>NC_068292.1:41635409-42235409 GCF_025860055.1 Xyrauchen texanus
GTGATTTTATTCTACACAACAAGCTGTTTTAAAAATGTTTTGGTCTAAAGATTTATGCTTCAGTTCTTTAATTAGGTTTGAAGACAAATTTATTTTGCCAATGTATGAATTCCTTTACAAAACCAAGTATTGATTGTTTTAAATGGATTAGTTGGACTTAAGGGAAAAGTGCCCAGCATTCATGGGAACTCCTTTGACACTGTTTATAAAGCATTCTTGAAGCTAAAGATATTTGTTTTGATTTGTTTAACATTTTTGGTCAATTACATAACTCTTACACTTTAATGTATTATTGGCCAATTATTTGTAATTATTTGTGTAATGTAAACAAATGGCCAATTATTATATATGTACAATTAAGCTTTGATTAAACTCTCCTATAAACAATGCATCTAACATCTAATATCTTATGCATGAATGGATGCGTCATTCCTGCTGTGGGGATTACAGTCAGGTAAGCACTTAACAACATATCTCAAAATCCTGCTCAGGCATTAATATGCATTATCTGATACACCCTTTGCTTTATAACTTCACAGGTGTCTGTACGGACCAGACTTCAGTTCAGGAGGAGATTGTGAATGTGCACAATGCCTTCAGAAGGGCTGTGATGCCAACGGCCAGCAACATGCTGAAAATGGTGAACTCTCTAATCCTTATATTTACATTTGAATGCATTTAAGTGAATTACTGCTTTAGTGGCAAATGCTTTAAAGGAGTTATGTGACAGGGTGAATCTCACGAAACATGTCAAGAATATGTCCGTGTCATGCTTATCAATGAATACATTTTATGTATACAACAACAACAACAACAACAACATTGTAATACACCGTAGAACACACAGAAACATTAAAGTAATAAGAAACTGGGGTCTGCTTGATTGTCATGACCACAATATATTAATGTAAATATGTTAATGGCACTAAAATAAGCTAAAAATTTTTCATGCAAAATATAACTTCTCACTGTTTTCTGTTGATTTTGGGGTGAAATGTGACCTGGATATGTTCTTGACTGGTTTTGTGAGATTCACCCAGTCATATAATTATCTTTTACAGCACGTAATAATTCCCTAAAATGCATGTTATGCCTGAAAACCTGTTTTCAGAGCTGGAGTCAGGCAGCGGCAGATTCGGCTCAGGGTTGGATTGATCAGTGTAACATGACACATGGTCCAGCAAGCTCTCGCTTGATTAACGGTATGTTACCTGCAATGTAAAGGATTTTACAAGATTTAACAGTAATTTCTTACCATAAAATACTGTATTCAGAATTTTACTGCAAAAATAATGCAGGTTAGGTCAGGTAGTTGTATTATAACACAACAAATTGATGTGGAAAATGAAAGTACAGAATCTCACTACATTGTGGGACAATAGTGTTTCATTTGAAATCACCATTATAGTGTTTAGTGTTCCCTTTGGATGGGAACTTTGACTTATTTATGTTGAATTAATTGGTTTGATCTCTCATGAACTTTTAGAAAGAAAAAATGTCAATCAGACATGCACTGATATCAGCGCTCAGCATATAAAACTCAACGATGGTGACAATTAACAAACACTGTAGATAGAAATATACAGATGATCAATGTGATTTTTCAACTCAGCACTGCTACAGTACATTACAGTAATTTCTTGGAACTGTTCAGTGTGATGTCACAGTACACAGTTGTCTTTTCATTGTAACAAATTGTAGAAATAACATTGTAAAATATACTGTGACAATCATGGAAATAGTAGCCAGGAATATACTGTAAACTCCCTCTGAAAAATGTATGGTTAGCAATCAAAGCAATATAGCAATAAGGAAACAAAATGTGCCTTTCATAGAATTCTCTATAGTCTTAATATTTACACTGTACTGTGTAACTGTGCATGTTAAAGGAATGTTCCAGGCTCAGTTCAAGTTAAGCTCTATCAATATATATATATTGATTCATCAATCATTGGAAGTAAATAGTGGTTATAATGGAAGTCTATGGGACCAGTGTTCTGGAGGGTCTTAGAGTAGAAATGTGAAGCTCATAGTTTTGTCAAGGCACTTGGATTATTCAGTTTTAATATACTGTTTGAGCTGTACAGTTGTCTAAATAGTCCTTTACATGTAGGAACAACTTTTCTTGGTGTGATGTATACACATACACACAGTATATACTGTATGTACTCATTTATATATTTATTTATATTTAAATTCATATATACATATATATATATATATATATATATATATATATATATATATATACACACACACACACACACACTCATATATTATATATTTATTATTTTATATATATAAATATATATATATATATATATAAAAATAAACTTTAATTTTGCTTTAATTTCTAAACTATTCAAAATAAATTCTGTGGTAATTATGTCACAAATGCTATCAACAGAGTTTATGCTCAGTAAGAAAATACCCCGTTTCCATCAAACATGCAGTTCATGTACTAGTTTTTTTATTCTATATAAAGCGCCTTTTTAAATCTGCTAATTCTGTCATCATTTTCTCACCCTCGTGTTGTTCCAAACTGATATGAATTACTTTCGTCTGTGGAACACCAATAGAGAAGTTTAGCGGCAACGTGACATATTTGAGTCAACACAAGTCACCATTTATGATCATTTTGCACCATAAATCCATCATAAGATTAGTCTTACTTTCATAAAAGTAGTAATAAAAATAGCATGACATGTGCACTATTTCAAGATAGCTCTGTGTGAGGAACAGATGGAAATGTACATTATTCACTGAAAATCTAGCAGGACAGCCCTGGTCACCATTCAATTTCATTTTATGAAAAAGAGCAGCTTAAACACCTCCTTTTGTGATAAATGTCTCCTTTTGTGTCCCATGGTAGAAAGACAGTCATATGGGTTTGGGACAACATAAGGGTGAGAAAATTATCTAAGTATTTCCCTTTTTTGGGGTGAACTATCCCTTTAAATTTCTCTCTCTGATGGACAGGATATGAGTTGGGTGAAAATCTCTTCAAGGCATCTGCTGTCTATCAGTGGACTGATGTAGTAACTAGCTGGCACAGCGAAGTCAACAATTATGAATATGCATATGGATCCATCAATGGTCAACCCACTGGACATTACACACAGGTGATAATACCTAATTTCTGTGGCACAAAACGGAATTGCAATCAGTTTCGTGGGAGGCAAGCAGCCAGTTTGAGACTATTGAAAATTTGGGAAACCAATTTAAAAACAGTGATTGTTTTTGCAATTCCCTTTGATGCCACTAGTGGTGCAGAAAGTACACACTTCATCTTTAAAAACCTCTGATTAAATAAGACTCTTTTTATAGAGGTTTATGTTTTGACATTTAAAGTAACGCTTTTCTTTATGTAAATCTTCAAAGGTGGTGTGGTACAGCTCATACGAGGTCGGATGTGCCGTGGCTAAATGTGGAAGCTTCTACTTCTATGGATGCCATTATTACCGCGCGTACGTTGCTCCACCCTTTCTCTCAATATTGACGAGTTGATTTCACTCTGTGATGTCATCGTGTTTTCTTTCTGACTGTAACACAGTAACAAATCCCTCAAAAGTTTGTTTACTCGTTCATTTCAGTGGAAATTTCAGAACAGTACCACCATACTCACTGGGCAATCCTTGCGCTGCCTGCCCAAACAACTGCGAAGACAACCTTTGCAGTAAGTGCATTTCAGTTCAAAACTGTCATGAAAAGTGACTTGTGCTGACTCACGGTCGCAGTTTGCACTATTAAATGTTCTTACTTTGTAATAAAATGAAAGATGTATGACTTCATTGACTTCAATTCTCTCTTTTTCTTCTAGCTAATCCTTGTCCATATATCAACAAATACATCAACTGTGCCGACTTAAAAGAAAACGCCACATGCGACAACTACTTTGTGAGCAAATGGTGTCCTGCTAGCTGTCAATGTGATGACAAAATCGTCCCCGTCGCAAGAAAATGAGTCTTTTATTGCCATTTTCCATGAAACCACTTTTCAGTCAATATGATTGTTCATCTTTAGCGACTCTTTCTTATAATGTGAAATTTGTACATCCTATAGCACACAAATCATGTATTTCTTTCTACAGTATGTGGATAACCTCAAATATGTCTACATTTCCTGCAACGTTTCCTGATGTTTAGTACAACAGAACATGTCATGACAATGAAACATGAACAAGGAAACAGTGATTTGACAAGACTATATAAAAATCCAGTTTCATTTACTGTAAGCTCTGATTTGTAATTACATTACCTCTTTTTCAGTCAAACTTACATAACAATATAGAAGTAAAAACCACTTGTTTTGTAAGCCTTATAAACCATGACACTGAAAATAAAATCAGTTGAAAGCACAAAATATTGACTACTGCCACTCTGACTCTGTATTTATCGAATATGTACATTTACTGTAGTTCTCTTGCCAAAATGTTCATGTTATGGTCATTTCTGCTGTGCCTTTTATATGGACGTATAGTAATAAAAAGCACACTGAATTGCACTAATTGAAAAATAAAGGGATTGCATTACTTGCATTTTGGGGGGGGATGCAATTTCAAATGGTTAATATTTAAACTGAATGTTTTAACTGAACACATTTCACACAAAATGTCACCATTAATACTACAATTGTAAATATGCACCTCCCAAAGTTGCTCCCAAACCTCCAATATATTGTTTTCTATTTTTTTTTTCATCTTTAGGATTCAACAAGAAATGCTCTGTCCATTTTATTTCCCATTACAAATTTACTTCTTACATTTTAGTGGTTTAAATGCAGTTGGAAATTCATCCTTGTGCATCCTTACAGGAAAAGCTTTTGCTCTTGATCTTCATCAACACACGACTGCGCCCCTAGTTAAGGGGTCTAGTAGCAAGCGAGTAAAGATTGTGCATCGGCACTCTACTGCTTTTCCTGAACTGCCAAGCTGTACGAGGCTGAATTTCCAACCACATGTACCGTGAAATATAATGGACCGAATCTACCGGTTGAATAATGAAGATTACATTTTTATTATTTTTTATTTTATTTTGGAACTGAACATTGGAAGGTGAATTTTTATTCATTAATTTTTAATGATAACATTTTGTGTGAAATGTTTTCAATTTAAATATTCATATGAAATTGCACGCCCCCAAAAATTCAAGAACTGTTAATGCAATGTGTGCTTCCGTGTGCTTTTTGCTAAAAAAAAAAAAAAACATTTGTCATTAATGCACTTCCATTATTTCCACCCTAATCTTACATTTTGCATAACTAATTAGCATAATCTGTAAAGTGATTTTAGGTGAAATCATAAGGGTCCACAGATCCATATGTACCATAATAAAGCAATATAGTATAAGAGGCTAGCAATTTGTGAAAAGTGCTTAATATTCTTAATATGAAGTAACCATTCAATTCAATTAAGGACACAAACTTTCATCAAAACATTCTTTATTAAGCTAATTCATTAGCATCCCTGCATCCAACACTGATAGTTGTGTAGAGGAACTTTAGTAGATGGTCATCCGTTTTAAACTACCTTGGTTGAACTTAACAACCTCAACATTTTAAACTGTTTATTTAGCTTTACACACATCACTTTACTACAGTTGTCATCTTCTACTTTTTTTGGGGGGGGGGTTCTCCCCTTTTCTTCCCAATTTGGAATGCCCAATTCCCAATGCACACTAGGTCCTCGTGGTGGCGTTGTGACTCGCCTCAATCTGGGTGGTGGAGGACGAATCTCAGTTGCCTCTGCATCTGAGATGACAATCTGAGCATCTTATCAAGTGGTTTGTTGAGCGACTTACCGCGGACACCTAACGCGCGTGGAGGCTCACGCTATTCTCCGTGGAATCCACGCACAACACACCACGCGCCCCACTGAGAGCGAGAACCACCTTATAGCGACCATGAGGAGGTTAACTCAATGTGACTACCCTTCCTAGCAACCGGCCCAATTGGTTGCTTAGGTGACCTGACTGGAGTCACTCTCAGCACACCCTGGATTCGAACTCGCAACTCCAGGTGTGGTAGTCAGCGTCTTTACTTGCTGAGCTAGTACACTCAGGCCCCCTGTCATCTTCTATTTTAATGTATTTTAATGATATGGGAAATAGTGAGGAAAATCTTGTGTAATGGCACACGAGGGAAAATAAGGAGCTGCACACTGTTCAGAAGGTAATCCTCCAGTTGCCGAAAATCTTGCCAGAGTCACACGCGATATTTGGGGTCCCAAAGAAACCCTACACCTACCCCTAAACCTTAACCTAACCTCAACCCTACCCCTAAATCTAACAATAACCCCTTGTTTACAGCTAATGACATTCTCACAAGACTTTGACTGCCAGAGGGTTACCTTGCTTATAGCTACTCCAAGGAATAAATGTAGTGAACTCCAGTTCAAAAAACAGCATCTTTCTAATTCTCTTTTAATTATAATATATGCCGTTTTTATGACCTCATGTTAATTGAGAGGCTACATGGAATATTTGTAGGTTTAAAATGTTATTTCTGATACTGCATGACTATTTAGGTGAACTGCAAAAAACAAAAAGGTAATTACAAATACACACACACATATATATATATATATATAATTATTATTATTTTTCTTTTTTTATCTAAAACCTTGATGTTGATATTTTGGACTAATATTATAGTATTCAAGCATAAATCAATATTTTATAACTATAAAAGTAGTAACAACAGTGTATAAGTAGTAACAAATAAGATTTTTCATGCTTATGTAAAAACAATTCTAAAACTATACTTATATATATTTTATTACTCACACATATATAGTTTTAAAAAATAAAATATAATAAAGATAAAAATGTTTATTTAAATATTTAAGGAAAGACATACACGAAGAATAATATCCAGCAAATAATAATTAAATACAGGCACATTTTGTTCACGTCTTTCAACATATTTCCTGATTCCTGAACAGTTTTTGTAATACATTGAGTTTCCAGCAGGTGACTCTGTTGTACAGTACTTGAAATGAAACAGCACAAACGTTTTATACTTCCTGTCTAGTAGTTGACTACTCGTCTTTCCTTTCAAATATTGACACTGCTTAAATATGCTGAGAATATTCAAATAAACTATTGCACATCCGTGTCTGCTCTGTGTCCGATGAGTTTGAGTGCAACTTTCACCTGCTTGAACTCTACTTGTTGAAATGTGCATGTCACGTGCAGCTGAAACACAATGCAAATAGGCGGGCTTTTATTTTTCATGGCGGTCAAATGTCAAATACAGCTTTTATGTGCCAGACAATTTCCTGAATGCTAATTGAGGTAGCAAACATCATGCAGAGCTTCAATTTAAGGAAGAAGAATGAAAATGGATTCAAATGAATAGAAATTCATACAACAGCTGTAATTGTAAAGTAGTTTTCAATTATAGATTTTTCATAACACATATAACATTAGATTATATTGATTATTGGTGTTTAAAAAAACTTTATTGTTTGGAATTCTGACACATGTTTATTAATTGTTAGTACACTTGTGTGTCTTTTACATAAATTAAAAATGCATTTTTTTTTTTTTTTAAAGCTATTTTTTATAACATGAATGACACTTTTAGAGCTTATGGCTAAAACGTTTTATTTAGCCTGTGATAAATGTGTTTTTACATCAAAGTTGATTTTATATACTAAAAAAGGGAAAGCTATTGTCTCCTTACAATCCAAAAGTGACTGCAATAGTAAACATTCTTATTATTATTGTATACTCTGTATTTTCTGAACGTACTGTCACTTTGATAAGATGTTAACTTGAATGCTCTTTAGGACATCAGCTTGGTTAATCTCTTCATAGTTGTTGGCGTAGATTCAGTACATTAAGAAATTATTTTTCAGCACATCTTTGATGCGTTGTGCAACAGATATCTGTCTGGACATGCATGCAAAAACAAATGTACGATGTGCTAAGTTTTGTTTTATTTAATAGGACTTGATGTTATTGTTATTATGCAATTATTTAAACAGTGGATTTGATTCTTCATTAAGTGTAGTTGTGAAATGCTCTTTATTGTGTCTTATATTAAGTCTTAAGCTTGCTTAATAAGTGGTGCTATTGCTACAGAATTGCTCTATTGAATGAACCTCTAACCCGAAGTATTAAACATTGGCACATACCTCTTCCTGCACCGTTGGACAAAAATTATCATCTTTTTTGAGCAATTGGACTGAGAACAAAACAATCCCATCTATTAACATTAAAGAAGGGACCCCAAGCCGTATCTAGGGACCAGAATATCATAAGACCAGAAAGAAATCAGTTAGCAACCACACATAACAGCATAGCAACCAGATACAGAAGCAACACACTGAAAAGACATCCACAGGTACACCTCCAATTGACTCCTGTCAGAAGCTAATTGGCTAATTTCCAAAAGGCTTTACATCATTTTCTGGAATTTTCCAAGCTGCTTAAAGGCACAGTTAACTTATTGTATGTAAACTTCTGACCCACTGGAATTGTGATAGTCAATTAAAAGTGAAACAATCTGTCTGTAAACAATTGTTGGAAAAATGACTTGTGTCATGCACAAAGTATATGTCCTAAACGATTTCAAAACTATAGTTTGCTAATTTGAAATCTGTGGAGTGGTTAAAAATGAGTTATAATGACTTTAACTTAAGTGAATGTAAACATCTGACTTCAACTGTATCTGACGTACAAAGCAACAGCTGCAAGTTGTGACCATATCTGTCTTGACATGCATGCACTTCCACGTTCAGCCAACAAAAATCTGTAGCACACCGTCTACAGCGCGCACAGCCTTAGCACGAGCGTATTGAGGGAACCTAATGTGCATCGGTTGTGATTCTGAGCGACGGCAGAGTATTGTTTTGATGTGATGTGAGTTCAGCAGGTGGCAGTGTCTATCAGAGCGGCTCAACAATGAGACGTGCAACATTGTATCGTTGCAACATTCTTACATTCGAACACCGCGCGCGGAGACACAATGTATCGAGCCCGACAGATACTGCCGCGCGACAACACTGATGCGAATTAAACCTGGGATATGGCTCACCAATTCTCTCTAACGTCTCTTCGAGAGCTCCAAACGTTCAATACTCGTACCGACAGTTAATACCGCCAGACACAGGGTGCTGTGTGCACGTATACGGGGCTCATGGCGGAGTTTGTCGCCGAGAACTGCGGGGTATCATCGCCGTGCGGCGGCGGGAAATCTGCCCAGCCCAGCGATGAGGCGGACGGCAGAGCTCCGTGTGAGGTGTCGGTCTCAAACGGGGACTGTGGGCTGTGCGGAGCTGAGAACCAAGGGCTCGAGACGGCCACGTTTACCGTGTTGGACGGTAAAGCTGGAATGCCACGGAAGACCAGCATTATAAAGGTAAACTACCAATTCAATACGTTTTTAAAGGCTTAATGTGGCATGTCAAACCTCGCCCTGATACACATTCAGTACAATTGGGTACCCCATCCCAGGGACGTAGATTCCTGGGGGAATGGGGGGAGGTAACCAATTACAACCCCTAGTCATATACCATGATCAATGGAAACATATAAATGCTTCACAATGCAACCCCCCAATGGCCAATCCAAATCTGCTCGAGATTTGGGAGTTTTCCGAATACATAAAACAACACAGCCCACCATGGGCATGTTATTGCCTTTCCAAAGCCTTTTTTTATTATTATTTCATGACGCACACATCCGTCAAATTAAGTGATGTACGCTGTGTTTAGTTGGTAACTGGGAGAATATGCAATTCCAAACATGTTTCATTCCGATAACTTTTGTGATATTCCACACAATACAGTGATCGTGGATATCATGAGCTAGTGGTTACGTCACACATATTTAGCAATCATATACCATGATTGTGAGGATATAAGGTATTAAGGGCTCTAGTTGCATACATTTGTGAAACATAAGTGCATACTGAGACCATTGAATGTGTATTTTTGGTTTTTAGCCATTGCACACAGTGTACAAATGTTTTGTCAGTTAATCTAAACATGTATTTCCTGTGGTCATTTCTCAGTGCACTGGTCACAAGGATTATTAAAATAAATATTTCACCCCAAAAATGGAAAGTGTCATCATTTAGCCACTCACCCTCATGTTGTCTTAAAACTGAATGACTTTCTTTCATTAGTGGAACACAAAATATGAATATTTGAAGGATATCCTGGCCGCCCCTGTCCATATAATGAAAGTGAATGGGAACTGGGATTAACAAGCCTCTAAAAATGACATTATAGCACCATTAAAGTATCACAAAAGTAGTCCACACAAAAGCCACACAACATTTGGAATGTTTAGAACAACGTGAGGTTGAGTAAATAATGACATTTCTATTTATGGTTGAACTATTCCTTTAAAACGACTGACCTAACATACAGTAGTTTACACATATGGACGTCATTTTTTATGGGTCAAAAATGGTAAATAGGTTGTTGTGACACCAACACATTTACACTTCATAATGCAGCTCCTTCTGCAAGGCCACATATCAGTGTGTTTTACAGTTATTAGAGGCAAGCAAATGAACTGGAGAATAACCTCATCCCAATGAATCTTACAATGTTTACAAGATGGTGACTTTAACATCATATTCTCTCTCTCTTACTGTTTGGATTCAGTTCTTGATTTAGTCGTTGTTTACTACATCATTGGGAAATCCTGAAAGTTTTGCTGTACAAAGTGGTTACAGGAAATATTGCAGTACTTCCCCATGCTGACTGTTGTGGCAAACAAAGTCATTTTGTCAGCTCAATCTGAAGAAACTGATTTTAAGTGGCCTGAGTCGAAGTTTACCCAAACAGACGGACAGATGACATTTAGGCCTAGATGTAGGTTATATTTGTTTGCTGGCCAAAGCAGTCTGTCCTGACATACTAAAGCACATTTTGCAGCTTTTAAACAACCTCTTCCTGTAGTCCGATTAAAGGGATAGTCCCCCCATAAAGTGAAAATTCTGTCATGATTTAATCACTCTCATGTTGTTCCAAACCAAAACACAAACACAAAAAGAAGTTAAGCAGAATCACAGCCTCAGCAACCATGCACTTTCTTTGTATGGACAAAAAAAGATGCAGTTAAAGTGAATGGTGACTGAGGTTAACATGCTAACATCTCATTTTGTGATCAACGGAAGAAAGACATTACAGTTTTGGAATGACATGAGACTGACTAAATCATGACAGAGTTGTCGTTTTTGGAAGAACTGTCCCTTGAAGTTTTGGTGTCTCATCACTTGCATTTTTTTGTTGAATATCTGGTCAAAGATCTGTGTCGAACCGAGCACAAAGCAAGTTTGAGGGCTTGTGTAGAAGAGAGTTTAGACGTCAAAAGGAAATGCTTTCTCTCATCTGACTTAGTTTCACTTGTGTTCCTCTAGCAAATACGGTGTTTCCTGTGGAAAGATTTATCATTTGCTTCTCAACTCAGACAAACCATGTGGTTAGAACAATCATTGACTGTCACAAGAAAACCACAATAACGTTTTGATCATGGCAGACTGCAAACCTTGCTGAATTTTGGGTCAAAAACAACCTGTGTTGGCATAAAGATATTCCACTTTAGATTAAATCGAAAAAATTGGATTATTTTGATAAATATTGTGATTTGAACTGAAATAACATGGACAATAAAGGGGTAGTTCACCCAAAAAAAAAAAAACAGGGTTATTTTAACGACAGTAGTGGAGAAATACAGTGAGCTATATACTACATTAGATGAATAACGGCATCTTTTGCTAAAACACACGGCAGAAAACGAGAATGAAGCAAAGTGAAAGCAACTTCATATGTCTGAAATTAATCCCGCCATTCAGCTAAACCAGGTTTGTGACAGGACAACGTGCTTCCGGAGCAATTTTAAACCAAATCATTTTTGGTGAACATTAATCAGAGATGCCAATGTCATCATCTCTGGCATAGGTGGCAAGGAAAAACAACCAAAAATGTGATATTACTAGTAGCATAGTGGAGTTTTCATGAGAACGTTTCCATTATTTGATAGTCCGACCATTTATAGGCCTACTTAATTAAGCTAACAGTATTTTTAAGCTACATTGTTTGTTGTTGGTAGATTTTCACTTTAAGGGAAATCCATAAAAATGGTCCATTCAGACTTTTACATTTTTAAATGTTTTCTCGGGGGAACCCCTAAACCCTTGTACGTTATCTTTCCTTAGTCGTAAGGCCTCCTGTGCCTTTTCGTTATATAAAAAGTTTCATACACAAATATTGGACTGTTGTTATCCAGCTTCAAAACAAACAGTTGATTTTATATTTATAAAATTAATTCGGTACAGAACAATTCTCGGCATGTTTAGCTAACCATACTCATCCGTTCTCAACCGAGCTGGTGGAATGGGTTTAGAACGTGTCGACTCGTTTGGTGTATCTTAATGATTTAATTATAATTGTTTAACTGCTAATGTAACCTACATTTACATTTACATGCATTTGGCAGACACTTTTATCCAAAGTGACTTACAGTGCACTTATTACAGGGACAATCCCCCCTGGAGCAACCTGGAGTTAAATGCCTTGCTCAAGGACACAATGGTGGTGGCTGTGGGGTTCGAACCAGCAACCTTCTGATTACCAGATTACCAGTTATGTGCTTAGACCACTACAACCACCTCCACACAAGCTAAGACAAACACAACTGGGATAGGAACTGGGAGGGAATGCTGCCTGCCTGTCTGTGTGTCTGATGTGCTGATGTGCGGAGGGAGGGCATCGAACTCGACAAAGTCTCATCTCCCGACCTGATATTTAGATTTTTTTTTTATTCAGTAAATATTTTTGTTTGACAGGGAAGCAAACAGGAAATATATATGATATATAGATAGATAGATATTCATTAAAAAAAATAAATCACCCCAGAAAAAGGGCACTTTCTCTTGAGGAAGAAAAAGGGCAGGTGCTCAAGCCCCCTTTGATGTCTATGTGTGCACGTGCCTGGTCCTTAGGTAGAGAACTTTCCTATGAAATGCTTCCATGATTAAGTGTTCATAAATTATGTAAAATGTTGTAAAAAAAAAAGGTCATTTACATTTTACAGATTATATTTAAGTACCATGTACATCAGATTTTTAAGTGAAAGTTACTGTAAAAGTAAAATGTACTCACTTTAAAACTTAAATTAAAGTAAATCTTACATAGACATTTTTTGTGTGCATGTGTCTATACAGAAAGTGGCTTTCAAAAATATACCTATCCTGAGAAATATTTACTAGAGTAAAAAGTGTGACAACTAGCTTTGGTCTCCACTACAAACTTGAGAAATTGGAATTGAAGCCTTTAGCCAAAACTACGGAGATGTTTCTCTTGTGTCACAGATGGTGCTGAACTTTGAAACTCTCTCCAGCAGCAGATAGGCTATATTGCGACGCTATTGACATTGGTGTCTTGTAGAGTCCAGGAAAGCTCAGAATGATCTTTGGTCTCACAAAAGCCTGTTGTGATGATTAGAACAAAGTAGAGCCTATATCATTCTTCTGCAAGTTCCTCTATAGTTTCAATTTCTGTATACCTTTCAAGGACATTTGCTGCTTTTCTTAAAGGGACAGTGAACGAAAATGTTATTGAAAACCATAAATGAAAATTATGCCATTTACCAAATGGTTGTTCCAAACCTGTATGGCTTACTTTTTTCTGTGGAACCCTTGAGTGGAGGGGAAGAATATCAATAATAATGACGATAAAACAACAACAACAAAAAAAAAAAGTATATATTCTTGTTGCATGTATTCTTATCTTGGATAGTTTTAAAAACCGTAGTAATGCAGCACTTTTTGTACTACTGTCTCCTTAAAACGAATCGCTTGTGTTGTGTTCTTCCTCTAAGTCGCTTTGGATAAAAGTGTAAATGTGAATGTAAATATTAGTCCGTTTCCCGCTCAAAGTTGTCTGTAGACTGGGAGGGGATTTATTTATGTATTTATAGTTTTGCATTTACTTTCAAAAGTTTTATGTTCCCTCTCAATAAGTTTTATGTTCCCTCTCAATAAGTTTTATGTTCCCTCTCAAAAAGTTTTATGTTCCCTCTCAAAAAGTTTTATGTTCCCTCTCAATAAGTTTTATGTTCCCTCTCAATAAGTTTTATGTTCCCTCTCAAAAAGTTTTATGTTCCCTCTCAAAAAGTTTTATGTTCCCTCTCAATAAGTTTCTGTTCCCTCACAATAGTTTGACACATTTACGTGTTCTCACAATAGTTTTGCATTCACTCACAATAAGTTTTGTCCTCCCTCGCAATTGTTTGCGCTCCCTAGCAATATTAGCAATGGTTTTGCGTTCCCTCACAAGAAGTTTACGTTCCCTTGCAAAACGTTCCCTCAAAATATTTTGAGTTCTGTCAAAATGTTTCGCGTTCCCTCGCTACAATAGTGTTTCCTCAATAGTTTGCATTCCCTCAAAGTAGTTTTGTGTTCCTTCACAATACGTGTTCCCTCGCAATATGTTTTATAGCCCTTAAATAGTTTACGTTCCCTTGCAATAATTTGTGTTTCTTTGGAATAGTTTTGGGTTCCATCGCAATAAGTTTAGTGTACCCCCGCAATAGTTTTGCTTTCTGTAGCAATTGTTTGCGTTCTCTCATTGTAAGTTTTGCTATCACTTGCAAGAGTTATGCATTCACTCACAAAAAGTTTTGCATTCTTTCGCAGTAGTTTTGTTTTACCTTGCAATTGTTTGCGTTTCTTCGCAATACGTTTTGTGTTCCATCACAATAAGTTTAGCATTTCCTTGCAATGGTTTTTGCATACCCTTACAAAAAATGCAATTCGTTTTATATTTCCTTGCAATCTGTTTTGTGTTCTCTCAATATAGTTTGCATTGTCAAAATATGTTTCGCGTTCCCTCGCTATAGTTTGCGTTTCTTCACTATAGTTTTGCATTTCCACGCAATTAGGGGGTGTAAAAAAATATTGCATCATAGTGTATCTTAAGAAACAACACTTATTATTCAATACCATATGCATCATACAATACATAAACAATCACATTATAGTGTAATTAAAACCAAAAAACGCAACATTGAGATCACCTCCATGGAGGAGCTTCACGCTTACAGTATATAGGTGAGAAGATCGATAGCAAATGGCAAGTAGATTGTACTGTAGCGGTACAGCTCGTCGAATTTGTCAAGCAACTTTGTCATGTAGTTTAGGACTGCAGTACAGCAAACATGTAGTTTTATTCACACTGACATAACCATGCAAATCTGTGGATTTGTGCGGCAGAAGCAGCAAGTTTAACAGCCGCCTCTCCTTGCCGACACAGAGTGTGACATGCACAAAAAGACGCTCATAAGTTATGAGTCATAACTTCCAAAAAACAGCTTATTCAAAAAACTGGCAATTACATGAGATTGATAATTCTCTGCTTTAACTTCAAAATGTAAACAGGATTGAGAACAACACTTGCATGCATTGGATAAGCCAGTAATAATGCTGGTAAAGTTTACAAAAAAGAAAAATAGTGCCGATTGGCAACAAGCGCATGGCCAAATATACTGTACACTTAAATTAAAGGGAACATTGCTACACAACATTTTGGAAAATGTGCGTTGACCACCATGCTATGTCTCCAAGAAGATCCTTAAAGTAAATTAGATATAATGGTAGATTACCTAAATGCTGCAGAGACTGTTTTATGGTAATTTTGCCTCAAGAAGTGTTTTCAGCTCTCAGGAACAAAATTGGCCAAATAGGACACCACAGAAGCCAGTGCTTTAAAAGCATATAACATAAATGTTTTTCCAGAATCACTTTGAGCAAAGAGTACAAATTTAAATGCAATTATCAGCATGGCAAAAAAGCTAATTGAAATTGCCAATAGCAGGCATGCATGCTGTGTTGCAGGTAGCAGATAAAGTCAGTAGTACACATGAATTGCTTCTGAAGGATTGTCGCTGTCCTAAACTGCGGGTTTGGTATGAGAGAGTTCTACATTGCTGTCAGAGGATGTGGTTTCAACATTAACGGACATATACTACTTAATCTGTTAAAGGTCTCTTTGGGGCGTTGGCTACATTTAAGGTGAGGTGAAACATTAGTTCAAATTTAGAAACTATAGTTAGATTGCACTGCATAGGTTATATGCACGGTTTAATTAGTGCAACAATTTGTAAGGCTGTGCAATGTATTAAATATTCAAGTATTATTGTGAAAATTACAATTATTTTAATGTGCTTTTAAGTTGGCCATGATGGTGTCAGATTTTTTTTAAGTTAAGCTCAACTGACAGCATTTGTGGCATAATGTTGATTACCACAAACATGTATTTGAACTTGACCTTCTTTAATAAAAGCAAAAATCTGGGTTACAGCTAGACACTAACAATGGAAGTGAATGGGGCCAATCATTCTTGTAAACGTACAGCAAAATACCTTTTTAATATGATTTTAGTATGACAAAATTACTAACTAACCTTTTCTGTATAACAGTTATATCCAAATTTGCAACTTTGCCACCATGATGATGTAATGCTTTTATTAAATGATAAGCTTCACATTTCTGCCTTTAAACCATTCAAAAACTGTCCCCATTCACTTCCATTGTGAGTGTAACCTTGATTTTTTTGTCTTTTTTAAAGAAAAGGTGGGACGAGTCCAAATATTTTTTGTGGGAATCAACTTTATGCCACGCTTGCTGTCTATTGAGTCAGTTCAAACTATTCAATGCAAATAATGATTCAATGATTTGTTTGCATTATCGATCGAAATGTTTGTGGAAGTCTTTTCACATATTAAAATGTTTTAGTAAAAACATAAATGTGCATAACAATATTCATTCTTGTGTTTATTTTGTGAGAAATGCTGTAGGAAAAAAATGATGGTTGAAATGATGGTTCCTTTGATAAAAAAAAAAACCAAAAACAAAATTTTTAAGCCATCTATGTGCAAATATATTAATATCAAGATGCATGTTGAGTATCATCCTAAAACTGGCTGACAAATACTGAATTCTTTTTTAGCTACATTGCCCAGTCATGCTAATATACAAATCTCCTTTTTGAGATGAAAACAATGGCCTGACTGTAATTTAAGGGCAACCCTGATACTATAATGAGCTGCTATGTTTATGCTTTGGACATTTGGGAATAAACAACCTCATGTTGTTCATATAAAATCACAGTTTTTTAACAACTCCAGCCTTAGTTAAACCACACTTCTCATGCCGACTGATTGCAGGAGCTGTTGGAAGGCCTGCACATATTTGTTAGTTACACAAGATCTCTGTTTTGTTTCATAAACCTAATAGGTTGACTAAAACAGCAGTTTTAAAGGCTGTTATTGGTGACGTCGGGATTGTGACAAAGAGAAGTCTGTGCCCTTAAAAGACTGACTGTCAGCCTCATATCTCATGTGTTCAGCACAGTCATGTCATGAAACTGTAGACCAATCAGCAGTTGATATCAGTGATGCCACAGCAGTTTATCACCCTTGAGAGGCATATGACATGAATGAACGTCAAAATCAAGTTTATCAAGATTTTGAACTTTGTCTGATGATTAATTGTCAAACAAATAAGTGAAATTATGATGATTAATTGTCTCTTTTAAGGCTTTCATGAGTAATTGTCTTATAAATGGTCATATTTCTTAAAGTGCATGTGTGCTACATAAACCTTAAGAAGTCATTTTTACTCGTTTAATTCAAATGTATAAATCATAAAATAGAGATTAAAACTATATCAATGACATAAAAATATTTTTTAATATAACATTTTTTCTAAATACTTAAAATATGTCTTTCATTTTGGTCAACTTTAAATGTACACTGTTGTTTTTGAAACTCATAATAATAATTATATATATATATATAAAAAAAATACAAAATATATTTTTCTTATATTTGTATAATATTATATTAAGCAATAATAAAATATTTCTGTCCTAATTTTCATTCACACGTCATTTTAATGTTCTTTGATTAAACCAACCAACCATTATTTCTCATGAAGCAAAACCTTTGAGATTTAATTTGATAATTTAATCACTCTACAGAAATACAGTAAGCTTGTGTCTGTGTCACTCTGTGTCATTACCAATGCCCGAATGAACCCCCTTTGACCAGAACAATTTTCCATTACATGATTGTTAAATTAAAGTTTGCGCTCACTATCAGAATCAGAATTTTATTAAACAAGGAATTTGTCTTGGTGACAGAAACTTCCAGTACACAAACAATATAGCAACAAGACAAAATATATATATTTTTTTAATAAAATAAAAATTGAAAAGTATATCTAGAATACACAATAAGACATATATATATATATATATATATATATATATATATATATATATATTAGGGCTGTCAAATATTCAGATAATTAAAATGAATTACATTCTTGTGGCAGAAGAGTTCATCATTGATAAGACAATACAAAAAGCGGCTTTAGAATACAATGTATTGTTTACTACCATATTATTGATCATAAGTCAATCATTGACACACAGTTCACAGCAATCCATTTCACAAGTGAATTTGTCAATCAGAGATTTATTATGAGGGCTTGTTTAACCTGTTGATACGCGCCCCCTTTTTGAGCAAAACCATGAAAATGACACACCTGAACTTAAATGTTTGTATTTACTGGAGCCTTTGGAGTATGGACACAGTTGTAGTATATTTTGAAAGAAGACACTTTGGGCTTTATTTCCCAAGTTTCAGAATTAATATATACATACATATCAAAGTTTGTTGATTTAAATTTTCACGGGAGTGTGGAGCCAGCCTCTGCTGATGTTGCACGCTCTTCCGGAAAAGAGCTGCTCTGGTTGACATCCACAGTGCGTCTCAGTGATTCTCGAAGTTCAACTGAATGACACACAATAATATTTATATATTCGCTTAAGATTCCCTTAGTTGGGAATTAAAATGTGATTGGACTTTAAAGTGCACAATAATCGTGGTTCTCTCAAATAACCGTGGTTAAATCAAATATCCATGATCGGTCGATTATTTAATTATCTCAACAGGAGATATTGCACTTGTTTACAATAAAACTTAATCACAAGTCATAGTGATGTCTGATTTGTGAGCAAATCACCCTTTCGAGTCAAAGAATTAAAACTGTCAGAAAGGTACACAAATCGGTATGAATGATTTGATCAAAATGGGTGGGAATCCTTAAAGATGCAATGAAAGTGAATGGTGACTGAGATTAACAGTTTTTTTTTTTTTAGCAAAAATAACAAAATTGTAATGTATATTGATACTGTGATTTACAAATACCGTAAAAGATTTTGGTCATACCACCCACCTCTTAGTTATAGCACAAGTTAGCATCAACAGCCAGTGGTGTTTTCTGTTTTGATGATGAACGTACCGCTGTCTGTTAATATAGTAGGTGTAGTGCGTTGTTAAAAAGGTCAATGTGCACTTTGTGTTAGACAGTTTTAGACACTTGTGAACTCAGTTCTAGGTCTGTCACGTTGTTCATGGTCTATTCATTGGTTGTGGCGTCATTCGGTCTCCGATCTTTATGTAAGCCACTTGATATGGATTAGATAGAAAACAGGCCTAATAGGCATTATACAGACAGATAACTGTTGGGTTGACATTTACACTTTTATTTCTTGGTGAACTGCAGTCACATATTCAGTAGTGTAAAATAATACGTCTTGCTATATTTTAATAAATAAGTAGCTTCAACTGCGCTATTTATGTATTTGACCCATTTTTGTGAATGCACAAATCATGTGGGCACTTTCCTCGACCTGCTGCTTTTAAATAAAAGTTTGATATACATGCTGAAATTGAACATTCAAGTTGTTTAAAAAGTTATAAGCAATGTATTGTTTTTTATTTAGATTTTTCCTATTATTTTTAAAGGACCGAAACAAATTTATTGATTGCGATAATAAGGGAAAATCTAATTAAAACATGACCTGGCCAAACAGTGTTTTCCCCCTAAATAAATAAAATAAATCCTAAAAAGATAATTTAAGATTTTTTTGAATTGTGTCATTATTTTCCTGACAATTATGTATCCCAGTCATTACTCATTGCAATACAGTCATTTTTATTGAATTTTAGTAAAATAAATTATTGTGTACTGCAGTCCAAATTCAAAATATTGGAGACTTGTCTGCCCCGCCCCAGACTCGAAGCTCATGCGGGTCGCCAGAATGAGGACACGCAACAGGAACGAGCGAAACTGAAAATATCAAGCGACAAGCTTTGCACTATAAGTTGATCAGCTAATGTATACGTTTGCAATGTTTTTATTGTTTGCAAAATATAAACCAGCTCATGTGGATATTTTTCGTGATCCAGTTCGTTTGCATGGCTGCAGCATGCAGTGTTGTTTGCCTGTAAACTTGTTCAAATCTGGCAACCCTGGCAGTGTCGAAATACTATTGGTGAGTGGGCAGTTGGCGGGATCACACAGGCCAAAACATAAACAGAAATTCCAGCCCTGAATGGATATTTCAAAGTAGAATATACTGGCTGTTGCATTGTTATCGGAGAAGCCAGTATTTCAACTTAGCATGTTTCCGAATTCTCTAATGACATATTATGGACATGTTATGATTTGTACAGTAAAAATATTACATATAGCACCTTTAATAGTCATGAAAATAGCATCAATGCAGTGTAGCAACAATGCAAACAATTGTAATAATTTTTATCTTAATGCAAAATACAATTGATAATTTTCTTCTGATTATGGGGTGAAAACGTGTTCTTATCAGGCTTTGTGAGATTAAACCCTAAACGTCTCTGTATTATTTATTAATCTACTGGATTTTTAAAGCTTTCAATACTGCAGTTAAAGAAAAGCTGCCCAGCATGCTGCATTCAGATTTGATTTTCATATTCAATAGGAAGGACTTTAATTGGACTCTTTCTTCATCTGGAAAAAGCTCGTGTGTTAAAGGGGACAGCCGTGATTGAAGTGCAATAGCCACCCTTTCAATTCTTTACTTCATTATGCAGGACGTGATAAGCAATCTATGCCACCATTATAGAGGCGAGACGAACACTTCACATGTTTTATGAGCATCTTGGGAAGTGCCCTGCTGCTTTACAAGTGTGCGTAGGAGGTTAAAGTTGGATTATAATGCTGGGGACATATCCCACAGTGACTGACTGCAGATTCTTTAGAAAAAATCTTCCTTAAAAATGCAAAACTTTGAAAATGTTTTGTCCTGAAACATACAGTAGTTTGTGCAACCTAGTCTCATAGAATGAATGTTATTACATATTAACACTAGAGATGCTACAACTACTGTGCGTTTTATTCACTTTCACACAAATTACGTCTACAATGGCTGATTATGACTTCATAAACACTTATTGTTCTGCCTGCATTACTTTTTAATTGTCTATGTAAACACACACTAGATGAATGTCTTTTGTCGTTTCTAAAGGTCGAAATATACTCTACGCAAGCACATGAATGCATACGCATTTGAACTTTTAGGGTGGGAAATAGGTTCTCTCTTTGTCTGACTGGGAGGGCTTTGTTTTTTGTGTGTGGAATTAATGGCAAAAAATTTAGTTTTGATATCGATGATAAACTTTTGAGTAATTTTCTATATTTGGCCTATGTTCTACATCTAGACAATCGGAGCAGCTATGTGTCTCTAAAAACGCAAGCAGTTTGGCAAAATAATACACACAATTAGCTAACTGAATCACACAAATGAAATCAGAAAATCTTCCTGTTAGGAAGTAGCAGCAGGCTGCCCTGTCATGGAAACCAATCAGGCTAGATAGCTGCTAGCCAGCAGCGAGCTAACCGGATAATTTAATATTGTTGTGTACCGAACAAGACAGCACTGAAAATGCAATACAGCAGCTGTCGACTGAACACAACAACAACAACTCCGACATCGACACCATTGCTGTTTCTTTATGTACTTTTTAGTTAAACGTTCTCTTCATGGTCAATAGCACTGTCACAGAGAAGGGTCTGTCTGCATCCTGCAAGACTACTACAAGACATCCCCACTACAAGTTGCGGCCCCTCCAAATAAGCAGCGAAATCCTGAAGTCTTGGAACAGTTAGATGCCACATTCATACACTGTTTGAATGTGTTTATTTGGCATCCCCCAGCAACCATAAACACCTACATTTATCCATAACTCTAAACGTAAAGATAACCACAAAGATTTAAAAATGAAACGTTTGTAAAATCATTAAATGTACTGCAAATTAAAAGTTATTTTAAAATCATTCATACTGCAGTATCAGTAGGTGGCGACAGTGAGAAATTTAAAGCTGCACTATGCATTTTTTTGTTTATTAAAAATTAACAAATTGCCATTATAGATTTAGTACATAAACTATCAGTGTTCAAAACAATGTTCTCACCTTACCCAGATTCACTATGCTAAGCCTATCAAAATTATTTGTATTTTGAGCTGTCAGGTTAAATTTGGCGCAAAATCGCTGGCTTATGACGTTCATCCTTGCATCATTACGTCATGTCCGCACACACAGGAAAAGAAGTGCCGGTGCCTGTTTATCAGTTATCCATATGGCAAAGTTGTTGACCTGCTGCAATGCTTGGATTTGTTTTCTGGTAGAGTTGTTGAAGCTTATATTGCTTGTCATGCTTTTATGAATCGAACATTACATCGATCACAATGTATCTAAGTTGTCCGGTTAAGATATTGTGACATGTATGGATTCTGAAATTGACTTTTTGTCTTGTTGTTATATTGCATATTTAAGCATATTATTGTTTACATTTAATAAAGTATATTTTATCCCCATCATTATTGAATCCTCGTGTGCATTGCATAGAGATGCTATTGTAGTAACTGAGGCTGGACAATATAGTCTAAAATAATAAAGCCTTCTATTCAAGTCGGATCAGATATCACAAGTTTAACCTCTTGAATTGATAGTAGATAAAACACTTGAATAATTATATTAAGATCTACTGGTGGTGACTGACGAGAGTGTCCTGTACTCTATTTAAAAGTGCTTTGAGTGTAGTGTCAGAGAAGCGATTTAAGTGTAAAATTCTTTCAAATATGTAAATAAAAATGTTATCATATAACATGATATTATCATGAAAATAGCACATAATGACTCCGGCTCCAGTCATGACCACAACCAGTATTCTTTTGCAAATTGCTTGTAATTTCATGTTTCAACCACAGATGTCACTAGAGAGCACAATGTTACATAGTGCAGCTTTAATGAAAGTGAAGAGGAAAAGAAGCTAGCGGTATGCTATTGCTAAGCTTAAATGCTAACCAATTAGCCTGTAGCTAACTGTACAAGACAGAACAGATAAATGTTTATCTTACCATTTATATCATTTTTTTTTTATTATTGAACAAGCAGAAATTGTACAAACACCTTCAGGAATAGAGTAAAGAGCACTTCCAAAACATTGAACTTTAAACAAGTAAGTTCAGTTTACCATTTATATCTTCCGTGTAATAAAATGATATGTGACATATCATTTCAAAGTTATTCTTTGTCATAGATTTATTTATTATTTTTATTGTTTTCATTTTTATCCCCTTTTCTCCCCAATTTGGAATGCCCAATTCCACTACTTCCTAGTCCTCTGGGTAGCGCGGTTACTCACCTCAATCCGGGTGATGAAGGACAAGTCTCAGTTGCCTCCGCTTCTGAGACAGTCAATTCGCGCATCTTATCACTTGGCTCGCTGTTCATGCTACTCTCCGTGATCCACTCACAACATACCACGCACCCCATTGAGAGCGAGAACCACTAATCGCGACCACAAGGAAGTTACTGCATGTGACTCTACCCTCCATAGCAACCGCTTGGTTGCTTAAGAGACCTGGCTGGAGTGACTCAGCACACCCTGGATTTGAACTCGCGACTCCAGGGATGGTTGTCGGTGTCAATACTCGCTGAGCTACCCAGGCACCCCATTCTTTGCCATATTTAAAGACTCAATAGTAAATTAATCATACAGCAATTGTGTAGGATTTTAGAAGTTCTTGTAGCCAATAGAATCGCTTGATGATCCAAAGGGGGCATTACGTGTAGTGGGGTGTTCCTTGTAGTCTTGCGGGATGCCGACTACATAGGCACTTGCTGTCACAGGCAAGAAAGTTCTCTTCTTCTGATGATGTCTGTTGCCGGTTGGCAATCCAGTTTATGGTGTATTACCGCCATCTACTGAGCTGGACAGTGAACCGTCAAAAGAAAGTCTTTCAGTGTAGTCAAACATCTACTGAAGGCAATGACATTGGCTAAATTTCAACAAAAAGAAGTCACACGCCATGTGTAGGATTAAATCCTAAACTGAGTGTAGCTTACCTTATGGAGTTTACTTGTAAACAACAATTTTTTTTAGGCCATATCGCCCAGGCCTAGAGGCATAGACCCAGACATGCTCTTTAACAAGTTTTGCTGGATTTATCTTCTCCAGATACTCTCTAGGACCACACTATTTCTCATGCCCAAGTTTGCTGAGAGGCTTTAAAAATGGCATTATGGCATGTTGTCATGTTTTTCTGATTAATTTGTTGAGTGTATTAAAAGCCAGACGATGTAAACCTTTTTCTCAGTAAAGCAATACTATCTGTACTGCAATGTAATCATAAAAGTGACATATTGAAGAGTAGTAGATGAATAGTGTCTCCCCAGTGGATATCTCCAAGGGACACACAGTTTGAGCAGTGCAGTTAGCCAGAAAAAATTCATTTCAATCCATTAGGGATTTATAATCAGGTGGGAGTGGAGAACAGTCCCTTATCAGACCAACACAGAGCAAATTTTGTAGGCAAAAATACACTTAAAATCCCTCTGTTGGAGTATCTTAATGACTATGTACCTCATTCGCTCTAATACCTCGGTTAACATGTGTGCGCATTTATCTCTAGGAAACTTTCAGTCGGTATGTGTTTTGGGTTACAGGAGTGCTGACAGCAAAGTAAAAAGGAAACAGCTGCTTGTGATTGACATATTTATTTGTAATGTGATTTGAATCAATTTATTGAATGACAATGGCACTTGAGTCAAATTCCCTTGGAGTCACTTTTGTTGTTGTATATTTTCATTTTAAGAAACAGAACTGTTTTTAACTTTGTTGCATAATTTTCTTGCATGTTAGTGGCACATATTCTTAGGGTATTTCAGATGGTTGCCAGGGCATTGCTATTCAGTTGTTAGGGTGTTCAGATTAGTTGCCTGGTGGTTGCTTGCTGGCCATATCAACAGAGCCCAAGTCTCTATGATACCCTGATCCCTATCAATTTAAGTCTATGGGAATTTTTTGCCCATTTTATTGTCCGCCAGGTGAAAATTGTATGTTTGATCCCTTTGAAAAGTAACAGTACACCTTTCTGAAACAAGCCACTTGATTTGAGGTATCATTCATGGCTGTGGCACAAACGGTGCCAGTTAATAAGCTTAATACTTCGGATTAGGGGTTTGTTCAAATCCCTAAAACCATAGTTTAAGCGATATTAAAAGTGCTACTAATAATAACTTTATTAATTCAGGTAAAAAAAAAAAAATCCTTGAAAAATTACTTAATTCAAGTAACAGAATTTATAAGTGACTTTGCATACATTTTCAAATGAATTAGATTACAAGAGGAATATTTTGCGACGCCATTCATGTGAACATAAACCATATTGTTTTACATTAAAACCGAATGAAATGCCTGACCCAGTCCCAGCAGGGGTTGAAAAGAGGCCATTATGTAACTTTCCTGAAATAGCCTTAAACGGAAATAATAAAACTGCTGTTTAGACACAGAGGGGGTTCTACATCATTGTTTTTGGTGCCCAGGGATGGAATGGCTTCTCCTATACGCCTTAAGGAAATCCTGGGGAAGGACATGTTGCCTAGAAGACACGACTTAAGAAGAGGAACCACATCCTGCGTACAGCCACACCTAAAGGTCAACACTGCTCAAACCGCTTCTCAGACAGACGGGACCTTCCGCATTGTTCCCCAGATCAAACAGATTATATTCAATCATGCGGTTCAGCTTTTCCTGAGAGCTTCTGTTTTTTTTTTCCTTCTTTTTTCTTTTGAGAAGACAAGTTCAAAGTCCTGCAGTCTTTCCAAAATTTTGCAAGGAATAACATGGCATAAATGGGCTGGGCATTGATACAAATTTCCCGATTCAATTCCGATTCACAAGCTCTCTATTTGATTCCGATTTCGATTAAATTAGATTCAATATTGATTTATATGGGTATATTTCAGTTATAATGTCCCTTTTGCGTACATATAAAATACATTCTTTCCCAGCCAATGCTGTTAATTATACAAGAGACCTTTTTAAATAGGTACAGAAGGAAAATATAAATTTTACTAATGATATTTTATTACTTTTTCAACATTTTGGCTTTTTACAAAAGAACAAATACATGCATGCAATCAATAAGATATTATATTTTCATTTATTATATTTGTTACATTTTATTGTTAAATTGCATAATGTGTACTATTTGCAAGTATTTACATTGATTTGTTGAACATGTGCTAAAACCGATACTATCTCTTTAAAAAGCATTTCTTTAAACAGAGCCTTTTAAATGAGCACATGTTAACTAGAGAGGACTCGAATGGCTTAATCTCATCTCTGTCATGCATGATAGCTGTAAAGAACAGAAAGGCTATTAAAAGAGACATTATTCAATGACAAATGGGTTGCATGGATCTCGTCTTGGACACACATTACACGGAACAACTTAACACACAGGATCTTGATACTGAACACTACTTCTAACCTACACAATTACTGGTTAGTGAAATGTAAACATTTAGCAGCCATTTGCCAAATATATTCACTTTAGTCACATAGCGTAACATTTTATTGCAAATGCGAGTGATTACCTCTCATTGTATATAGAGTGTTGTGCATTGATTGAAAGATTGATCTTGGGATTTAAGAATTGATATCGAAATCGTTCAAATAAAAATTGTGATGCATTAAAAAGATAAGGACCCAGAACTGCCTTCTTCCTATCGGCCGATAAGCTTGTTAGGAGTAGACATGAAAATATTGTCAAAGGTGTTGGCCAATAGATTAGAGCGGGTTGTATCAGACATAGTAAGCACAGACCAGACTGGATTTATTAAGGGTCGTCTGTCCTCAAATAATACAAGATGCTTGATTAATATTATCAGTCATCTTAATTACCATCAAATACCAAAATTTTCGACCGTGTTGAATGGGACTACATGTTCGAAGTGCTAAGAAGATTTGGTTTTAAACCCACTTTTATAGACTGGGTGAAGATCTTGTACAAGATGCCTGCAGCCTCTGTCTTGACAAATGGTCTTTTGTCCGTACCATTTAAACTTAGACGCGGTACTGCTCAGGGCAGTCCTTTATCACCTTTGCTGTTCTCCCTGGCTATAGAGCCGCTTGCGATAGCCGTCAGACAGAATATAAATATAGGAGGAATTTTAATAGGAACAAAACAGCACAAAATTTTATTATATGCCGATGATATTCTTTTAACTTTAACAGATCCTGATAAATCAATTCCAGCACTGGTTGATTGTATTAAAGAATTTGGACAAATATCAGGGTATAAGGTAAATTTTGAAAAGTCAGAAATAATGCCCTTAACAAACAGTGGTCAGGTCAAGCCTGCTTATGTTAAACCTTTCCGCTGGGCACCTAAAGGATTTAAGTATCTAGGAATAAAAATCACACCCAAAATTGGTCAGCTTTATGCGGAAAACATCAATCCTTTAATTAGTCACATAAAAGAAAAAGTTACAAGTTGGAAAAAGCTTCCTTTATCAATGCTTGGTAGGATTAACCTTACTAAAATGGTACTACTTCCAAAAATTTCTTATCCAGTGTCAATGCTTTTTGTGTTTTTAAATCCAAATGATCTTAAGGACATTAATAAATTGATATCAGACTTTATCTGGGCAGGCAGAAAGCCTAAGCTTAAAATGGATACTTTACAACTTCCAAAACAACAGGGTGGGTGGGGCTTACCAAAGATTGAGAACTATGTACTGTCTATTCATGCTAGAATTGTCTCAGTATGGGCAGATGAACATGATGAGACACCTTGGCTTGAGATTGAAAAAGTAATTAGTCAACCCTTCTGTCTTATAAACTTATTAGATAAACGTGTAAGAGAACTGCCTCCTGCTGTTAAAGACAATTACCTAATTAATAATGTTATCAAGACATATGGAGTATTTTGAAGAAAATATTTGGGAAGTCCAAGGCTCTTAACTTTTTTGCAATTCTGGTAGATACCCCAGATTTATCAGAAGGGGCCGCTGGTCTCAATCTCAAGTCATGGCAAGAAGCTGGTATTAGGAGAATGTATGATTTGTGGGACAAAGGTAAATTCAAGACATTTGAAGATATAAGATCTCAATATAATATACCTGCCAACGATTACTACAAGTATCTCCAGATCAGGCATTACGTAAAATCAAAGACTGGATCTCTGGAGCTACCAACGAACTGTTACTTGCTTGAAAAAACTCTACTGGACTGTCGGAAACGTGGACGTTTTGTGTCTAGATTCTATTCTGAGTTACAGAATCTAACGGTAGACAAACTGAAACACTTACGAACAACTTGGAATATGCTGCTTAAAGTGTCAATTGACTCTGAGTCGTGGGAGGAAATAGTAATACTGCCCTCTAGAATATCAATCTGTAATAGATACAAAGAAATGCAGTTCAATATTCTACATAATGTTTACATATCACCTTATACTATATACAGTAAGTACACTCCAGGTGTTTCTCCGAATTGTCCTAAATGTAACTTAGCTAAAGGCACTAGATATCACTGTCTTTGGGAGTGCAAGAACATCAAGGTATTTTGGCAGGCAGTATGCAGTGAAATCAGTTTGGTGATAGGACAGACAGCCCCACTCAGCCCACTCATGTGCCTACTGGGGCTTATACCTGACCATCTGAGAGCTCACAAAGAGACTGTTCAGTTTCTCCTGATGCTGGCTCGAAAGGCTGTAATGACCAAATGGGTTGGTAGCGACGCCCCCTCTACTCAGATGTGGAAGTCTCTGATATCTGAAGTTGTAACTCTAGAAAGATTGAGGTATTGTCTCAATGGTAAATTACACCTGTTTAAAAAATGGGAGAATATTTTAAAGTGTCTGAAGATTAAAAGGTCGTAAACACAAAATGGATATAATGTATGTACAACCATATGACGAGATGCTGTATGTAAAATGGAAATTGTCCACATGCCCATAGATATGGTTATTTATATCGTTTTCTGTGCTGTTTTTTTTTTTTTTTAGTATGTTTTGTTTGAAATAACTAAAATGTTTAATAAAAAGAATAAAAAAAATTAAAAAATTGTGATGCATTGGAAAAACAATATTTTTACCCACCCCTAATAATGGTATATTCTAAGTCTTATGAAGTCATCCAATAGCTGTGTGTGTAGTGGGCTAATGCATAAAACTGGTAAGCAAGAGATAGTGTTGTCATGGTACCAAACTTTCAGTAGTTGGTACCGATGCCAGTCAAATTTTATGGTTATCGATACCAATTTTGATACCGCAGCAAAAATATGCTAATATGATAATGTGCTATTGAACACACCAGTTTATTTATTTTTTATTATTTTAATAATTATAGTTGAATAATTATTATAATTTTTTTCTCATTTAATTTCATCATCACGATGGTGTCTAATCAATAAAATCAATAACATTTTTAACATGTCATTCCTTTTTTTTTATTTAACAGATGTCTTGCTTGTGATACTTTTAATTATTATTATTATTATTATAGAGAATATCAAATTTTACTATAAAGTTGTAATATATTTTTGTTCAATTTCAGGCATCTAGATTTTAATTAGAATCGTGCTTTTATTATGACGTGTTTTTTGCCGTATGCTTCACTTTTCTGGATAAACAGTTTGCGACACTGCGCAGTGTGATCATTGAAGACTTTTAAGTCACGTCTGAAATCTCATCTCTTTAAACTGGCCTTTAAGTCTGACGAATGAAATGTAGGACACAGTTTTGGAGTGTTTGTATTTTACATTACTGGTGTTTGTATATGTGGTCATTTTGAAAAGTTTTAAACGTTATTACTGTGACGGACTTTGGTTAACTGTTGTTTTAAATGCGATATAAAGCTGAGATGAGATTAGAGAGCAGATGCTATGATTTTAATTATGTAAATATATATATTTTACATTATTCACAATGGATAAGTGCTCTGCTTTGTCATCACATACAACATGAATGATTCTCAATGTTTGTGGAGCTTCTAGTGGATGAGAGGTTGGATTTATTTAATGTACACATCCCTTTGACAATAAGATTGCAGCCTTTATCAGTTTAATAAATCATGCTAGGGCATGTCATTATTTTAATTTGATAAATTGTCCGTTTCAGTGTACAAGAAGTAACAGAGCATGCATTCAAAATAAGCTTGTGAGCATTTTAAAGCTGTCGTGTGTCAGTCATACTGTGCGCTGGTACCGGATAGATTCGGTGATCGGTACTACCGGTACTGCAGAAACACTGGTACCGTTACATCTTTTTTATTTTAGTATCGGCTTCGTACCAAAGTACCGGTACTTTTGACAACACAAGCAGGAGGTTGCTGGTTCTATCCCCACAGCCACCACCATTGTGTCCTTGAGCAAGGCACTTAACTCCAGGTTGCTCCGGGGGGATTGTCCCTGTAATAAGTGCACGGTAAGTCGCTTTGGATAAAAGCGTCTGCCAAATGCATAAATGTAAATGTAAATACCATGAAGTGTTTTATTTACACAAGGCAATATATATATATTTATATATATATTACAAAAGTATTCTGTAAAAACCTTAACACCTTTTTTCATGTTGTTCTAAATTAAAATACTCTAACAGCGGGAATGAGTTAGAAATTATTTCCCGGTTTCCTTTCATCAGGATCTTACTGATTAAAATACAGTCATCTGAAGACAAACAGCCTTTTTTTAAACTAGTTTAATCACTGACACATTAGGGGTTTTCATAGAGGTTTTAAACACATAATAAATGTCAAATCAACAACCCAGCCCTTGCTTCTCGCAGCACTGTTTATGGTGATCTGATCGATTTCAAGACCGGTCCACGTGTAAACCGGTCCACACATGCTCTGCGCTGATCTGTCCATTGAGCTATGGTGACTGATCCGGGTAGAGTTTTGTTTCGCTTTTGGAACGTTTGCTGTTTGATATTTCTCATATGTAACAAAAACCGACTGTGCATAATCAGAGAGTCGGCCAACTTTGTAGTCACACCAGTGCGACCTCTTGCAAAGTTTAATTGCACTGTTAGGAAAATCTGGAGCCCTGCTGGCTGGTTAGAGCGGTTGTTGCCATGGTTACAGACAATATCCGCTAGGTGCTTGACCAGGTGTCGTGGACTGAGCATGCTTTTAATTCAAATTAAACTGAGGCTAAACCCACCAACTACAAAAATAACAGTAATTCAATCAACCAGACTCAAAATCAACAAAAAAAGCATGTTAAATCGGCTGATTTGAATAACCGAGGGTTACTGAAGACAACTGATGTAATTCAGAGAATCACAGAAGGCATTTATTTGTACACTATCCTACGAATGAGACAGGATATTTCACTAGTCATCCAAAAACAAACTGGTGGGTGTAATATTTTTAGCTGTGGGGTTTTTAAAGGGAAGAGTTGAGACATGCAACGTTTTGTAATGTTTAAGCATGCTGATAGCGCACTGTGCATTTGCTTGTAGTTACTGTCAACGTGGTTAACTTTGAGAAGTTGAGTCTTAATTCATCCTCATTATTTAAAGAATTGCTTGTATACAAATTCACCGCATTCAGCAATAAATGTCAGTTTTAGTCATTATCGGACTTTGAATCACCTGCTGTAAGCAATGTTCCCAATATAATGCATTGTCCACCAGTTTATTTGTGAGGTGTTGTGGACAGATTCAAGGACAGTATTTTTATTGAGTCTGTTACCAAATTTTTATGGTGGCGTGTTTGACAGACAATGGACTGCTTTTATAACCATTGCAGAAGAACAAACTGTTGGATGCCATGAACTATATGTTGCACACCCACAATGATCTTACAGTTATGCACTTTTGAAGAGTCTCCAAGCACTCTGGTTACATTGAAGTTACATTGATCATTCTGCACTCGGAAGGCAGATAAGTGGTGTTGTGCCCAATGTTGGAGCATCTCTTATTAAATACAGAACATCCTATTTATTTGTTGTGTATTTATCAGTTTTTGTAATGTATTGGCTGCACTTAGAGTCTATATATCCTTAAAAAAAACCTCCCAACACGTTCTGTTGTGATATGATATGACTTTTTAGCCTTTTCTTTTTTGTATAGCAAGAAAATATGCAAATATTCATAAAACCAGTCAACCACAATGCCATCTGAGAAAACAATCTAACCGTCAAAAGCTCCCTAATTCCAAGCATAAAAAAAGAGGAATAATTCTGGCATAATTTACTCACCCTCATTTTGTTAAAAACCTGTATGACTTTCTTCCATGAAACACAAAAGGAGATCTTATGGAGAATGACAGCCTCTGAGTAAATGATGACAGAATTTTTTATTTTTGGATGAACTATCCCTTACACAAAAGATGGTCCAAGGTCTGTTTTGAGTGCTGTTTGACAAGACCTTAAGCAACTCCAGCCCCAGATGGTGGTTTTCTCACAATTGATCTTGCCAAAGGCTTCTATCTGTTGTAAATGTCTGTGTTGCCTGTGACAAATTATTTTTAGCACTGTCTAAAAATGTTTTATTATCAAGTTCAGAGGTTTTCATGGACCCCCCAGAGGGCCTCAAGTTGGTGTGAAGGGGTCTCTGGAAAAGGTCCAGAAGAACAATCCCAGAAGAAGCTAACATGTACAGAATATGATATTATTACAGTTTCATTACTTTTTAGTTTATTTTCAACACTGTTGACTTGTAAGGGACTCTTCTCTGTAAAGCTGCTTTGGAACATTATTGTCTGTAAAAACGCGTTACAAATATATTTGTTGTAATTTTGAAAATGTTTCTCTTCAGTTTTCTACATCTAAGATTACCCTAATATCTGATAGAAAAAAAATCTACAGTCAGCTTAATAGAAAAATATTCTCCAGATAATATTTGTAATCATTTTCATGCTTTAGTCCAATGACAATATAAAGTCCAATTATATAAAGGGTTGGTTCACCCAAAAATGGAAATGCTCTCATTATTTACTCACCCTCATGATATCCCAGGTGTGTTTGACTTTCTTTCTTCACCAGAACACATTTGAAGAAATACAGAAAAATATCTTAGCTCAGTAGGTCCTTAAAATGCAAGTGAATTGAGATTTCTCTTTTGAAGCTCTAAAAATCACAGACAGTCAGCATAAACGCCATTGATACGACTCCAGCTGTTAAATCAATGTCTTTCAAAGTGACATGATCGCTTTTGGTGCGAAAAGTAAATAATCAGAGAAAACAGCATTCTGACTTTATAATGTTTTACACTTGCTACTTTTCTGAAACAATATAAATGGACTTTAAACATGGAAATGTATATTCGCCTTAATATTTTAGCAATGGGGTCCAATGTAAGCGGATCAGCATACTTTGGGGATGCTTGGCATGAAAAAGTTTGAAAATCCCTGAACTACTCATTCATTTCCTGGAAGTGTCAGTCAGCTTAAAGCTTAATATAATATTTCCACTAATTCCTCAAAGGTCTTCAAGTTTTTTCATAAGACTTGAAGAATGTGTATTATGTAACAGCTGACCACTGTTCTCCAGACCTCTAGGCTACTTGTCTTTGCACAGTACTCCCTACACTTTTATGCATAATTAGCTGCATATAGTGTCAAAAAGATAGGTACATAATATACTCAAATTTAATTTTTTCATTTTTTACTCACCCGCATGCTTTTCCAAACCAGTATGAGTTTCTTTCTTCTGTGGAACACAAAAGGAGATGTTAGCAATGTTATATATATATTAGGGGTGTAACGGTTAGAATTTCTTATGGTTCAGTTTGTATCGTGGTTAAAGTGGAGTGGTGGTGGCGTAGTGGGCTAAAGCACTAAACTGTTAAGCAGAAGTTTGTTGGTTTGATCCCCACAGCCACCACCATTGTGTCCTTGAGCAAGGCGCTTTGTCCCTGTAATAAATGCACTGTAAGTCGCTTTGGATAAAAGCGTCTGCCAAATGCATAATTGTAAATGTTAAAGGGTCACGGTTTCTGGTATGGTAAACTCTTCAATAGGTTTGCCCTTAAATACAATAATTGTTTTACAACAGTAACCATAGTTTAACCATGGCATTTGTAGTAAAATCATAGTAACCACAATATAAGCATGGTTACTGTCATGGTTACAATGTATAGTGAAATCATGGTTACTAAATAGAAAATACATTATTAATGGTATCAAAACCATGATTTCTGCTCAGAAAACCATAGTGACATCAGTCATTGATACTATAGTAAAACCATGGTTAATTTTTGTCAGGGTCCTTAACTAAAAAAACAAACATTTTCTCTAATTACTAAATCAACATTTTAAGTTAATACCTGCACTAATACGCTACATGCATCAACATAGATTACACTTCAAACTCATCATCATCATATATTACATATTTGGAAGCTGTGCATCACTATACAAAGAATAACCTAGCTATTAGAATGCATACGAGAAGGGATGTTGTGATAATGCTGCTTGAGTATTTTAATCATAGATGGAACTACCACATGAACACCACAAGCGCTTTAGTTATCGTTTAATTTCTGTCCGAATTAGCACTGAGTGCCTGCTTAAAAATGGAAGAGTGTATGCAGTTTCGGCTCACCTACGGCTCTTTCCCTGGGTTATGTCGGCGTAAATGATAAATCATGCATCAGTGTATTACTATAACGGCATCTTAATGCCATTAATCAAAGCACATTATTGATCACATATATACTCATATATTCATCGAGTTGACCCACGTGAAACACAGATGGAGCGTATCCATTGAGGTGCATTAACCGAGGTTGTAACTGTGCCTGTCTGTTTGACGCTTTGTTTTCTTGACCAAAACTTGTTCTCCAGATGTGTCATTAAACGTGAGGTGAACCCACCGCGGTGCCAATGCTTCCCGAACCATGGGTGGCGAACTGTACGGTTCGTTTTTTTACAGAACGTTAAGTAGAAACATTAGCCTCAGTCACCATTTACTTTTGTTGCATTGAGAAAAAGAAAAAAAAAAGTTTAAATGAAAGTGAGTGGTGACTGAGGCTAACATTCTCTGTAAACTGATTTTCAGCTAAATTCATGGACCCTTTTAACATATAAGGCAGCAATCATTGGCTAAAATGGCTGTCTATATGTTAATAAACCCACAGTCTGATGCAATTTGTGCGTACAACTGGGTTTGTTGCGTGTGATGAAGTCCACTAGACTGCACTACTGAATGCTACTGCACATTAATCTTATCTACAAATGTGAGTAGCTTATTTTATATAATTGCCATTTGATGGCTGTCGAAGTTACATCACTATAAACAAGATATTTCCTAAAAAAATACAGATGCTTTTAGATAATTATATATTTTTTTTTTTTCAAACATTGTAGGTTGCTTTTGCAAATGCGATGTTTGGAAAATTATTTTAGGCAGTTTATTTTTCAGAAATTACATTGACGTTATTGCTCACAGAGGGCTAATTCCCTACAAGCAGAATTGAGTTCACCTCCAAAGCTCAGTTCTTTCCTACAGGAAGGCACATTTCCTTTGACCCAGCTAGAATACATTTCCAGTGGACTAAAGCCATTGACATTTGCATGGGCCATTACTCTCAGTAAGTGCCGCAGCGCCTGCTTCTCATCAAATTGAGAGACAGGCGTATGGGTGCAGGCCAAACTCTGGACTGAACACTCGGGGGACGCTGGGGTAACATGGGACAGTGGGACTGCCAAAAAACCAGAGTAGGTGGAACGCTTCTAGGACATAGATGTTCAGGAATGTTGGGTGCCAAATGGGAGACTCATTCCAGCTCAGCTGTATGACACTCTGGCCTCAAAGTGTCCAAACTGCGTGGTCTTGAAGGGGTCATTTCACATATTATTTTATAAAATTTATTTTTGTTATTTAATTCGACTTATGTTAAAAGTGGTCTCTACGTTTTTCTTTTTTTTTTTTTATGACTGATGCCAATGACTACTGAGCAGGATGTACATTTATAATATATTATTGTGAAGTAAATAAATTATTATATTATATGAAATTATTGTATATTACAATTTAATGACATCCAATGAGATGTACACAAAATTGCTTATATGACATTAACACATATTTTACACAATATGAACACAAAATTTACTAAAGATATCTATAAACAAAAAATGCAATTCACAATTCTGTCTACAGATTTTGAATTTTGGCCATTGATCTCAAAATGGCCAAATATTAGTCAATGAAATGGCCTAATTGGTTTGTAAAGTTTAATTAATTTTTTTTTATTTAGTTTTGGCAAAAAAACACCTTTACATTACAGTATGGAACACTTGATCAAAAAACACATTTTACCAAAACAGCTCAACTAATATTGTAAAATGGATAGTCCCAACTCTAAATTCTGATTGGATTTGCCGCATTCGAAGCCATTAAATATGCTTACCTTTGTATAAATGGTATAGAAAAATGTCTACTTGGTGCCATATTTAAAAGGGATGGTTGACCCCAAATTTTTTTTTCTCTCATCATTTACTCACCCACCCTCATGCCATCCAAGATGTGTATGAATGTCTTTCTTCTGCAGAACACAAACCAAGATTTTTAGGAGAATATTTCAGCTCTGTAGTTCCTTACAATGCAAGTGAATGGTAGCCAGAACTTTGAATCTCCAAAAAGGAGATACAATCAGCATAAAGGTAATCCATATGACTTCAGTTGTTCAATCAATTTTCTGAAGCAATCCAGTTAGGTTTGGGTGAGAGCAGACCAAAATGTAACTCTTTTTTCACTGTACATCTTTCTATTGTAGTCTCTAGGCATGATCATGATTTCAAGCTCGATTACACTTCCAAGTGCTTGACACGTGCGCAGAGCATTAGATGGCCCTATAAGGAAGTTAAATCAAATGAGAAATCATGATCACCCACACTAAATCCTTCACTTATTGAGAATGCAGTAATCTGCTTTAGAAGTGAAATATTCACAAAATACAGAAACATTAGCATTGGTGAGTTATGTCTGTCAGCATATGAGCTCAAAATGTAGAATGGATTTTTTGTACTGTTTAATAAGCATGAAAAATCTTATCATAGAATAATCTCTCATAGTTCCAGGGACAGAGAGTTTATTTTACATTTTTCCTTTGGCCATACTAATTCTAGTCAATACTTTAACTGCTCTGTCTTTGTGAAACGGTTGTAATTATGTTCTAAATTAATCCCAGTTTAGTTCAATATCTTCCTGCCTCTGGGCTTGGTGTGTTATTAAAGAAAAGGACACATTGATGCACAGTGATTATAGCACATACAATCACAGATGATGAAACCCAGAAAGGACTCATCGAAATAACGTATTTAATTCTCTTATACTACAATAAAACAGAAAAAAAAACATCTGATGGTTTTAAAGGGGTGGTACTACAGGTGAGTATCTTAAAAATTCTTCTTCAAATCAATATTTCTCATACTTGGGGTGAGGTTTTGAAATCTAATCATTAAGCTTTTATCGATTATCTCGTCCTGCAGCACTTGTGCTATGGAAATTAATGATACCTAAAATGTTGGGGATTGTGGATGAGAGGTGTGCTATTACTTATCTAAGCATTCAGACTTATGATCACCTTGTGCATGAAGAAACGTATTCCCTTCTTGCTCAGTAGATGCACAATCTTGTTTTGAATCATCTTTTTAACCATTTAAGTTTTAAACCCAAATGTGCATATTGTAACAAAAGTTATATACAGTAGACTCATTTAGTCAGTTGTCACATATTTATTAAATCTGATCAATAATTCTTATGTCAGGTTTTTTTTTTTATTATTATTAATTGAAATATTTAAGAAAAGATTTTGTGTATGTAAATAAACATACTTATAATTTTTTTTTTCCAAACCCTGTTTGTTACTTATTATTTTTTATGACATTATAGGGGTTATTTAAACTTGGTCACTTCATGCGTTTTTACTGATCGGACTGCTATATGATTGATTAAGCACATTCCATTTATACTTGGCCACATCAACGTGTTACGCCACATGGATATAAATCCGATCTTCAATTCCTGCGCAATATGGAAATCTTCTAATCATTGATCAGTAAAACGCTTGAAGTGACCAAGTGTCCACTTAATGCCCCCGTAGTTGTCAAGTTGTTCAATACTGATGGTTAATCATTTAATTTTCCAGGATGGCTCCAGACGATGCAAGGAAAGGAAAAAAACTGTTTCATTCAGTAGCATGCCAACAGAGAAGAAAATCAGCAGTGCAAGCGACTGCATTAATTCTATGGTGGACGGCTCTGAATTGAGGAAAGTACGCTCCAATTCAAGAGTTTACCATCGTTACTTCCTCCTAGATGCTGACATGCAGTCTCTGCGGTGGGAGCCATCCAAAAAAGAGTCCGACAAGGCCAAGATTGACGTCAAATCTATTAAGGAGGTGCGAACTGGTAAAAACACAGACACCTTTAGGACCAACGGAATTTCGGATCAGATTTCTGAGGATTGTGCATTCTCCATCATTTATGGGGAGAACTATGAGTCGCTCGATTTAGTGTCAAATTCAGCGGATGTAGCAAATATATGGGTGACGGGACTCAGGTACCTCATATCTTATGGAAAGCATACCCTTAACATGATTCAGAGTAGCCAGGACAACATGCGCGCCTCCTGGCTCGGCGACCTCTTCGATGAAGCCAATGTGATTGGCGGAAAATGCATCAGTCTTTGTTCAGCTGTACAGCTGATCAAAAAATTAAATCCCGGAGTGAAAATTGTCAAGATAGAGCTCAAGTTTAAAGAGTTGCACAAAGCAAAAGATAAAACAGGTTGTGACGTGACCAAGGAGGAGTTCATTGAAGTCTTTCATGACCTCTGCACAAGACCAGAGATTTATTTTTTGTTGGTTCAGTTCTCAAGCAACAAGGAATTTCTCGATACCAAGGACTTGATGATATTTTTGGAGGCAGAACAGGGTATGGCCAAGGTGAGTGAAGACATCAGTGTAGAAGTTATTCAGAAATATGAACCCTCAAAAGAGGGGCAGCGCAAAGGATGGCTTTCCTTGGATGGATTTACCAATTACCTCATGTCAACAGAATGTCACATATTTGATCCTGAACAAAAAACAGTATGCCAAGATATGAACCAACCACTTTCTCACTACTACATCAATTCCTCCCATAATACCTATCTGATTGAGGACCAGTTCAGGGGTCCATCTGACATAACCGGGTACATCCGTGCCCTAAAGATGGGCTGCAGAAGTGTGGAACTTGATGTGTGGGATGGGCCAGACAATGAACCGGTCATCTACACTGGCCATACACAAACCTCACAGATCGTCTTCCGCAGCGTCATTGACATCATCAATAAATACGGTTTTGTGGCATCGGAATTTCCTTTGATTTTGTGCTTGGAGAACCACTGCTCTTTACAGCAACAAAAGGTAATGTTTCAACACCTCAAAAAGATAATTGGGGACAAAATTCACTCAGATCCTCCCAACATTGAGGACAACTACCTTCCGTCCCCCTCGGATTTGAAGGGCAAGATTCTTTTGAAGGGAAAGAAACTAGCGAGCAACTTCACTGGCTCGGAAGGTGAGGTGACCGATGAGGACGAAGGGGCAGAAATGTCTCAACGGATGAACAATGAGGGAGGGGAACAGCAAATGGTTGCTCAACCCAAACGGTTTCAGCTCTCCAAGGACTTGTCTGATTTGGTAACCCTGTGTAAATCTGTTCGGTTTAAGGACTTTCAGACAGCTTTCCAGAACCAGAAGCACTGGGAGCTTTGCTCCCTTAACGAGGTCTTTGCCAGTCGATGTGCCACTGACTACCCTGGTGACTTTGTTAACTACAACAAGAAGTTTCTCGCAAGGGTTTACCCCAGTCCAATGCGGATTGATTCCAGCAACATGAACCCTCAGGACTTTTGGAAATGTGGCTGTCAAATAGTAGCAATGAACTACCAAACACCAGGCCTCATGATGGACCTTAACATCGGTTGGTTTCGACAAAATGGCAACTGTGGTTATGTACTACGCCCAGCCATCATGAGGGAGCAGGTGTCTTATTTTAGTGCCAATACTAAAGACTCAGTTCCTGGAGTATCTCCACAGCTTCTTCACATAAAGATTATTAGTGGACACAACTTTCCCAAACCCAAGGGCTCAGGCGCCAAAGGTGATGTTGTAGATCCCTATGCTTACGTTGAAATTCATGGCATCCCCGCTGATTGCGCGGAGCAAAGGACTAAAACGGTACATCAGAATGGCGACAATCCCATCTTTGATGAGAGTTTTGAGTTTCAAATTAATCTTCCAGAACTGGCAATGGTGCGCTTTGTCGTTTTGGATGACGACTACATTGGGGATGAGTTTATTGGTCAGTACACCATTCCCTTTGAGTGCATTCAGCCAGGTTTCCGCCACATTCCACTCCAGTTACTAACAGGTGAAGTGTTACCACACGCCTGGCTCTTTGTCCATGTGGCCATTACGAACCGCCGGGGTGGCGGTAAGCCTCACAAAAGGGGGCTTTCTGTCCGCAAAAGTAAAAGGGGTCGGGAATACGCCACCATGAGGATACTTCTCATCAAGTCTATAGATGAAGTCTTCAAAACTGCTGCACAGCCACTTCGGGAAGCCACAGACCTCAGAGAGAACATGCAGGTGAGATAAAATTATTATTATTTTAATTTTCTTCAAATTAATGCCATTTATCTTACCAAATAAACCCAAAAGGAACATTCTTTTCTGAAAAATATTATTGTTTCAATAGAAGTTACAATCAACAACCTTTGTGACATAATGTTGATTACCACAAAAGGATTTAGACTTGTCCCACCTTTTCTTAAAAACAAAAACCAAAAAACAATCTGGCTTACAGAGAAGCATTTACAATGAAGTGAATGGGACAAATCTGTAAATGTTATAATACTCACTGTTTCAAAAGTAGCCATAAACAGTATGCGTGCTAACATGGTTTATGCATAAGTGTGATAATATGGATAATAACCTTTTCTGTGTAAAGGTATATCCAATTTTAAAACTTTGTTGCCATGACGATGTGACACCATAAACCCTAAAAAGATCATAAAATGCAAGCTCAAATAATACACACATTTTAACAGTATAATTTATTATTAATGCATTTAAATTGATGTATTTTTAAGCCTTTAACCCACCCCCACCCTCCCAAAATTTTCCCCATTCACATCCATTGTAAATGCCTTACTGAATCTTCATTTTTGCTTTAAGGAAAGGAGGGATTAGTGGATTATTTATTATTATATTATGTGTGGCATGTAGCTTCTTTTCAATGGTGTGAGAATTTTTTCTCAAATGGCAAACACATCAGAAAGATGACCTTGAGAGGTAGCCACAGATTACAGAAAGTATCTCTTTGCAAGGCCAGCAGCATTCGAACTGAAGCCTTTCTCGTGCAGATAAACATAACAAAACTGCTGATTTTAATCAGGTTGAAATTCCTGTGTTGCAAAACTTGTTGGACTGGCACAATTTCACTTTATAGATCAGCTGCAGACTAGCAAACTCCCTTATTTAGCCATGAAAACTGAGAATATATTCATATATAGGCTGCAGGTAGAAGTTCAGCCAAATTCCTGTTTAATATTTGATGTGGAAAATGTGTTGCATAACACAGAGTTAGAATGCCCAGAGGCATGTATCTGTTATACCCCCTTTAAGAAGAGATTAGGCTGTCTCATGGATTAAAGGGGCACAGCTGTTTTAAAATGAGTCAGGAGTTTTTTTTTCTTTCTAAAAGATTGTACCGCAGGCGGTGTTTAACCGGTTGATACGCAATTCCCCCGCACGTGGTACTAACGTCACTCTGCTTACATTTAGTATATAATTTAAAGTCTATAAATGTAATTAATGTTAACAAATTATACATCTTTTCAAAGGTCTAAGGGTTCAACATTGATATCCGATCTCTGTTTCACGATAGTAATGCTACAGAAACGGCATTTTAGTTATTTGTGCCAGGAGTACAAATTAAAACATGCAATATCAAAACGGGACTTTTATTATGAAAACACGATCGCCAGATGAATCCAGTTCAACACACTTGGGTCAATCGTCCATGACAAGCGTTCATTGAAAAACATCCAATAGCACTTTTTGTCCATAAAAGTGATAAATCTGAGAAATATTGATATATTCTCCATTGTTTACATGAGATCTCGCCTGAAAGAATTCATTTGAGCAGCATTCATGTTGTAAACCTGTATATGATCTGATAATGAGCTCCAAAAGTCTAATTTTGAATTAATTATTATTATTTTTCATAATAGCCAAGCAGTGCCTTCAGATTTTGTGTCGTCTTGAAGGTGGAGCCTTCATTTTACAAATATTTGCTGAGAAAGCCCCTCATATAACACTAATTCAATATATAAAGATGATACATATTTATATCAATATATAATTATACATGGTTATCTTTAAATATTAAAAAAAAAAAAAAAAATATATATATATATATATATATATATATATATATATATATATATATATATATATATATAATAAATAAATATTCCGATAATTAAAATGCATTACATTCTTGTGGCAGAAGAGTTCATCATTGATAAGACAATACAATAAGCGGCTTTAGAATACAATGTATTGTTTATTACCATATTATTGATCATAAGTCAATCATTGACACACAGTTCACAGCAATCCATTTCACAAGTGAATTTGTCAATCAGAGATTTATTATGAGGGCTTGTTTAAGGACCCGTCAATGTACACCTGCGTCAGACATGCTTGTGTAGCGTCTCGGGTGCGTTGCGTCATAAACATAAAATGTTTAGGTCACTGTTTCAAGTTAAATATAGTTTAATACTCAATCTTTAAACACATCTTGAGATCCCTTAGTTCGCATTTGCGCTCCTTCAAGTGTTTTGAACGCAAGAATGTGACGCATGTTTGTGTTGTTGCTGCTGAACGTTGTTTTCTTCACTGTATAATCTGTGTGTTGCTCATACAGCTGAAAGTTCACTTACTGCCCTCTGGAGTAAACAGGTGGTACTACAAGCTTGCATTTCTCAGGAATCTTCCTTATTATGGTGCGATTAATTGCGTTAATTTTTTTAACGCGTTATTTTTTGTCAAAGTAATCACACTGAATTAACGTGTTAAATCGACAGCCCTAATAATTTCATTCTAATTATAGATCTGTGGTCAATAATCAAAACACAACATTTTAATGCAACTCTATTTTAATGCTAAAGAATTTAGATTCATCCATCCACAGTATATACAGTATATATTTACATTTTGTGATTTAGCGGACGCTTCCTCCAAAGCAACTTACAAATTAGGAAAATAACAAACAATAGATTTTTCACATATTATATCAATAAATATTACACTTTTGACAGAACAACAATATTTTCAACCAAACAGTCATTGTTACCAATTAGATTCAAAATGTTTAATTCAAAATAGGCTTTTCGCAATTATTAAATAACCGTCTGAAATAACTGCGATTACTGGGCATATATTTTCCTTTTATATGCATCAATGTAACAATACATAGTGATACGCATACATTTTTACCTACATACATTTGCTACTAATATTTAATACAGGATGAATGCCAAATAGGGACTTCTGTGAACATTTTTGATGATGCAAATGCATCTTTAATCATGGGTTTCACTCATTCCCTCATCTTATTCCAAACCCATATGATGACTTCATTCTTTTGTGAAACACTAAATGTTAGCCTCAGTCTCCACTCACTTCCATTGCATTCATTTTCCATACAATGAAAGTGAATGGTGACTGAGATTTTATATAATTTCAGATATATTGTGAATATTTAATATACAGTATTTCCCAGCCTAAGACACCAGGATTTTTACATTTAAAGTCTTTAAGTCAGATAATGGAATAGTAAAACGTCTCCTGCTCTGGGCTATGACATATTCTGTTATGGTTTCTCACAACATGCTGTATATTAGAGTTTATTTGAATAGTTATGTTTACAATGTTTCTTCCCGTGGAAACAATTTCAGGCTTAGAGACTATAACACTTCTTGTGTGTTCAGTCACACTACTTCATCTTCACAGTTATTTACACCAACGCTATCCAATCATTTTAGTCTCGTGAACTAGAGCCACAAACCAGTTATATCATTAAAATGGACATTATTACAATTATTCACTTTTATGTTTATGGATGAAACATAGCCTCAAGTAGTTTTCTCACAATCTGAAGCAGTTGTATTTAGTTTAATACTGTTTGATTGGCTGAGACGTTTGATGGGATGAAACTTTAACACTTTACTTGTGAGATAGACAAGTAAAAGTACCCTCCCGCATAAATGTACCTCTGTATATAGTCTTTATATACAGTGGCCTGAATGTGTTTATATTACATAAGAAAATATAAAATCAAGAAGCATCCATCATCAAGACATTCATCCACTTAAAAACAGCAGTCTTATATCTAAAAAACGACGATTTGGACAGCTTGACAGGTCACATAATAGAGATTTTTGACTGAATAATCTATGAAAACTCTATATAATATATCTAATTTTATAGATTATAATCTATCAGTAACAATAATGCTGTTTTAAACCCTTTTTAAAACTGTTACTTCTGTTACGATTCTGAATTATGAACAAGAAATGTGACGTTGATTTTAACTTAATTTGAACCTGGAACTTTCCTTTAGTGTCAAAGTGTCCAAAAACGGTCAAGCGATAATTATTTTTGCCGATATCTAAGGTGGTGGAAAAGACAAAAACCTGTTTGTTTGTTTGTTTATTAAATATCTTTATTGAATGTGCAATATGTTCTCAGTCTTTCCTTACAGTGACGGGCGCAGACAAAAAACTAAATTTGTACTTTCAATCTTCTACAACGTATTAGCCTACTATATAAACACTTGTCATACATTATAACACAAATGAGCTGTAAATCATCAACTGCAGATCATCAGTGATATCTTGTCCGGTACTCCGGTACTATTGAATCTTTTCTACAGGAACACCATCTATCAAAATTAAAAATGAACTCAAAAATCAATAAAGGTTATATGAATAATCTCTTGATAATGCCCATGCTTCATATGTCTTTTTTATAACATCCTGCTAATAATCATGCAACGGTCAATAAACAGTAACACAACTTGTAAGATTTAACTAAATTAATCTTTTTATATTATTATTCACTGTATAAAGTTGGAGAGGCAATGTATGTGCTTACGGTAGGGCTGCAACTAACGATTATTTTGATAATCGATTAATCTAACGATTATTAGAACGATTATTTGACGATTATTGCATCAATTAATAATTCACTCTTGATCGATTATTCAGCTTGTGTCCTGATTTAAAAGGTTGTATTAAACGTGCTTGCTAACAATAAAGGGGACAAAATCATATTTTAAATATACGTTTAAATGACATTTACTGAATTAAAGGGGAAAGTTTAGTAAAGATATTCATTGCAAAAAATCCTCTTGTTATCAAGTGTTTTTGGCTTGTTTTCCATTTAAAATGGTCTAAAAATCCTTAAAACAAGATACATTAAATTGAGAAGCAACATATAAGATATTTAGACTTGCTTTAAGAGAATGTGTCTTAAATATACAGTGTATTTTGTATATAAGTGTATTTTTTTCACTTGTTTATAATTCTGCGAGTGCAGTAAAGACAAAATATAATTATATTCAAGATCTATTCTCTAAAAGTAAATCTTCTATGCTGCTGCTCAGGTGAATGCATCTTTATTTAAAGGATTTTTAGATATTTTAAAATATTTGTATTTTTTTTAATTATATTCAATATTCTCAGATAACAATTTTTTCTCCTGCAGTATAGCTGCTAAAGTAAATGTACATTGTTTTAAATGAGTTTTAGATATATTTTTTTGGAAAACAAGCCAAAACAAATCATAAAAGTATATCGTTGCAGTGTATAATGGGGTGAAGACTTCCTCTCTCACCTATTTTTTTTAACTTCAATCCATCTTTAACTCACAAAAACAAACTCTCCCTTATTAATAAAGCTGCGTATTGCCAGTTTTCTTCACGATAAGAAATGCACAGTGATATATATTATGATTCAATAAGTCGCAAGCCATCACGTTATAGTCTAGCTGCATTAAGCGTGTGCGTTCGGGACGAGCATCCCCGTCACAGTGCTCATCAGCTGGTGCAGTTGCAATCTCTCCCCCTTAGACCGGGACATTTGCACAACTCATAGAAGAGGCGCTGACACGCAGAGAAATGCCAGTTTCAGAGTTTGAAGTTAATTACATGATCTGACTCCGTATTATTTAAACTTTAATAAATCTATAGCGCATTAAAACTGCATTTAAGGTGTTCCTTTTAAAGAGCTCCGGCTCCACTTATTCCACAACGAGAGTGCTTCTGTATTTACTTATTTGGTATTTTTGTATAATCCCCTCATACTTTGGGATCTACATCACATCACCTGAAGCTGTTTGGAAAGTTTAGAGTGCATCTGGACTGATCTGTGTAATTCTTCCTCTCCTCAGTCAGACGCGAGCTGCAGTGCTGCTCTCGCACGCCATAATTTCAGTTTAATATGATCTCATGTTAAATGCAGCAGCCATCACTCCAACACCTTATCCTTGAGAAATCATACTAAATTGATCATTTGGTACTAGAAAATAATTTGCAATTCGATCAAACACAGCTAAAAGCTATTTGTTTCCTTAAATAAAGCTTAACATTGTCTTTGTGTTTGTTTTTGAGTTGCCACAATATGCAATAGACTGGCATGTCTTATGATCAAAAATTGCATAAATCATCAGTCAATCATTGTTTTGAGGAATGAAGACTGTACAATGCTTGAAATTGCCAAAAAAATTAAGATTTCATACAAAGGTGTAACTACAGTCTTCAAAGAAGACAACTGGCTCTAACAAGGACAGAAAGAGGTGTGGATCAGAATGTGCTTACACATACAAGGAATTTGTCCTGGTGACAGAAGCTTCCAGTGCACAAACAATTCAACAATAAGACAGATATAATAATACAAAAATGTTATAAAAATAAAAAGTGAATAGAAAATAACACACGTGTCCTGAGTTGCACTTTAATTTTGTCACTTTATAACTGGCTGCTACCTCAATAACTGCTATGTGCATAGAACACGATCTCACAGTATGTTATGTTTACATTTGGCATTGTTAATAATTTATTGTACTGTCCCGTACTTTTTGCACACGTTTGCATGTGCACTTTATATAGGTATGTTATTTAGTCTGTGTAGTCTCATGTGGTTCTGTGTTTGTCCTATGTTGTTTTATGTAGCATCATGGTCCTGGAGGAACGTTGTCTCGTTTCACTGTGTACTGTACTAAATGTATATAGTTGAACGACAATAAAAAACACTTGACGACTAAAAGTACCAATTTCTTTCCATAAGAGCAAAATCTGTACATTATTCCAAACTTTTGTCTGCCAGTGTTTATAATTATTGGAGCTTGGCAATGTGGTCACTATTTTGAATCATTGTATTATGGAGCAATGTGAAGACTCTACAAAAAGTCTCCTTTTGACTTACATAATAGGACGCAGACTTCAGAATTAACCTCTGAATTAAATTTCACTAGACCCAGCCCATAAGCGTTTGGCTCGCAGATGATTTCAACCCACTTGCGCCTAGACTTATGCCCAAACATATAAAAACTTCATGGCCATGCCTGCTTTGCACATATCACATAGCGCTGCACTTAAGGTATAGCGCTCTTAAAATAGGGCCCGCTGTTTTTTATTTTACAGTTGTAATTTTTGTTTTATAGGTTTGACAAAGCAAAGTATTCCCAGGGCTACACATACCTCTGGTTGGGAAACACTGATTTATACTACATACTCAAAGCAGTAGAGCTGCTTTCACAAGAACAATTATGTCATCCGCCCATATTCAGAACATTGCTTTTGTAAAAGACATTTGTTAAAACATAAAACATGTCACATTTCTTGTTCATAGACTTTCACTTTGAGAAAGCTGGTACCTTTCTGCCTTTTGGTTTCTGTTTTCACATCACCTCCCTCAACTAGGTCACTGGCTATGTTCAGAATAACATACAATAAATCATAACATTTCTGCAGTATGATATCTGTTTGACACCAGCTGAATTAAACAGGCAAAGTGATGAGGACATGGGACAACTATGTAGCATGCAAATTTTTGAAACACAATTTTTTCAAGATATTAGGCATTAAACAGTGTTTACTGCTTGACATTGAGAAAGTAGACTTGAGAAAATGGCAGCAAAGCATTTTTTAAATACATTTGGTCTAAAAATGTAAACAAGTCCATAGAAAAGTTGACAAATTGACATGTGCAAACACGCACACATTTACCTACTTGTACTCAACAGAATGCCGTTGTGCCATTTAAAGAGCTTTGCGGTCTGTCTGCGGTGGCCAACCTGAAGCAATGTATACTTGCGCTCTCGCCACGCCTCATCGGGCCGGACAACTGCCCAGTTCTGCTCTTCAACCTCAAGGATCAGTATCCCACCGTGGAGGCCCAGGGTCTGCTGCCTGAACTTCTGAAGAAAGTTGTCACTGCTTATGACATGGTGAGCATTTCAGAATAAAATTATTTGCTTTAAAAGAATAGTTCACCCATGACTGTCAAATCTGTCATTTCACTCACCTTCTGTGGAGCCCAAAAGGAGAATTTTTGAGTAGTCGTCACAGCTCTTTTCCATTCAATGACAGTTCTTAGTGACAGGCTGTGTAATCTGACCTGAATAAAATGGGTCTTAAAGGGATAGTTTACTCGATCATTTACTCAACCATGTTATTCCAAAAGGAAATGTTTGGCAGAATGTAAAGGAATGACATCCTCAGTCACCATTCACTTTCACTGCATGGATAAAAGATGCAAAAATGTAAATGGTGACTGAAGCTAACACTCTGCCTAACGTCTCCTTTTGTGTTCAATGGAAAAAAAGAAAGCCATATGAGTTTGGAACTACATGAGGGTGAGTAAATGATGTATTGTCTAAATGAACATATGAAGGAATAAATTATGTCAAACGTGACATAATTTACAGTTCTAAAAAGTTGTGAAACTTAAAATCTGTGTATGTTTCAAAGTACTGTATGCATGCTTTTACATTCACTGTATATTGAGTCAGATTTGATGCTTTGTAATGATGCAGAATGGGTCATGATAATGCGTTTGCGTTTGAATAATGCACCATCGCAAACTGAAAATTCAAACTTCCGGGAAAACAGAATAGAGTGTAGACAAGTTAATCAGTTTGATGAGTTCGAATGCAATTATGGTCTCCGCAGAAGACCACAGCAGATCCATACAGGACCAAACTCCACACAACTCTGTAAACAAGCAGTCATTATGTAGTTCAATGCTATTCAACACATTCAATAGTAATGAGTCCAGAGGTCATGGTTTTGTGCACACATTGTCCTAAAATAATTTCAAAGTCAACAGCAGGAAGTTATTGCGACAGTGTGTAATTGTTTCTTGGAAAGGGTGATGTAAGACATAACATGAAGCAGAATGCCTAAAATACCCTCAACTGAAGTAATAAAATTAAATAAAAAAAAAAGCAACATCAGTGTTCAAAAAACTAGTAGATTTTTTTTTTTATATATATAATTACTATAATCAGTTCTTCCACCAAGTGATACAGTTAATTAACCTAACTGTAGGTTGTTTATGGTAGCCAAGCTAAATGATAAAAATCAGTCACGGTAATCGACATCACTGTAAAAGTATAGGCTATGGGTTTTTCTTCAATTTATGGCAATATTTATGTCTCCAGGTGTTTATTTATATTACAACTAACAGCTTTCAACTTTTTCCCATTTTTGTTACATGAATGTCACATTAAATCTGACTTAGAACATTTTTACCAGGCTTTTTTCAATTGTTTTAAACTTATTTTTCAAATGCCTTTTATGAAAAGTTTGACTGTTTTAGTCCCAGACAAAGACTGTCAATTAAACTTTGGAAAACCATAAAAAAAAATTAAAAAAAGTTTATTAGGCACATTTTTACAAGTATTAATCTTTGATTCAAGTTTATGTATTTTCCAATGGACTTTTTTTAAATAATGGGATCAAATGGGCAGATTCAATTCACATCTAACTTTATTGGCAAGTGAATCTTAAGTGTGCTTTGCCAATGCATTATTAGACACTATACATACAGATATAAAACATATTGAATGCTGAAGTTTAAAATGTAAAAACTGTTATTTTCTCTGGCTGCCATTTAGTCTCTACATGTATGTGTGCAGCTTGCTGAAGGTCCAGGTCCTTCTCAGTCTCTATTGCACACATGCTGGGTCTCTCTTTTGTGGTTTTGTTTTTGACAGTGGTTCAGACAAAAGTAGTTGCTCATTTACAGGTGATGCGAAGAGATACAGCAGCTTGGCCATATCTCTTGCACACGGGGATGAGGTCTTTATTCTCCATAGAGTAAACCAGCTCCCGTGTTTATTATGCCCGGGACATGCATCGAATGTTATGAATAAGTGTGCACTGCTCCACACAATCAGTTTCTGTGCGAGGATGTGCACTTGACTTAAGCGAGTATCTCCTGAAAATATATATATGACAATTTTAGTAACAGTAAGTGGGGAAAACATTAGTGAAGTTTTGCCCATTGTACAAAAGTGCCTGGGTTTATTCTTGGCAGGCAGCAGATGCCCAAACCCTGCCCCCACCCTAATTCGAGTCTGTAAGGACTAGTAGTCTGCCAGGAACAAATCGAGACACCTTTCGTGTGGAGATTCAGGAATTTAAAAAAAACAACCAAAAATGTATAATGCATTAATTACTTATTATATACGCGTTAATGTATACATGCATAATATGTATTTAGACATTGTGTCAAGGACGAGGCCGGGCCATTACTACGCACGCCCGGCCCACAATTAGGCTAATCAGCCGATGAGAGGGATAAGTGCAACAAGATGTGGCAGTTCGGAAGAGAGAGAGAGCTACAGGCAGCTGCCCTGTATACGTTTACATTTGTGTGTCTTTGTGTTTAAGTTTATTAAAAACATTACTTTGATGCTTCATCTGGTTCCCACCTCCTCCTTTCATTGAACCAAGTTACATTGGTGTCGAAGCCCGGGAAGGAGGAGGGATGCACAGTCATAGAGTCCTCGCCACAACTATCCACCCCAAAGGAGCAGCCGGTGCCATCCGTGAGGGGAGGAGGGGCTCACTGCCGGCTACCTGGAGCGGTGGGGCCACTTCCATGGGCAGAAGAGTTCCCTATCGGCCACCAAAACGCGGCGGGTCGGAAGAACGGCCACTGTCCGCAAGGGGAGAAGGGGCTCACTGCCAAACATCTGGAATGGTAGAGCCACTGCCAGGGGCGGAGGAGTTCCCTACCGGGTTGGAGGACTGGCTCCGGTCCGCTAGAGCCAGTGGAGTGTAGTCTCTTAAGTTATAGTCATATCACTTAGTCATAAGTGTTGCATTTTGTGCAATACTTATGAATAGTTGTGCTCCGCTCAGTTGTCATTGAGTGCAAGAGCATGTCTGTAGAAGGCCGTTTCAAGCGTACTGCTTGTTGGTTTGACTAGGCTTGTTGCCTGTGCATCTGGTACACTGACCCTTACTGCCGCATCAAGGTGGTACATCAAGCTAGAATTGCTCCGATGGTAGGAACATTCCTCATTATCGATTTACATACAGGTCAGGGGCATGAATAAATCTTAAGTCTGTCTGGCCAATTATGCATATAACAATTTTTTTTACGACTCAAAATTCTGATTGGATGAGCAACATCAAAGCCATTGTAAAATAGCTAATACACACACACACACACACACACACACACACACACACACACACACACACACACACACACCCCTACCTGTGACTGCAGGCAATTAGGCAAATTTTATATAAATGCAGCAATACGTGACAGTGCTTGGCAACTGTAAACAAACTCAACTGCACTACACCTTGTTCCTAATACCCCATAATAACAAGTTTTTCCTCTGTATTTTCACATAACTCCATGTTTCTTAATCACTCTCATGTGTCCACTGATAACCGTACAAATATTTCTACCATGGTATAAACAATATAGCATGATCTCTTCCGGTTAACGCGTCAACTGTAGCACCATGGTGTACTGTATATCTTCATATGCCCAGTCCTAATAGCTATTACAGACTGCTTATGGAGCACTCGTATAGATATGAATGAGCTGAACGACATGCTCATGTGCCTTTGAGTAGAAGCAGCACTGTTTGTGTATCAGTTGGATAGGAGGAGCTGCTGTCCTCCCTCTGGTCCTCTGCTCTATAAATATCCTCTTATAGTGGTGGATCTGCCGTCAAGGCTGCAATTTCTTCAGCCATTAGTAATGTAATGACAGAGTGCATGTCAGAATTGAGACAGCTGCTACTGCTGTGTGTGCATGAGGACAGATACCCATGGATTGAATGGACCATGTCTCTTATTGTGTTACAGTTACAACCAAAGAAGGGTGGTGTGGCCTTCAAATTAGTAGTTTTAGTAAGTCTTCCATCATTAACTCACTCTCACGATGTTCTAAACCCTTTCAAAACAAAGTCATTAGAGTTTGGAACCGGGGATTGAAAAGTTCCAAGGAACGTCCCTTTCAATTGTCCGTAGTGAAAACTTTATTTTTAAGTGTTGGTAATCAGTTAATAACCAGTTTATTTTGTTCTAATATATATACTTTCATTAAACCAAAGTCTAAATGGTTTATCACAGTAAATCTTCAGAATTACACCACTTCCTGTTGCCCAAAAAATGAGGCTTCTGTTAGTTGAACATGATAAGCATATGATTTGATTCTGAAGGAAACTTCTGCATCACACATTTCTTTGTCTTAAAGGCGCACTGAGTAATTTTTTCCTCATTTAAAAAGCTGTACTCCTTAAGAAATTATTTGTAATTTTGAAACCTATGTAGAAAATCATGAGCACTCATATTAAAATGAAGACTCCAGTCATATCAGTAATCTTATAAAAGCTGTTTTATTCTACGTGGAGAGGGTCCTCACATGGAGGCTGCATGTTAGAATCACATGACCAGCCGAATACTGCTTAATCTCAGTAACATCCTGTTATTTGATACTTTCACTCATTGATTAAAGTAATCATGGCTGACTGTGAATTGTGCATTTTTACATTGGCATCACAAACTGAAAACTATTGAGTTTGAATGATGCTGCATCCCGGCAACTAGGTGTCAGTGTAAGTCTAAGATGACTATTTAAGGTTGCTCTGGGGGGATTGTCCCTGTAATAAGGGCTCTGTAAGTCGCTTTGGATAAAAGCATCTGCCAAATGCATAAATAATAAATAAATAAATAAATAAAATAAAATATATATATAACTCCCATAGTTTCTGATAGTTATTTTTGGTTTAATTTCTTCGTGGCCAACACTGGAGAATTCTACATTCTGAACTCCTTGTTTCTACAGTATAATGGCGCTCTCTAGAGGTTAAATTAAAACAATCACTGACTCAACGTGGAGTTTGTTGTGCAATGTAACTAGACTATGCAGAGAGACTGATGCTTCAGAAGCGGATTTAAAACATCGGCAGAGAAAAGCCTAGGTATATGTACAATACAGTTTATTATGGTACAATAAATCAGTCATTTAAGACAACCAAAGGTGGTTTGATCATTAATTTGGTTATTATTAATAGCTGCACAAGGTGGAGAGGATGCTAACATTAGCTGATCGAATGGTTAGAACAGTGTTCCAAAGTCAAGAATGTAAACTGCTTATCTTTCCTCTTAATTTGTCATTTTGATTAAAAAATATTCCCTTATGAATTTGTGCTGATCTGTAGAGGTTGAGCGGCATCCAGTTTGTTCCAGTTATGTTATAAACATAAGTGCTCCTTAGAGGTTTTGTTGCTGCGCAGATTAAAAAGTTACAGTATTTACTATGAAGAAAACATTTATTGAAAAGATGTTATTTTCTAAAGGCTACTGTATACATTGCTTGTTATGAGTGATAATTCCCCCACATGCGGAAAAAACTTACTTATTTTGGCTGAGGCAATTGCCTTACTTTGAGCTTGTTTTTCCATACCAGTTTTGGTAACATTGCATCTGTTATATCACACACCTTTAGCACAGAGTTATTTTATTTAGTTTTAACCGGTTAGGTTTACCTATTTGGAAAGAGGCAGCAGAATGATACAACCAGAATGAAAAAATATAGTTTTTGCTCAGAACGAACCAAATAATTTTTTAGTTTTTAGTCCCTGTTTGGAACATCATGAAGGTGAGATTTTCTTTTCTATACTGCACTTCTTGAGTATGAGGAAATTATTCAGAAACCATCGCCACGTGGCGAGACCATCAGAAAGTGTGTGCTCTGAATTGTCTTCCTGGAAGGTTGCCACAGCTTCATAACTAATCTCTGTGAGAGATTTCTGAACACGGTTCATCAGAGGAAGATGCTGGTGGGAAACTAAGGCAGCTGCTTTTTCTCGTCGTTGGCATGGAAAAATAATCTGCCACTGATATTTGACTTTGCCATGTGCTACGCAACTATAGGGATATACAATTCAATTCAGCAAACCTGAGGTACAAAAAGATTGGTGCCCTTCAAAAGTATTTCAGAAACTCCCTGACTGCATTCAATTAAAAGCCTGCACTAGTTTTAGCTAACACTAATATATCACTTCATCACAAGAGCAAGGGATTGCTCAAAACAATGAAGTCTGATGATTCAGTGTCATAGAAATGACATATCAAGGTTGTTAAAATCATCTTTCAATAATTCACTTTACAGGTATTCATGTATAACCACATAGGACTGTGCAATATAGCTAGAAATATTTATATTTTCCTGCCGGCTGTCAATATAAAATATACTGTATATCTCAGAATTTATTGTAAGTATTTGCTCTTAAGTGGTTTAAAACGGGGATTTTTGTTTTCCAATTAGGAAACATCTAAATCAAGTATATTCAAAATATTTAATGCAAGACGTGAAATATAGCAAAAATATTATTGAAAATAATCATGACATGTTTTCTATCCTGTTTCTCACTTTAATGAACACCAAATAATTTATATTTAGTCATTTTAATTCTTATGCACAGATAGCCTGCCCTATAAATATAAATAGTAATGGGAAGCCATTTTTATCTGTTTATTTTAAATGAAACTTTTTCAATGTGCAGTTTTACTCCTCCATCCATCCATCCATCCATTCATCCATCCATCCATCTTCAACCGCTTATCCGAAGTCAGGACGCGGGGGCAGCTGCTCCAGCAGGGGGCCCCAAACTTCCCTATCCCAAGCCACATTAACCAGCGCTGACTGGGGGACCCCATGGCATTCCCAGGCCAGTGTGGAGATGTAATCTCTCCACCTAATCCTGGGTCTTCCCCGAGGCCTCCTCCCAGCTGGACGTGCCTGAAACACCTCCCTAGGGAGGCTCTACTCCGAGCTCCTCACGGATGACTGAGCTCCTCATCCTATCTCTAAGGGAGAAGCCCGCCACCCTTCTGAGGAAACCCATTTTGGCCGCTTGTACTCGCGACCTAGTTCTTTCGGTCATGACCCAGCCTTCATGAACATAGGTGAGGGTAGGAACAAAAATTGACCAGTAGATCGAGAGCTTTGCCTTCTGGCTCAGCTCTCTTTTCATGACAATGGTGCGATAGAGCGAGTGCAATACAGCCCCCGCTGCCCCGATCCTCCGGCCAACCTCCCGCTCCATTGTCCCCTCACTTGTGAACAAGACCCCGAGGTACTTGAACTCCTTCACTTGGGGCAATACCTCCTTCCCTCCTAAAGAAATTAATTATAATTTGGAAACATATGTATAAAATCACATGAGATGAGGACTCTAGTCATATCTGTGATCTTATAAAAGCAGTTTTTTCCCCTCCCAATTTGGAATGCCCAATTCCCAATGTGCTTTCTTTAAGTCCACGTGGTCGTGTAGTGATTCGCCTGAATCCGGGTGGCGGAGGACGATTCCCAGCTGCTTCCGCGTCTGAGACCGTCAACCTGTGCATCTTATCACGTGACTTGTTGAGCACGTTGCCACTGAGACAAGGCTTCACGCCATCTACCGTTGCATCCACACTCAACTCACCACGTGCCCACTGAGAAAGAACCACACTATAGCGATCACAAGGAGGTTACCCCATGTGACTCTTCCCTCCCTGGCATCCGGGCCAATTTGGTTGCTTAGGAGACCTGGCTGGAGTCACTCAGCAAACTCCAGGGGTGGTTACCAGCGTCTTTACCATTGAGCTACTCAGGCCCCCTTATAAAAGCTGTTTTATAATACATGGGTCAAGGGAGTTTTCATGGGGGCTGCCATTTAAAAATCACATGACCAGTGGAATACTACTCGCTTAATCTCAGTTATTGTCTTGTTATTGGACACTTTCACTCTTAGATTAAATGAATCATGGCAGATTGTGAATAGCGAATTTCTACAATGGCATCTGTAACTGAAAACTATGATTTTGAATGATATTGCATCCACACCACTAGGTGTCACTGTAAGTCCAAAAGTTACTGAGTGCACCTTTAATACATGAAATGAATATTCGTGAATATTTCTGAGTGATGATATAACAAAACGGACTAAACAAATTTTAAATCTGATTAACAGAAAATAATTGAACTTATTTCTACCAATGCTGATGCCATTTCTGATTCTGATCTGTTTTGTGTTTGGGTCGCAGTCATTATATGCTAGTAAACTCCCCTTTAACCAGACGCAATTTTTAGTGAATTCCCCCCTAATGATATGTGCAATTCTGGTGATGCTAGCAGCACTGAAATCACACGCTTCACCTTTCAAGTGTTTAAAATCTTTGCAAAGTTCTTTGTTTCATGACAAGGGCCAGCATTTTAAAGGTCAGGAAGAACACGTGCACCGAGTAAAGCAGAAGATCCTGTTTTTTTTTAAAAACCATCATGGTTATGATGTCTCAAACAAAGTACATTAGCATACAGTATGACCAATCATTTAAACGCCTACTAATGATTCAGCAACTTTGTTTACTTTGATGAATGACACGAAGGTTCAGTCCTATCCAATCGTAAAATTGAATTTACATTTAGATGTAGAAGTTTTATGTAGTCATTTAGATAAAGCAGTGTTAAAAGGTACAATAACAAATAGGGGTGGGTAAAAATATTGATCTTCCGATACATCACAGTCTGCATTTAAAGATGAACAATCTCAATGTTTGCTCTTTTACTCTATGCACAACCCTCCACTACAATGAGAGGAAATCACTCGCATGTGCAACCAAATTTCGCACTATGTGGCTAAAATATAAATATTGGCAACTGGCTGGTAAATGTTCATATTTCACTCGCCATGAATGAATTGTGTTGTACAGTGATGGAGTGTTCAGCGAGATCCTTTCACTGCATGTTGGGAGTAAAAGTTTCTGTGTAATGTGTGTTCAAGAACGAGACCCATGCAACCCATTTGTCATTGAATAATGTCTCTTTTAATACCCTTTCTGTTTTCTACAGTCAGTGGTTGATCAAAAACAACAAAACATTTAATTGGAATCATGCATAGCACAGATGAGGTCGAGTCCCTCTCGTTATTTGTGCTTGTTCTTTACAGAAATGCTGATTTTGTTAAAGAGACAGTACCGGTTTTTAGCACGTGTTCTAAAAATCAATGTAAATACTTGTAAATAGTGCAAATAATGCAATTAATAAATAAACATCTAACAAAAATATATGCAATATGATATTTATTGACTGAATACTTGGATTCATTTTTAAAAAGCAAAAATGTGACCAAAATGTGGAAAAACAAATAAAATTGTTTTGTATAGTAATTGATTGTCCGCTCAGAATCAATTTCAATTAAAGTTTCTGATTGCATTTGAAGTCTCTATAAAATGATTTTCAATGATCATTTAATACTTGATCTTTATCTAGTAATCTCTAAAAATGGATAAATGGCTCGCTGTGGTTTGCCATCGATGGCCAGCACCTTCGATGCACTTCCGGTGTGAGAACGCTAGGCGCGCTTGTGCTGCCGCTTCACGCTGGTACCTGTTTGTCTGTTGTTACACCTGTTTTGTGGATGTTTTTTCTTGGATTTGAATTGGAATTCTTGGACTATTCACTGGACTATTTTACACCCTCGAAACACTTCTTGGATTATTCACTGGACCATTTACACGCTCAAAAGTTTTTGAGTAATTTAACTGGTGGTTTCCGTGATCCTGTCACACTGATCGGCTACGAGCCCTCTCCATTCTTATCCTCATATCCCTTGCGGCATCTGATACTGTGAGTCTCCCCTCTCTTTATCATTTTTGTTTTTTCAATCTTTGGTATGGTTGGGTAGCCTTCCCTTCTGTGGATTGTGTGGATTGCGGGTTTGATACGGTTCTGGCTAACGTAGTTAAACCGATAAATTGTTGTGTAGGTCGCGTTGAACATCACTGGTCATGTCGTCACGGATCCACTTGCAGATTCTGTTATTTGGTCTTTTTTGGTTTGTGCTGTTTTTGAATGACGTTAATCAATTTAGTTTCCCCGAGATGGCTGTACAATTTTCTGCGGCCCATCTCAGAACATATATAGGATCGTTCCGATTGGCTCCGGACACTTATAAATGGTGCGAACAACTTGGAGTTTTACGCCGACCGCGCTACATACACCGGTCGCAGAAGAAACTTCGGAATTATCACTACTCGTCCTCTAATAATATTCCGGTTTTCTGTACCAACACCCTTGCTTCTGATAAAACACAGCTGGAAAATCGATCCAGTAACTTTGGAAATCTAAGATCATTGTGTTTTGATCCTGACCTCGGAACCTGCAGACGCGCATCTTCAGATCTGTTGAACACACGCTCTCTCTAACTGATAAAGCAACACTGTTGAATGACATAATCACTGACACAAACCTGGACATGCTACTTTTGACGGAAACCTGGCAGGTTCCTAACGACCTTTTCAACCTGAACCTCTTAACACCACCTGGGTACATCTATTCCTCTCAACCGCGTCTCCATCGTAGAGGTGGAGGGCTGGCTGTGGTTTGCCGTGAGACTATTAAAGTTTCCAAGATCGAGTTTCATGATGCTTCAGCATTTGAATACCTAGCACTGAAAATGACTGGCAAAACGCCACTGGCTGTAATCTTAATTTATCGACTTCCGAAATGTCCTACTGACTTTTTCTCTGAGATTAGTGAGTTAGTTACTCTTGTCTGTAGAGGTTATTCATCTGTTATTCTGCTTGGTGATTTTAATATACATGAAAACAATACACAATGCAATGAATTGATGTCTGTACTGGACTGTTTCAACCTAACTCAACATGTAACTTTTGCTACTCACTCCAGAGGTCATATACTGGATCTCATATGTACATCTGGCTTAAATAATATCTCTGTTAATGGTTCTGATTTTGCTTTCTCATATCATAAAATCATAAGCTTCAGTTGTAGTGTTCCAATATCTATCACCACTGAAGAAAATGCTGACTTATCGTAAAATCAATTCTGTGAATCCATCTTCTTTCTCTGCTTCAATAAGGGCTTCTATATTGTCAGAATGTCTACTATCTAAATGTCCGTCAGAAATCTGCTGTATATAAAATAATGCTTTGTCTCAAATACTTAAGAGCCAAGCTCCTGTTAAAACTAGACTGGTTCCATCTACTCATGCCTCTCCCTGGTTCACTCCTGAACTACGAACAATAAAAACTGAGGTTCGGCCTAGACAGACTATACAGGAAAACTGGACTAATCGTGCACTCCTTGGCTCTTAAAGAACACTTGCTTAAGTACCGTACAGCCCTTAACGATGCAAGAACCTCTTATTTCACCTCTACCATCAGGAATTCCAAGTGCAGGCCCAAATCACTCTATGCAATGGTTAACAAACTCACAAATCCACCACAACATGTTATTTCAGGCCCTGTGGGGCTGGTAGATAGCTTTTCTCCATTTTTCTCAGGTGAATTGAAGTCAATCACTGCATCCATTACAAAAAACACTCCTCACACAAGTGACTCAAACGTTCATTTAATGTTAGCTGTTTAAAGTCAAATTCCACATCCTGCCGGCTTGATCCTACACCTACTGTTTTGCTTAAGTTGTGTGTGCCCGAGATTACACCAATCATAACACATATGATAAACTGTAGTTTGGCATCCGGCGTCGTTCCAGCAGAATTAAAAATGGCTGCGGTGACCCCCATTCTGAAAAAACCTGGCCTAGACCATCTAAATATGGACAATTACAGACCAATATCCAACTTAACATTCTTAAGTAAAGTCCTTGAGAGGGTTGTTGCTTCACAACTGCGATCACACTTGGATGTTAATGGTCTTTTTGAATCTTTTCAGTCTGGTTTTCGCCCATCACATAGCACTGAAACTGCCCTTCTTCGGGTGGTTAACGACATTCTTTTGTCTATGGATTCAGGGCTGATAAACATCTTGATGCTCCTTGATTTAAGCGCTGCTTTTGACACAGTCTGCCATGAAATAATGATCTCTAGGCTTTCTGATATTGGCATCACTGGCTCTGCTCTTTCCTGGCTTATTTCCTACATCAGCGACAGAAAGTATTATATCACTATACAAGGGTTTAGATCTGCCACTGCTTCACTCACGCAGGGTGTTCCTCAAGGTTCGGTTCTTGGCCCACTATTGTTCATTATCTACATATATCCGCTCGGTGACATCATACGCAGGCATGGACTTAAATTCCACTGCTATGCTGATGATATTCAAATCTATCTTACCACCTGCTCCGATAGGCCATCTATGCCTGACTCACTCATTGCATGTATCAAGGACATCAAGCATTGGATGTCCCTGAATTTCCTCAAATTAAATGACAAGAAAACTGAGATATTAGTGATTGGCTCTACTGCCTCAGTTAAAAGGATGGACCAGTCCTTTGACATTGATGGAATTCACGTTAAGCCTTCGTCATTGATTCGTAACCTAGGTGTCTTATTCGATCCAACTCTATCTTTTGTCTCTCATATTTCTTCTGTTGTTAAATCTCTTTTTTCCATCTGCGTAATATTGCTCGTCTATGATCTTCTCTCACTTTAGCTGATACCGAAACTTTAATTCATGCATTAATCACATCACGCCTGGACTATTGCAATGCCTTATTTATTGGTCTTCCCAAAAAACTTATTGCAAGATAACAGTATGTACAGAACTCTGCAGCAAGAGTTCTCACCTCTACCAGACGTTCTGCTCACATTACTCCTCTGCTTCATGACCTTCACTGGCTACCTGTGGAATTACGTATCCAATATAAGGTAGTGCTGCTAACGTTCAAAGCATTAAATTGTCTTGCACCTCAATATCTGTCTGACTTACTCTACTCTTACCATCCTGCCCGGTCCCTTAGATCAGCTGAACTTGGTTTACTGTCCATCCCTCGTTTCAGGTTGTCTACTGTAGGTGGAAGGTCTTTTAGTATTAATGCTCCTCAATTATGGAATTCGCTACCTCTGACACTACGTAATACCACATCTGTGGCTAATTTTAAGACCCAGTTAAAAACATATCTATTTAACATGCATTTTGGATAAGGTGACAATGTATCCTATGTGACTGTAATGTATGTGAGGGCATCTAAATGTATTTGAAATGTACAATGTAAAGCGACCTTGAGCTATGGAAAGGCACTATATAAATAAAACTTCTTCTTCTATAAAGTCACAGAAATTCTTAGACAAATGGTTTGGGAACTCTTCTATTAAAAAGCTTCTATTCTAGACTATGGGTTTATGGTGTGGCTTTGATGTCATTACGAGTGCAGTGGAGGATATACAGCCATAGGCCCTGTGCTGAGATGTCTGTCTGAATTAGTTTTAGAGTGTTTTAATGGTCTCCCATAATTAAATTAGGATTCAGCTCACCTCATTAGAAGAGTGTGGGTCCGCGCTGAACAAAAGAGCGTATCTGTTACATAATCTGCCCCACTTTCTGTCCTGCTGCGACTTTATTCATTAAGTGAGAGGTTTACATGCAATAGCCCTGTACTTCCTCTTTTGTATTGACTTCTGCTTCTAACAATGTGGTAAACATTACTTTGTACAGTGGCCCCCAAAAGTATTTAGATTTTTTTTTTTTTTTCATTACACTTAAAGGGATATTTCACCCAAAAGTGAAAATTCTGTCATCAAAATCTCTTTTTGAGACAACGCCAGTCACCATTCTTTTTAATTATATATTTTTTGGTGTACTATCCCTTTAAAACATGTCTGAGTGTCATTACATTAGAGAACAAAATATCAAAGCAAGTGAATTCTGCACACAAATGATACTAGAGCTTTCTCAGGATTAACCAAAGCCATTTTTGACTTTTTAAAAAGACCAAAGTGTGCTCGACTGCACGGCGCATAACTGCCTAGTAATATATATTTGATCAATGACTGCAAAAACCAAAAATTATTTTATTATAATACTAAATAAAATAATATTATTTAATTGTTGCAAGCAAATACCGCAGAGTTAGCTTGTGCTTCATATCTTTAAAATGAGTTTAATAATTTAATACAATTACATTCTTATATTTTTAAGTGTGGTTTAAGTGTACAAATACTTTGTGGGCCATTGTACAGTATATGGCAATTGAGTTAACACATTATCTTTGACATCCAGTGTACAGGCAATGTATGACCATTGTAGCACATTATAAATGAGGCCAGGCATCATCTTTTAAAGCGATCATCAAGTTGCTACAGTAACTACATGAATGTTAACTATGTATCTCTTTATCTTGTGTTTCCCAGATGATCCAGACAAGTCGAACTCTGCTCGAGAACTCTGATAGCATGTATGACAGAATACTGCAAGTCCAGAAAACAGGTAAGAGACAAACACTGTAAGGGAGTATGAATGGTTCAGGACGTTGAATAAAAGCGAGTGAGAGACCAGAAAAAAAAGACTGTGTTCCACCAGGGAGAGATGTTTCTTGGAACACATTCGATCGACGCATCCCTTCGATCGCAGTGACCTCTGAAATAGAGCGGAGAAAACACAAGTGTGTCGAACTAAAAGAGCTCAAAGAGAATAAGCTAATTATGGGGTGTTTTGTTATGAAAGGCTCATTGCGCAAGCTTTTCTCTTCACCTGTGTGATGTCCTGCTTTTCAAATGCCGATTAAGTGTTTTTTTGACTCTCAATGTTGTCAGTGGCTTTTCTGCCCTGTTAATTAACAGGGCAGAAAAAGGATAAACATCTATGGCCTATCAAAGCCCCCCGCAATCAATGGTGACTCCAGCAGCTGGATGATGTGATTGCCGGATATCAGTCTTGATTGCATTCACTCTATTATGAAAGAGAAGCATTGAATGCAGAAGAAAGGCAGCAGTCTGTGTTATCAAGCGTTTGTGTAATTTTAAGGTGCATCTGTGCCCTTTTGAAATTGCATTGATTGTTTTGTTTTTTTAAGTAGAATGGCCTCATCCTAAACTTCGCTTCTAATCCGACAAATCAAATCAGGTGAAAGAATCAAAATTGAATTTAGAAAACAGACAGCTTTACATCCACCCTTTGCAAAATGTAACATTAGTATATGTGTGCACGTGTAAAACGACTGCACATTCTGTTATAATGTTGCTTGGCAACCACTAACAGCCAGCCAACAATTAGGCGAATTAAAGGAATATCCGGGTTCAATACAAGTTAACCCTCCTATGGTATTGAAAAATGGCACCTCCTTTTGGGATTCGCGGCCATTTTTGACCGGAAGGGTTAGATGTGTAACCCTTTTTTTGATGAGGATGATAATGATCAATATAGCTGCAAGCAGCAATACCGGGATTAAGTCAATTATCGGCACCATGAGCAGCAAAAGAAGCTTTGTGACATGTTTTTGGTTAGAGTATGAGGGGTTAGAATAAGTCAACTTTCAACTTCCCATTTATTTTAAAAATAACAAAAAAAGCTAGTTCTTAGAATTTTGTCCAGTATGTGGCACTGTTCTGAAACTGCTGAGGTACTATCTGGGCATGATGGTTATCGTGTAGGAAAGCGTTCAAGAGTTATAAGAAAAAAATTGCAATTTTTCTATCCCCCGAACAGTAGGGGGCAGTGTGCCAAATTGCTGCAGGTAACCTCGGGGCCTAATGGTGATGACACGTACCAAGTTTTGTCCCAATCCCTCAAAGCTTTGCGCAGATACAGCCTCAAGTTCAATTTTGTGCATTATTCGTCGAAGCGCCATTCAAAAATGTTATGGTTTATCAAAAGTCTTTGAATACGTTTTTGCCATGAGTGCCTCTTGTTGATGCAGGCCAATTTTCGTGCAAATCGGACAAACAGTCTAGTATACAGTGTTTCGTAACGATACACCAAGTCGTTCGTCAAATACAGCATTTGATGTCCAAATTCAAAATGGCCAACATAGGAAAGTGTGGTATCGTTCGACTTGGTATGTAGCACTTGATCTAAAGAGACAATTTTCGTTATTTTCGGCAAGTGTTCGAGTTATAAGCCACAAAAATCCGTTTTTGCCATCTCCTGACCAGTAGAGGGTAGTGCACCAACACGCTGCAGGTAAACTCAGGGCCTAATGATGATGACACGTACCAAGTTTTATCCCAATCCCTCAAAGCGTTGCGGAGATACAGCCTCAAGTTCAATTTTGCGCATTCTTCATCGAATTCATTGAAGCACAATTCAAAAACGGTATTGTTTATCAAAGTTCTGTTAATAACGTTTTGTTGTGAGTGCCTCTAGATGCAGGCTAATTTTCATGCAAATCAGACAAACAGTCTAGGAGTTCGAAAAAGTAGGTAGTATGCACGATCATGTCATAATTGGTATCGTTGTTCTTTGCATGAACCACGGATGAGTGGCATTACAGTTTTTGACCACAAGCTGGTGCTCTCTCTGAACTTTTTGAGTCCCTTCAGAGCATGGTGCCAAAAACACATACCAGGTTTCATAATGATACGCCAAGTCATTCATAAAATACAGCATTTGATGTCTAAATTAAAAATGGCCGACATAAAATAGGAGTTTATATTTGACTTGTAATACATTTTAGAGATAGCACTCTGCCTCCACCACATGCCAGTGTATTAATGATCATTTTTGTTATGAAACATTGGTATTGTTTTTATCATATTGCTGTTGCCGCCTTTTTATAAAAGCAGTATGCCACTCTAAGGCCATGTACACAGTAATTCATTTGAAATTGATAGTTTAAAACCTTTGTTTTCATTTTCCTAATATCATCGTTTTCCAAAGTATGCATGGAGCGTGTTTGTGAAAGTCTTCATTTTCCATGGAGGAAACCATCTGTCCCGTGTGGCTGAGAAGAGTAAACTTAGCAAAATCAATGTTTAAAAACAAAAACATAATAGTGTGAATGTGGCTTAACTATTATACTGAGCGGAATAATTATTTTAATTGTTTGAAACCTCCGTTTTCAGTTTCCTAACGTCATAAATTTGTTTTCTAAAGTCTCCGTTTTTGGTGGAGGAAAATTACTTTTCAGTGTGTATAAGAGGTGTAAACTTAACGAAATCAACGAGTTTTCAAAATAAAACAGATTAGTATGAACAGACAGTTTTCCTGACAAAAACACACATTTACCACAGTAAAATCATTGTAATGCACAGCCTTTAGTGCTCCATTTTTAATGCATGACGTAGAGGCGAAGAACTACCCGATGTGAAGTGCATTAAAATCGTTTAACGCACTCCTGTTGATTAGGTTGTCACTCCTAAGAACATGTAATATTGAATTTCTATTCTTTGTCATTTTCACATAAATGAGGAAAAACAATCGAGTATTTGAACAGTATATGGTATAAAGTCATGCATTTTATAAGCTGTGGCTAAAAAACTAAACGAGAATATGAATCACTCCTGCTGTAATTCATATATAATCAATTTCCCCGTGGCATTTATCTTTTTATATTTTAAAGTGTTCATAGTTCAGCTCATCAACTTGGTGATGCAGAGTGGAAACTGATAATCATTTTTATTGTAGTTTTTTCTTCACCTTGGTTTTGTTGCCATGAAATTGGCAGGTAATCGATGCGGTGGGTTGGCGTTCTTTTTTTATTGATCTGGGCTGATGGAATCTTGGCACAGGAAGCTGTTAAAGAGTTCATTATGTGTTCTCTCGATGAACAATTATCACTGGTGCGCACAAATGCAAACATACCCCTTGTTTTGTCAAGCCTACACTGAAACCAATATGTTCTCCATTCACTGGATCAATATCACTCCATTGTCACACAGGCCATTTCCGGTCATTGATCTCCTAAATAAAATAAACCTTAATGCACTGGAGTTAGAAATGTTGGTAACACTACAAAAAGGTTCATTAACAACATTTACCTGAACTAACAGTCAACATTGCTTTCACAGCATTTTATTAATCTTGGTTAACGTTAATTTCAACATATACTAATACATTTTAAAATCAAAAGTTGTATTTGTTAACATTAATTAATGCACTATGAACTAACATTGGACAATAAAAAAAACAAAAAACAAACGTTAACAAAGATGAAAAAATTCTGTACAAAATTAATTGTTCATCAGTTTGTTCATGATACCCAATTCATTAACTCATTTTAACGAATGGAACCTTATTGTAATGTGTTACCGAAATGTTTGCTAAGGCAAGTATCACTATTACTATTGCTCATACTTAGGGTTGAGGATTTTTAAAAAAAAACTCTTGCCCTTAATATTACATTATGTAATACAACGTGAATTAGCGTGTTTGGGAGAGTTGCGCTATTACTAAGACTTGTTTGGCGGATGATAAAATGGGAGAGAAAAAAAATCAGTCATACACTTACACTTACAAGTCATATCTAAAGTGTTATAGAAATCTGGGGCTGGGCTCTGTTGACCTGGGCAACTGCATAGCAATGTACTAACAACCACACATAGCACCTTAGCAACCACCCAGAACATCCTAGCAAACATAGCAACCAGTATAGGGGAGTAGTGAGTAGCGATGCTACTACCTTAGTATAGTATGTAGCACTGGAGCATCAAAAAACGCTACATTTGTCACATTGTATTGCGAAAGCAGCAATGGAGCTTTGGGAGTAATCAAACTCGCTCACCTGAGTTGCCCTCTTTCTCTGGGGACTTAAAGTGAATCATTTTTTCAGACAGTTTATGTAAATTAACTAGTTAAAATAAACAATGTCCTTCTATTTAGCATTGAGAGCTCTGATTCATATTAGTAAGTCGGTTCTTTTAGACTGTTCATTGAAATTGACTATTTTGCCAAAATTATTTAAAGGACAACCGATGTATCTGTGCCAATAGTTTTTTTTTTTTTTTGGTTAACAACAAAAATCTAAGCCGATAGTTACAGATTTATCTTTTATTATTATTACTTTTTTAAGCTTAAAACAAATTAGCGCTCTGAAGAGGTTTTGATGATAAGTAGGTATACATTAACCATAAGTTAATGTTAATGTTCATGTTGATTTTCACTGATGGTGTCCCTAGAGAAAAGGGGTATAAAATTATCACTGGATCACTGATGACCTACTGTTGATGAATTACTACTCATAAATTATTTACTAAAGCAGCAAGACAACACAAAAGCAAGAATGCTGTATGGCCCTACATCAGCATGGCTGTAATTCAGCTGCAGGTTATCACAGCATTAACATGATTGTGAGTGTGCTATTGCTTTTATACACCAGTTCAAAGAACAAGTAAATAAAACATTGAGGAAAAACTAAAGATTTTCAACAACAACAAAAAATCATATTTGTGCATGGTACTACTTTCTTACGCTACAGATCAGGATCTGCCATTGCTTGTTTAAAGATACTCACAAGCCGCCATTACTAATTCAAAAACACCACTTCAGAACTAGTAATGACGGCTTGGGCTGTTTTATCCCAGTTTAACCCCCATTAATACTCTATCCCCCTCCCAATCCCCAACCCTCAACAAACATCTCCATGGTCAAGCCTGAGTTACACACATGCAATATAAACAGAAAATTAAATTATAACAAATCACCAAATAAAGAGAGAAAAGGAGAAAAGAAAAATTCCACAATGGATACAATAAAAAATTTCGACCATAATTATATTACACATGGTCCTCACTGAGAGCCTTCCAGAAAGGTCAAGTATTTGTCCCATTTCTTACCATACACGTCTAATCTGTCAAATGCCGCCACCCTGCCCAATTCAGTGAACCATTCTTGAAATAAAGGAGCGCACTTTGACTTCCATACTCTAAGAATGGTCTGTCTGCCAATCATTACACTAGATTGGACCTATAAACTACCCATATACATAGTCTGGGGTAGAATGAAATTTGAGAATCTAGAACCTCTCACATAAAATTCTAGACTCTTACCCAAAATTCTTGAATCTTAGCTCAGCACCTCTGAGCATGGGCTATGTCTCCATCGTCCAACAGACATCACCAGCAGGGAGATGTGTCTTCTAAACCAAGCCTAAAAAATCTATCCAGTTCAGTAGAAACTATGCAAAATCTTAAACCGAATAAGGCGTACCATTGACCTAGACATAGTTTTAAAATGTTTTTAAAATTCTTTCCCAATCCTCCAATACCAAGTTCAAATCTCTTTCCCATAACCTCTTAAGAGCTGTTAAGGCCCCATCACTCTGAATCAATGAGGAATAATACACTGATGCTTCATGACCCTTCCAAAGGCTGTGAGCACCATACAGTGGATGTCTGCAGCTTTAGGGGGCCGTGTACTACCACAAAAAATAGTACAAAGTAAAAAATTGAGACCTAGTAGTCCTAAATTTCTGTATTATACTTTCAAATGATCTCAAAGCTCCATTTTCATAAAGGTCACCAAGTGTAGCAACACCCCTCTCCATCCATTCTTTCCAGCAAAAGGGGGACTTGTTAATACATAATTTGGGGTGATAATGTGAATTCTTGTCAAAAACATCCTATTATCTCTGTTAAAATAACCATCCAAGCGTGGGTCTCCCCTGGGTATTCCGAGGTAGACGGTGTGCAAGAGTCACTCACTCTCTCCTCCGCCATGTTGATCACAACTCTTCACAATGCAGAAACACCAGTATCAGGTAAGTGCCCTCCGTATGTATCGGATGTGTCTCTCAGCTGTGATAGTAGTAATCTGAGCGATCATGGAGTGAGTGACTTCAAAGAAACCACTTGCTCACTGACAGGGCTGACTCTATGCATGTCAAATTTGACTGACACATAAAAATTCAGCACCTGCTGGCTAAAACCTTTAATGTCACAGGGAAAAATGAAAAGACACACATAGCTCTTGTGCACATCTGCGCTGCTCTTACACTTTAGTTTAGAATACTATGAACCCAAGCCTGACATGGATTGCTGTGAACTGTATGCCAATGATTGACAATGATATTCTGAAGCCACTTTTTGTATTGTCTTATTAATGATTAACTCTTCTGCTACAGGAATGTAATGCATTTTAATTATCTGAATATTTTTTACTTATATATATAATTTTTTAATATTTAAAGATAACTATGTATAATTATATATTGATTTAAATATGTATAATCTTTATATATTGAATTATTGTTATATGAGGGGCTTTCTCAGTAATTATTTGTATATGAGATTAAATCGCGATTAATTAATCGGGACACCATGTAATTAATTCGATTAAAAGTTTTAATCGATTGACAGCCCTATTTATTTCAGATAGCTAGTTACTGTAGTAGTACCATGTTTAATTTTGGTAAGAGTGTCACATGAATTACATATACTGTACTTTAAAATAGATCCACATTTTGGAATTTAATAACACAATCTGATTGTTATATATCTGAAAATATTTTCTTCTTTAAATAGCTTCAGTGTAGTCAGCAACTTGTAGTGTAGCGAAACTCTTGAATCTTGACTGTAGTTTAAACTGTTCATATGTAGCTTTTAGCTTGAAAGTACAGTTTCAAAGTAGCTTCCCCAATACGATAGCAACATACTTACAATCACTTATAGCACCTTAACAACCTCCCAGAACACCCTAGCAACTGTATAACAATGCCCTGGCCTCCCCAGCTTTGTGGCTGTGACTTTTACAGGGGCAAGCTCCAATCACATTATTTTAATCTGTCACGCAAACATTTCAATTTTTCACTGTTCTTATGATTAACACCTTTTTATTTTCACCACTTTTAATGTGGCCTAATATCTTTCATTATAAGTGTGACAAGACCACAAATCCTTCATTGATTTCCGACTCTGTGGCCACATCAAATATTAATCCGATTTTGTCCCAGCACAAGTGAACAGAGAATCGCTGTGTCTAATCTGAAGCGTACACTATAAATCAATCTCTGCTGTTTCTTGCCTACCTTAAAGGTGAAGTTTGTCATTTCTGTGCGACTACTCTTAATCTGCTATATGCAGCCAAACAAATAGTAACGCCATTGGTTTAGCTAATGTTGCTGTGTCAAACAGAGAAATGTTTTGAAAGCAGCACTGAGTCACATCTTTACACATTTAGGTTAAATCAACCTACAAATGGGTTACTTGTAATTGTCTCTGCACAGGTAGGTACTGTAGCAGCATTACTTCACTTAATATGCAGTAAATCAAAGGTAGAAAATGTACTGCTGGTCTGTGGTTTATTGCTATTCCAATGGGAGTTGAATCAGGAGCTCAAGCTCACTGTGAATTGGAAAAGTGGGTCAATACCCATAGCATCCAGTGGAAAACTGGCCTCGACAATCCTGAATAATCTATCAAAACTGGCCACTGCAAAAGACCCCCCAGGTATTGATCAACAGGCAGAGTAAATGACAAACTGCCTTTTGAGTAAAGACAGGTGCATGCTGTCATTTTGGCCATGATGCTGAGACAAATTTCAGAAAGCATAAAAGATTTCTTTAGTTTTTTATCGATTCGTGTGGCATACTCCCAGACGGCTGATGAATCTGGAAGCCTCCAACAAAATGTAGACAGTTTGACTGCTGCTACAGTAACCATCTAAAAAAGATGTGTATGAGAGAGAGAGAGAGAGAGAGAGAGAGACACATTTAGTTAAAATGTTAATAGTTTGGCCATGATATGCAACATACATTTCTTATTCAGCATTTCCTTCATGTTACGATCATACTTTGCTTAAAAATACCTTGCATTCGCTTTGAAGAATGAGCAGTCCACAAATATTTATATATTTATGCATTTGGCAGATGCTTTTATCCAAAGCGACTTAGTGCCCTTATTACAGGGACCCCCCCGAAATCACAACCAATATGACAGCGTAAATACCAGAGTTCAGCCAGGGCTGGACTGGGAAGAGAAATTGGCTCGGGATTTTCGCTGTCCTATTCTGCATATTGCGGCGCCGTTTTGTGGTCCGTTTTGCATAACGTGCCGGCTCATTTTAGCTTCTCGCGGCCCATTCAGCCCGTTTCGCGGCCGACCTACCGGCCCGCTCGGTTCTCCCGATGGCCAGTCCACCCCTGATTGGTCCCAAAGTGCGTCAGCTCACCGGGAAAATGCCTGGTATACCAGATTATGAGTTCAGCCATATACATATGAATATATATATACACTCACCTAAAGGATTATTAGGAACACCTGTTCAATTTCTCATTAATGCAATTATCTAATCAACCAATCACATGGCAGTTGCTTTAATGCATTTAGGGGTGTGGTCCTGGTCAAGACAAACTCCTGAACTCCAAACTGAATGTCAGAATGGGAAAGAAAGGTGATTTAAGCAATTTTGAGCGTGACATGGTTGTTGGTGCCAGACGGGCCAGTCAGAGTATTTCACAATCTGCTCAGTTACTGGGATTTTCACGCACAACCATTTCTAGGGTTTACAAAGAATGGTGTGAAAAGGGAAAAACATCCAGTATGCGGCAGTCCTGTGGGCGAAAATGCCTTGTTGATGCTAGAGGTCAGAGGAGAATGGGCCGACTGATTCAAGCTGATAGAAGAGCAACTTTGCCTGAAATAACCACTCGCTACAACCGAGGTATGCAGCAAAGCATTTGTGAAGCCACAACACGCACAACCTTGAGGCGGATGGACTACAACAGCAGAAGACCCCACCGGGTACCACTCATCTCCACTACAAATAGGAAAAAGAGGCTACAATTTGCAAGAGCTCACCAAAATTGGACAGTTGAAGACTGGAAAAATGTTGCCTGGTCTGATGAGTCTCGATTTCTGTTGAGACATTCAGATGGTAGAGTCAGAATTTGGCATAAACAGAATGAGAACATGGATCCATCATGCCTTGTTACCACTGTGCAGGCTGGTGGTGGTGGTGTAATGGTGTGGGGGATGTTTTCTTGGCACACGTTAGGCCCCTTAGTGCCAATTGGGCATCGTTTAAATGCCACGGCCTACCTGAGCATTGTTTCTGACCATGTCCATCCCTTTATGGCCACCATGTACCCATCCTCTGATGGCTACTTCCAGCGGGATAATGCACGATGTCACAAAGCTCGAATCATTTCAAATTGGTTTCTTGAACATGACAATGAGTTCACTGTACTAAAATGGCCCCCACAGTCACCAGATCTCAACCCAATAGAGCATCTTTGGGATGTGGTGGAACGGAGCTTTGTGCCCTGGATGTGCATCCCACAAATCTCCATCAACTGCAAGATGCTATCCTATCAATATGGGCCAACATTTCTAAAGAATGCTTTCAGCACCTTGTTGAATCAATGCCACGTAGAATTAAGGCAGTTCTGAAGGCTGAAAGGGGTCAAACACACTATTGGTATGGTGTTCCTAATAATCCTTTAGGTGAGTGTGTATATATATATATATATATATATATATATATATATATATATATATGTATGTGTATATCTGGTCTCCGTGAATACAGTCAGAGGCAATGGTAACTTTAGCTGTATTAGCCGTGCAATCAGCTAACAAGCACATTCGGAAAGGTGATTTGCAAACATTCACAAAATATAAAAAGCGATACTTACATCTTCAGGATATAAACAGTTGTACTAATCCATGCTTGAGAATAAAAACAAATTTAAATCCTGCTTTATATTGACACTCAATCACAAAGCAGTCTGGTGTAAAATGATTTGCAGAAACATACAGAAATTTTTGTATATTTTGGGGCACATTTCCTTCAAAAACAACTTGTCCACTGCGTCTTCAGGGTCTCACATGACGGGAGAACATGAAGACCCTTATGATCATTTTACAGCAAATAACAGAACACTTATGATGCTTATGAAGCTGAGATATTATTCTTCTCACTGTATCTGCTCCAGTGTGGAAACAAATGTCAGACTGTTTGTAGATCACTCAGGGGAGGATCTATGATAATAGGGCGGAGTCCGTCACCAGTCGTGGGCGAGGCCTGCTCTAATGAGAAGTCACTTTAGAGCAGAAACGAAAACCGTTAATTGACACACTGTTTTTGATTAATAGAAATATAAGAAAAAGGAGTGTGTGGACTTTTAACATTATAAGGTGGTTGTGTACACACTGCAGACTCACATTTATGTACAAACACCATATAATAGTGAATTTTGCATAATAGGTCCACTTTAAAGCAATACTGTTCAGGATCCTTATGTATAAGTCTTTGCATAGATCTCATCCTAAAAGGAGATTACACACACAAAAGACAGATTTAAAATAAACACAAAAAGTTTCAGATTTATAAGAATGTACATACAGTGAGGAAAATAAGTATTTGAACACCCTGCTATTTTGCAAGTTCTCCCACTTAGAAATCATGGAGGGGTCTGAAATTGTCATCGTAGGTGCATGTCCACTGTGAGAGACATAATCTAAAAAAAAAATCCAGAAATCACAATGTATGATTTTTGAACTATTTATTTGTATGATACAGCTGCAAATAAGTATTTGAACACCTGAGAAAATCAATGTTAATATTTGGTACAGTAGCCTTTGTTTGCAATTACAGAGGTCAAACGTTTCCTGTAGTTATTCACCAGGTTTGCACACACTGCAGGAGGGATTTTGGCCCACTCCTCCACACAGATCTTCTCTAGATCAGTCAGGTTTCTGGGCTGTCGCTGAGAAACACGGAGTTTGAGCTCCCTCCAAAGATTCTCTATTGGGTATAGGTCTGGAGACTGGCTAGGCCACGCCAGAACCTTGATATGCTTCTTACAGAGCCACTCCTTGGTTATCCTGGCTGTGTGCTTCGGGTCATTGTCATGTTGGAAGACCCAGCCTCGACCCATCTTCAATGCTCTAACTGAGGGAAGGAGGTTGTTCCCCAAAATCTCGCAATACATGGCCCCGGTCATCCTCTCCTTAATACAGTGCAGTCGCCCTGTCCCATGTGCAGAAAAACACCCCCAAAGCATGATGTTACCACCCCCATGCTTCACAGTAGGGATGGTGTTCTTGGGATGGTACTCATCATTCTTCTTCCTCCAAACACGGTTAGTGGAATTATGACCAAAAAGTTCTATTTTGGTCTCATCTGACCACATGACTTTCTCCCATGACTCCTCTGGATCATCCAAATGGTCATTGGCAAAATTAAGACGGGCCTTGACATATGCTGGTTTAAGCACGGGAACCTTCCGTGCCATGCATGATTTCAAACCATGACGTCTTAGTGTATTACCAACAGTAACCTTGGAAACGGTGGTCCCAGCTCTTTTCAGGTCATTGACCAGCTCCTCCCCTGTAGTTCTGGGCTGATTTCTCACCTTTCTTAGGATCATTGAGACCACACGAGGTGAGATCTTGCATGGAGCCCCAGTCCGAGGGAGATTGACAGTCATGTTTAGCTCCTTCCATTTTCTAATGATTGCTCCAACAGTGGACCTTTTTTCACCAAGCTGCTTGGCAATTTCCCCGTAGCCCTTTCCAGCCTTGTGGAGGTGTACAATTTTGTCTCTAGTGTCTTTGGACAGCTCTTTGGTCTTGGCCATGTTAGTAGTTGGATTCTTACTGATTGTATGGGGTGGACAGGTGTCTTTATGCAGCTAATCGACCTCAAACAGGTGCATCTAATTTAGGATAATAAATGGCGTGGAGGTGGACATTTTAAAGGCAGACTAACAGGTCTTTGAGGGTCAGAATTCTAGCTGATAGACAGGTGTTCAAATACTTATTTGCAGCTGTATCATACAAATAAATAGTTAAAAAATCATACATTGTGATTTCTGGATTTTTTTTTTTAGATTATGTCTCTCACAGTGGACATGCACCTACGATGACAATTTTAGACCCCTCCATGTTTTCTAAGTGGGAGAACTTGCAAAATAGCAGGGTGTTCAAATACTTATTTTCCTCACTGTATAAGATGTATGAAGAACCTTCATAAAGTTCACCTTATATTCTCTACATGCAGGAGCTTCTTTCCCCATGCCGTCTCCTGCCCTAAATAACCATATTTACAACCATAATCTCAGCTGCATATAATTTCCATCTGCATATTGCCATCCAGAAACCTGATAAAACTGCGTTACAGACAGCAAATGCATTTGCCTATATGATAGATGTTGCTGGTAAATATTACAAGTCTTTGTCTTGTTTTTTTTAAGTTAAATATCTAGACATCCTTTAAACAAGATCAATATACCTGAGAAACATTTTCTAACTTTTTTAATTTAAGGCTGTCAATTGATTAAAAGTTTTCATGCCGATGGTTGCGTTGCATCATAAACTGACCAATCAGAATCGAGTTTTCCAGAGAGCCCTGTTATAAAACATGAAAACAGTATTATTAACAGTATCATAATAGCATCGATAATACATTTTATTGCTTCAAAAAATTGTCAGCCACAGTGGTTACAAGGTGCACTTCATTTTTTTTTTACCACCAAATTGCAGTAAATTGAACTATATACGGAAGCTTTAAGAAATGAACCTTTTTTCAATACATTTGTATTGAAAGCCTCATTGCTTCATAAAGTTTCATTTATGTTTTGTTGTCTGTAGCTGCACGTTACCTATACAGCTGGAGTATCTCTTTCTGCCCCCTGCCTAAAGAATAGGTGGTTCTTTAAGATTGAACTGCTCCAATGGTAGGATATTACGATCCGGGGACATGAATAATTGTGTACATTTTTTTAATGAATTAATTAAAATGTTTAAATCCAAACCCTGACCAGCTGGCTGAACAAGATTTGACTTGGAACATGGTTTGGTTTGCAAAAATAGTTTTGGTGCACTGGCAAATACTTGCCAATGCATGTTGCCAATGCAGTCCCTCCTCATTGCAGATGACAGACGATGTAAGCATCAGCCCATAGGTTATACAGTATATGTACTGGTTTGATTCTGGTCTAGCTGATTAGGTGGTGTGGGGTAGTAAAAAAGCTCAGGGCTGGTGGTTTAGTTGTCACAAAGAAGACTGGTGGGCAGGGTCGTATCAAGACAGTGTGGTGCCCCTGGGAACTATACCTCAAAAGGCCCCCCCCCCAATCAGACAAGACATAATCAAGGTGATTTCTCAAATGTAATTTCCTAACTTGTCCAACTACATACATGTAGGCAAATGAGCAGTGAGCACTATATTCAAATGTCTCAATTTATTAATACTACCATTAAAACACATTTGATTTTTAATCAATGTAGAATGTGTAACTTAAAAATAAACAGATTTGTGTGTGTGTGTGTTTTGTTGGGTGACAGTTGTAGGTTACAGTTTGACAAGAGTTTAGAGTGTGACAAAAGCACTTTCTTGTGTTTTATTGCGAGTGTACACGAATATAAGTAAACTCTTTGCAGTTTGAATGATGTCCTGTATGAACAAAATGACGGAGTATGTTTTTATGTTTGATCGCGCCCACGGCTCTCTCTCTCTCACGTCACACACACACACACACACACACACACAGTTCGATCGCGACCACAGCTCTCTCTCTCTCACGTCACACACACACACACACAGTTCGATCGCGCCCGCGCCTCTCTCTCTCGCTCTACTGATCTACATAATGACATTCTATAATAGATCAGTGTCTCTCTCACACACACACAGTTCGATCGCGCGCGCGCACACACAACACACACACACACACACACACACACACACACAAACAAACACACACACACACACAAACAAACACACACACACACACAAACACACACACACACACACACACAAACACACACACACAAACACACACAAACACACACACACACACACACACACACACACACACACACACACACACACACACACACACACACACACACAAACACACACACACACTCCAGCATTGCAATCTTGATCAGACTGTTCATTATGCGAAATAATGAGCGATATGTATCGCTATTTAGTTTTATTTATTTTTATACCGTGTATTCTCCGTGTAAATTCGTGCACTGAGACGTGACGCCCGTACCGTTTCGGTTCAGTACGAATAACTTACATGTACCGTCCCACCCCTAATATTTACCTTCATTAATGTCCTCTTCCTCACCCGAGTCTTCCTCGCTCCTGTCTCCCCTAAGGACAAGGAGAATATCCTCATTCGCCTGGCGGTCATCGCCGACGCCCTGACTAACATTAGCAGCTGCTGCATCTCCCCCGCTAGCAGCGCCAGCGGTGTCAGACTTAGTGCTGCTGGTGTCTGCAATTCCAGTGTTCTCCCAAAAAACTAGTGATCTAACAAAAAAATTGTCGATCCCTGGAACATTTTTTATTGTAGCTAAACGTCTAGCGTCCTTCTCTTTCTTTAATCTTCTTTTTGCGAAACCACTCAATTGCCGTCTGTCCATTTTGGATTTTGATTCATTTTCTGTAGCCGTTAAAAAATGACACATTTGCGCGTACTTGTTGTGGACCAACTCAACTCTGACAGATTGGGGAAGGGGAGTGATAGTGGTCATGTAATCTTCATTTATTTATAATTTATTATTATTATTATTATTATTGTTAAATTAGTGTTCATAAACAAGTTATGTATGGTCTTTCAAGAATTTCAAGTTAATAATATAACAATTTACGAAAAATATTTTTAAAGCTTGTGTCATGTGGTGCCCCCCTAGTGGTTGTGAATGGTTGGTGCCCCTGGGCACTGGCCCAAGTGCCCTTATGGATAATCCGGCTCTGCTGGTGGGGAAATACACCATTCAAAACAAAATACTGTGGTCTTTTCTGCAGGAATGCACTTATAAAGAGCTAACAACATTATTTCCATTGCAGTCACTCTCATCTTTGCAGTTGACAGATCACACAAGCGTTCACCCGCAAGGCATGGCTATTGTATGCCGTGTATCATCTTTTTCCAAGTTCACATTTTCAATAATATAAAGCACATAAAGGGCTATGAAGTGATGCACAGGTGCCTCAGAAGCACATTGCCGCCTTCACATGTGCGGTCAAGGTATGTGACTTCTTTTCATGGTGATTGCACTGTGTCAGTGCATGCGTTCACAGACACACCGCTTGGGAACTGTGTATGTAAAATCACAGCCGGTTTTTCCCAATCTGCCTACAGTATGTTGCTAGGCAACACCGGCCGTTGGCTGCCTTCCTCTGCACGATAACGCATCATTAAACCGACAGCACCTCTCCTTGCTTACCGCCCGTCAAATCCGAGGAGCTTGCAAACACCACCACCACTGAGGCGAACAGTGTGAAAGTAAAGTCAAGAATGATTACAAATCATCTTGAAATATGCCCACGCTATTCCCGGTAATGGCTTTCCTCTCTCGAGTAATATTGCTCTATTTGTACAAAGTCAAACACTGTCTCCCCGGGGTTGTGTGCCGCCTCATTTGCCAGCGATCGGCATCTAGAGACCAATGTTTAAATCGGTGATGTCCTTTTAGTGAGGTGTCGCTACGGAATACCGGGAAGTGTTTACAGGGTTGCTAGGCAGTGGTGAGATAATTTTGTCTGCTGAGTTTGCATATCCATGAAGGGATGTCGGCACTAAGAACTTATTTTCCCCTACAGGACATGTTGCTGCATAAATACAGCTAGACATAGAGCAACGGTATTTATGGACACATGAACTCCCATATGCTGTTGCTGATGTATACGAAAATATTACGTTTTTCACTGCTAGTTTTCAATAATTTCAATTTCCTAATAGATTGTTTCAATTGTCAACACACAACTTGATGTCACTGATTGTTTTTTGTCTCTCCTGCCTTAGTGATGTGCAATAATCAGTTAGTAGGTTGGTTGTCAAATGATTAGTTAACTAATTAGTGTTATGGAAACCCTGAATAATTGTGCTGGTTTCAGGTTCACCTGACCCTGATCAGATACATTTGTTAGTGGGCGTTCACACAGGGTGCATTTATGTTAAAAAATTGCTATATGGTTCGCAACAGAATGGAAGAGAATGCAGGGATCTCGATGTGCATTTTTAACAGTAGAACCATAAGTTAAATGTATAACGCTCGTGGTGCAAGACACTCAAATAACAATGCAAGTGTTTTCAGAAAGACTGTACCATGCAAACTAACAGAATGGTAACAAAACTGTGATGTGCAAAACTAAATATTTTCAGAATCGTATATGCACATCTACTGCCTAAATTATTATTTAACTAATTAGTGTTTAGGAAACCACCTGACCCTAGTCAGATACGTTCATTTGTGGGCATTCCCCCAGGACCCCCACTGGACTAGAGGTCGACCGATATTGGTTTTTTCAGGCCGATGCCGATCTTTTGAAATCCGGGTCGGCCGATGGCCGATTAATGCTGCCGATTTATTTTGGCCAATATTTGGCTGATATGTGCTTGTTTTTAACCTCTTATTTGAACCTTTTATTTGAAAGATAAAATGTAACACAAATAATTACTTAAGATAGACAAAATTTCTCAACAAATACATTTATTGAACACTTGACCAATCTGCACTTGTACACTTAAAATTAAAAATGTATAATGTAAAAACATATTGTATAAATAATGTATAATAAATATATTAAACAAACAAAGCAGGTGTTACGAACTGCTCCGAGACACGAAGGTTGAGATCCAAATGCAGCTTTAATTAAGGGGCAATCCAGACATGTAATCCAATATTCAGAGCATCCAAGAGAAGCACAGGCATAACTAGGGATGGGTATCGTTAAGGATTTAATGGTATTACTACTCTTACCGATACTGCTTATCGATCCGGTACTTTAACGGTATTCTTAACGGTTCTTTTTGTTTATATATATATATATATATATATATTACACAAATATAAACGTTATATAGGCACAGTGATTTAATTTCAGGAAGGTCTACTAACATTACTGTTCAGGTGTGGTCTAAAAAGAAATCTAATAAAATAATCAATTGTAAAATAACACTGCATAGTTTATCATAGATAGATTAATGCTCATTAATGCAGAAGTTATTCATTCAAGAGCTGTAAGTGATTTTCTCTTTGCCTTTTGTTGTTTGATTCGCAGTAATGGCTCAATCGTCAGCATGTTTATTAGGATGCTTCCCCTTTAAGACCGAGTCTAATAGACTCCTGATGCAGCATATTTTCTCCCAACTATTTCCATAACTACGTCCATTTTAGACATAAACTGTGTTTAAGTGAATCTCCAAGCCAGTCGTTTTGACATATTTTTGTGTGTAGTTGATCGTTTAGACGCGCACATGAAACCCAAAGTAGCCTATACTTTGCTTGTCTCGTTGCGGTGTGTTTCGGAGCGCGCGCCGCTTTGGGAACGGTATCTCTTGCTCTATTTTATTATTAAACGCGTCCCACAATTTAGCAACAGTAGCATTTTACAACAATCACCGATCGTGCTGATTCTGAAGTTAAGTTTTAGGGAGAAATGTCAGTGCACCGCTGTGAAGGGAAGGAAGTTGTGCTAGACAGAATGCGGCTTATGTATAAATATTCTTTTTATAATCTTTGGAAGGCGAAATCTAAAATAAAATCAGACTAATATCACAGATCTAAACCAGGCTACGTTTGAATGTTTAGTTCTGTCACTCATTTAGCAGGGCTGTGTTGCGCTCGCTGTGCGCGAGATCTCTCTCTCTCTCTCTCTCTCTCTCTCTCTCTCTCTCTCTCTGACTGCGAATAGCTAAATTGCATCACAGACAAATGGGTTCATATTATTATACATAGAAATGGCTGGCGAGATAAAATAACTTTCTCTTTATAGCAATAAAGAATGTATTTTCTTAATTTCTCCAGTACAGACAGCAGAACCGATAACGTCCGAGCTTACCAAAGCCAGTCCTTCAATAGCCTATAGTGCGTTGGTATATTTGTATTACTTATTTCTCTGCATTGAGTGACAACCCTCTCAAATATAAGACACACAAACAGAACAAATAAAAGTCTCAGATTCACTGTCTGTAATTGCAAAATTCTTGCTTGCTTATTGTGATAATGCAACTTCAACTACGCTATCAATATCCAAAGTAGCCGAATGTCATGTCGCATTTTTCTCGAAGTTGGCAGTAACATATCAAAGGTTTTTAATTAAATATAAATAAGTTATACAAATGTAATCCTTACCATTTTCTCCAAGGAGCTTAGCTCCTTCCTTAGGCACTGGATGAGGTCTGCTCACTCTGCTGGAAAATGACTCTAGGGGCAGCGTGTGTCAAACACGTGTTCCACAACAACACTAGGCTGCCCACAGATGCGCCTGCCTAATAATCGGCTTGATATGCGTGGATATTGGCCGATGCCGATTATGTAAAAAATGCAAAAAATCGACCTCTACACTGGACACATTCTTTTGTTCAACAACTGGGTGAATTGCAGCAAAATGTAACAGAATGCAGGGGTTTCTAAATTCATTTATAAAAATGCAACACTCATGGTGTAAGACGCTCAAATAAACAGTGTGAGTCATGATGCAATCAAAGATGTCCATGTGCATGTGTATGGCTGTAACAACAGTGCTTTAAAGAGGATGCAATTGAAGAATTTATTTACTTTTCTGATCGTGCTAATAATAATAAAAATAAAAAAAAAATCACAAAAAAAAAAGATGTGTCATCTCGCTGACTAGTCGGTTGTTGGAAGGTTCATACACCGCATTCATTCTTCAGATCAATGGAAATGAATGAAAAAAATAATACAAATATAGAAACACAACAGTGAGGTTCTTGGGTGACAAATCTCTTCTCTTGTTCTTTGCCTTGATGCTAATGCGCTCTGAAAGGTCCAAATGTCTGTCTGCTGTGCCCATGCATCTGGCATCTTCTCATATCTATTTTCCTCTCTGTCACTCTTCCTCCTTTGTTTTATATATTTGTTAGACACTTGTGTTCTGATCATGTCACTAGTGTTTACTATCCGCATTTACAAGGCGACGCTCGAGGAGAAAGTTGACACTCTCGATTTACCAAAACTCCTGTAACAGCTACCCGTGTGGACATTAAACAGCAAACACAACGAGACCGCATTCCATCCTTTCTTTTATTCTGGTAACTGAAATAGTCAAGAACAAAGCACTTATAAATACAGAGGCACAACTGATTTCTGCGAAATACTGAAATGGGGGGTATATTAAATATTCATGTTACATTCACAATTTGTTTGATGCTTTTTTTTTTTAAATGAATCCATTATGTTTTGTAAAGACTGCATCATTAAACCATTGTTGAGATAAATATATCTGTTGTATTTACACAGTATATCAGTATTGGGGAAGCTACTTTGAAACTGTTGCTTCCCAAGCTACTCAACTTAATGTTACTAAATGACAGTCTATCTACACTTGAAAAAAAAGTAGCTAGCTGCACTCCAAATTACTAACAAAAAATATGTTGATAGTATTGGTAAGATTGTATTTGTTAAAGGGTTAGTTCACCCAAAAATGAAAATTAGCCAATAATTTACTCCATCCAAGGTGTTTTTGACTTTCTTCTTTCAGCCAAACACAATTTGAGTTACTGGCTCTTTCAAGCTTTATAATGGGAGTGAATGGTACATTTTGAAACCCCAAAAAAGAGCATCTATCCATCGAAAAAGTAATACATACAACTCCAGGGGGTTAATGAAGTCCTTCTGAAGCGAAGTGATGCATATTTGTATGAACAATATCCATATTTATAACTTTATAAACTGTAATCACTGGCTTCCAGGTAACGGCCGTCCGCATAGTTTATAAAGTTATAAGGTTAGGCCCTTATATATATATATATATATATATATATATATATATATATATATATATATATATATATATATATATATAAATATAAATACAGGTTTGTATATATGTAATAAGAAATATAGCCCTGATTTGTACCTCTGAATGTTTCATTTCAGCAATGGAGTTCCATGAGAATCTGCTTGACATGGCGGTGAAGGAGGGACTCAAAGGAAGAAAACTCCATAAATCTGTGGAGAGCTTCACTTGGAACATCACGATACTGAAGGTGATTTTAAACAGCCAATTAACACCTGGTGAAAAATTCTGTTAAAGTGACAGTTGACCCAAAAATAAAAATTCTGTCATCACTTACCCTAATGCCATCCAAGACGTATATGAATTGAATTCTTCTGCAGAACACAAAGAGTTTTAGAATATTTCTGAATATTTTTAGGAGAATATCTCAGATCTGTAGGTCCATACAATGCAAGTGAATGGTGTCTAGGCATTTGAAGCTCCATAAAGGAGATAAAGTCAGCATCAAACAGTAGTTCATACGACTCCACTAGTGTAATCAATGTCATCTGAACTGATCCAGTTGGTTTTAGGTGAGAACAGACCAATATATAACTCCTTTATCACTGTACATCTTGCCATTACATTCTCTGGCACGATCATGATTTCAAGCTTGATTACACTTCCTAGTGTTTGGCACATTCTCGGAGTGCTAGATGGCTCTATAGGAAGTGTAATTGAGCTTGAAATCATGCTTGCCAAGGAGATTTTTGTCAAGATTTATATTGACAAGGGAGTTTTATTTTGGTCTGTTCTCAAAACCGATTGGATGGCTTCAGAAGACAGTGATTAAACCACTGGAGTTGTATGGATTGCTGCATTTATGTGTTTTTTGATGCTTCAAAGCTTTGGTCACCATTCACCTGTATTGAATGGACCTACAGAGCTGAAAAATTCTTCTAAAATCTAAAATCCTAATTTGTGTTCTGCAGAAGAAAGTAAGTCAAATACAGTCTGGGATGGCATGAGGATGAGTACATGATGAGAGAATTTTCATTTTAGGTGAATTATCCCTTTAATGTTTGAGAAGAAGATTTGCACATATCTAAACTCAAAAACATTTTCAGAAAGAATTCAGATGTTTTCATGTATCACAATTAACTTTTTTGAATACATGATAATGGTCTCTCAACCAATGTGCCAGTTTTGAGGACTGGCACATTGGTAACATGGACAAATATCCTGTAACAGAATTTAGACTAGCTCAGCATCGTTACTCAGAAAAATCGGCATTATTTTGAAAACAGCTGAACTACTGTAATGCTACTCTAAAATGTGATTACGTGTCGGTCATTTTTAGTTAGTTACTCCCAAACACTGCATACACCCATAATGCGTCTGCCCTTGAAAATAAGATGTCAAAACAGAGGTGGTTCAAAATTGAAATGCACTGACCCATGCTTCAAATCGCCGTTGTCAGGGAAACCCAGTCAGCTATTAGAAAGCACTAAGGTGATGATTTGCTGTGGTTAAAGAGCATCGGTGATAATTAAATGGTGAATGTGATTACTGTCTGTTTGATTACACAACCATGTTACTGAATACAGCATTTGTGCTGAAAATGACTAGGGACATCGTGTCCATCGCAGAGCTATTACTGGAGATTTCTCACATCTAGAACACAAATTACATCTAATTCGCTGTAGTTCAGCATTTATGTATTTCTTTTTTTAGTGGTGTTTGCTATGACAAGCACCAATATTATTATTATTGCGTATACTTTGGGTTAGGGAGTTTTCAGAATCCATAAGCCTTAAAAGGATAGTTCAGACAAAAAGTCGTATGAGTCTGGAACAATATGAGGGTGAGTAAATTATGACAGAATGATAGACATGTCTGGGTGTCTGTCACTTTAAATTTGGGACGTACCTCATCCCTCACACTTTGTGCTGTGGACATGAATGATACCTCGTACTGAAACACATTTATTATGGTGAACTGCAAATAGCACCTCTCTACATGGGCATCTGCAACAGAATAGTAGTGCTTTGTGCTTCTAGGTGTCAGTATAAATCCAGCACAACATTGACATAAACCTGACTAAGTGTTAATACAGATATCCTGATTTGATTCATTTCAATTAATTTGGTTATATTTCAGTAAAGATGTCCATTTTGCTTCCATATGAAAGCAATTTGATGATTGACAATGCCAAGTTCAAGACCACAATCAAATACTAACTGATTTGAGTAAACATGGTTTTAAGTTTTGAAGATTTGAAGTAAACAGTCAGTAATTAAGAAACAAATGACAAGCAATGGAACAAATAAAAACCAACAGAACAAAGATACAAATAAAACAACAGTATTAAGTATTCAAGTAAACATTCAGAAATTGGAAAAAGTAATGAAAAGTAACTTAAAACTACTTTAAAGGGTTAGTTGACCCAAAAGTGAAAATTCTCTCATCATTTACTCACCCTCATGCCATCCCAGATGTGCATGACTCTCTTTCTTCTGCTGAACACAAATTAAGATTTTAGGATATTTGGAAGAATATTTCAGCTCTGTAGGTTCATAAAATGCAAGTGAAAGGGTGCCGACTTTTTGAAGCTCCAAAAAGCATATATAACCATCAGAAAAGTAGTCCATACGACCCCAGTGGATTATTTAATGTGAAATGCAAGGTGTAAGAAATAGATCAATATTTAAAACTTTTTTTTTACCAAACATTCTCGAGGGTCGAGGTCACGCAGCCTGTCACGTTGGCAAGCTCACGCGAGCACTGATGCGTGAAATATGAAATAAATGCGGAAGCGCAGTGTTGTTTTCAATAGAGGAGCATAGATAATCGTACATAGATGCCTCATTCGGCTGGTTTGGATACGTCATCTGCAGCGCCATCTTGGAACGGTCAACAAGGAAAGCTGCTTGAATCGGTTTGAATGCTGCATAAACTGCTTTTGTGTGGAAACAGTATTGTGGTCCATAGGAACCGCTGCTAATAAGGTATATGAATATCTATGCAGATGAGGCTTATGCGCTTACATCATGTGAGAAACAGTTTGAATGCCACCCTTGTCAACATGCAAACCACAGCTGGCCGGAAGCAAACATTTGAAATATTGATCCATTTCTTACCAACACCTAACATTTCATTTCAGAAGACATGAATTAATCCTCTGGAGTTTTATGGTTTACTTTTATGATGCCTTCAAAAATAGTCTCAACAAGACATGCATCACAGAATTTCGAACCATTTAGCGGTGTATCCACACATAAATGCACACACAAGCCGCCTGCCAATAAATAAAAAAGCGCGTGGGTGAAATAAAGTGATCTTTCAGATTCTCCTTATTTTTTCGTTTCTCTTTCTACCCTCTTAACGAGATCAACCAGTGGTTGTCTTGCGAAAGGCTGGTCGATCGGGATTGATGTAATGAGCATCCCTGACAGAGTTAAAGATCGATCTTTTCATTTTTAGAATCAATATCAGGATCATTCAAAATAAATAGCAATTTATCAGAAAGCTGTTTTTTTACCCAGCCCTACTGAGTGCACCTTTACACATATTGTGACATTTCGTTTCGTTTTGACTTCTGTCTTGCTGTCTTCTCAGGGCCAGACCGATCTGTTGAAACACGCCCGTGCAGAAGTGCTCGAAAACCTGGAACAGATCCACTCTGCTGCGCTCACTTGTAACCTGGTGAAAGAAGGGCCCGGGTCATCATCAGGGTCGGACTCCAAGGTCCGGCGTTGTCTGGATGCCATTCCTGAGAAAGCTGTCAGCAAGGAGGACATCATGGATAAGGAGAACTGAATTTACTGAACCCTTCCGCCAAAAACCCCACCAATCCTGCTTCTCGATCCCGGGGTGAAGCAGTGGTGTCTTAGAACATTTCAAACGAGCTTGGCACATCACCCGATGGATGCCCCTGAAAGAAACGGATAGAAAAGGGGTTTTACGAGAGGAGTAAAGGTCTTGTCTACTTCTTGTTCTTGTCTCCGCCCCCTCTGCTTCCTGTGTCCGGTCTCTAGGGTCAGGTGGGCATTCCAAACCTCGCTTTAGGGCATTTCTACATACAGAAACTTTAAGAGTAGTAAGAGGAATTCGAACTGGAGCCATGAATGTAATAGAATTCAGATTTGGATCCAGATTCTGGATGTCGAGTGTGAATAGAAAGAGGCAAGAGGCATGCTGTTTACAATAAGAACTAATTCATGTTCTGTCTGCCAAAATAGTGTATGTTTGTGTGTATATATACAGTATAAAATATATATATAGAGATCTGTTACCTTTTTTGCTATGTGAAATTTTAATGGAGATTATTTTATTAAAAGAAATTGATGTTTTAAAAGAGTTCATATTTTGTTTGCTTGTACAGATGGGTCCAGAAATGATCTTAGAAAGATTCAGGAGGAATCTGAGGGCGTACGCCACTTGGTGGTTCAAGAGAGAGAGTATAGTTTTAGATATTACCAGCAGCTACTGTACATGTGAATAGTGAAGACTCTATAGGTCAATTGTAAAGTTTCATTGGCCATGTACACACTGCAACGTTTTGGGAGCGATGACTGCATTTAAAATGTGAAAGTTACAGTTTAATGTAAATGTCATTGTCACTACCTACGTTTTTCAGCGGCCTGAAACCAAATTTCGATGCAGTGAGAACGTGGCCTGTTAGAATGGACTGAATACTATACGCCGAGTGCTGCGGTTAAGCTTCTCAACCATTCCTGGAAACAAAGTAGAATATGAGAATACAATTCAAATATGATTCTGCCATGTTTTTGAAGCTCTGTCTTTCATTGCCTTTTTTTAATCCGACAAGTCGCTCTCGTTTGTCAGTATTTGCCTCTCGGCTCATTCCGTTGGTCTTCTCATTGTGCCATGCTACTGTTGGATCTTGTGAACTACTTCCATTGGACTTTACAAGTTGTGACCAGAGATTTAACTGGACATGAAAAAAGAAACAGTTTGTGGATGAATTTCAGTGCTGTTGTTGTGTATTTATAACTATAGTGAACCAGTTATACCAGTGAGGAGTGGATGATAGTTTCCAAGAAAATATAAGTTTTGTTAAACCCTGTTTAGACCCAATGCTCTGAAATAAATCATTAATTACATTTTTGAACTATTTCTTGTGAAGATTCTCTCAAGTCTCACGTCTCATGCCTATTACACACAACAATAAATGTGTATTTTATAAATCATATAAAACTTCATACTCGAAACCTGTGATATTTAGTGTGAACTGCAAGTGAGTGCACCGGGTGGCTAGTTGCATGGGTGGTATTTAGTATTACTAAACTTAAAATCCTCCTTAAAAATATGGGTGGATGTTTGTGCAATTATTCAACCAAACAATGTGTATGCAAGTTTGTTTGATTGCACATGCAAATAAGTACCTTTTATTTGGGATTCTTGTAAATCAAAATCGTTATATTTTTTATATCTTATAAAATAAAAATGGCTGCATAAATTAAACACTTTACAACTGAAATAATGCAATAATGTATGCAAAATATAATTTTTGCTTCCTTTTAATTATGCAGTGAAATGTGACCTGGATGTGTTCTTGACAGTTTTTGTGAGAAACACTAAAATTGCTGTTTTAGATTTAAAGTTATTTACTTAGAATACATCAAATCATTATCGAGACGTCACATACTTCAACAGGTCTGAAGTGCTGTCATTTTTCTTCATAAAAATATATCCAGGTAAGACCAACAAAGACTTTATCAGCTTTGTCATACAGTATACTGTATGTGAAAGATCATTATATCACAGCACTGGCTCTCACAACACGTCGAGCTCTCTAAAGTACACAGTATTGACACCCGAAACAGATGATATATACACTGTACCCCTGTTTACCTTACAGTCATTAGATGAATCACCCTTGGCTCCTGCTTATGAGCTTGCGTAACAGCAATCTTAATAATGCCAGCTATGAGATTCTCTGCTGTTATTACCCAATAGATCTTTCTCCGACGGATGATTTTAAAACATGACCTATCCTGGGAGATCTATAGCCACCCCAGTGAGCCAGTAGAGATTTTTCACTCAATGGCATGATGCTCGCAGACTGAAGGCATTACTATTGATTAAACTACATTTCGTGGAAAGCAATGGAAAAGCCCCGGGGAGAGATCTGGGTTTGTTGCTGGGGACACCTGGGAAGATTAGACACGGAATGGGACACTGATACACGCATATACTCACAGTCCATTAAAATGGGGACAGTTCCTCAACTCCCAAAGAGGAAGTCTTTCCAGAGGCAGCATCTGCCCTTCTAGGTTTCTTAAATAGTTCTGTTGAAAGATGTGACAGCATTAGGAGATCTAGGCAGACCCCTCAACATACACTGATCAGCCACAACATTAAAACCACCAACAGGTGAAGTTAATAAAATGTAACTCATTACAATGGCACCTGTCAAGGGGTGGGATATACAGTGGATATAAAAAGTCTACACACCCCTGTTAAAATGCCAGGTTCTTGTAAAGTAAAAGAATGAGACAAAGATAAATCATGTCAGAACTTTTTCCACTTTTAATGTGACCTATAACGTGAACAATTAAATTGAAAAACAAACGGAAATCTTTGAGGGAGAAAAATAGAAAAACTCACAATAACCTGGTTGCATAAGTGTGCACACCCTTAAACTAATACTTTGTTGAAGCACTTTTTGATTTTATTACAGCACTCAGTCTTTTTGGGTATGAGTCTATTAGCATGGCACATCTTGACGTGGCAATATTTGCTTCTTTGCAAAAGCGCTCCAAATCTGTCAGATTGCGAGGACATCTCCTGTGCACAGCCCTCTTCAGATCACCCCACAGATGTTCAATTTGATTCAGGTCTGGGCTCTGGCTGGGCCATTCCAAAACGTTAATCTTCTTCTGGTGAAGCCATGCTTTTGTGGATTTGGATGTGTGCTTTGGGTCGTTGTCATGCTGAAAGGTGAACTTCCTCTTCATCTTTCCAACGGACGCCTGCACATAACATTTGTTGGACTTAACTGGTATTTGTTGGACTTAACAAAGCACATAACTGGTAATCAGAAGGTTGCTGGTTCGATCCCCACAGCCACCACCATTGTGTCCTTGAGCAAGGCACTTAACTCCAGGTTGCTCCAGGGGGATTGTCCCTGTAATAAGTGCACTGTAAGTTGCTTTGGATAAAAGCGTCTGCCAAATGCATAAATGTACCTAAACTCATCTTCACCCCTCTCCCAAAGGGATTTAGTGAGTATTAGCTATCTATGTATTGACTGTTTTTAGGGCGCTAATTTCAGTTGCTTTCCAGCTATTTGCAACCTAGCTAGGTGTGCAAGCTATGTAATTTAGTTAACATATATTGAGGGATGTAGCTCATGCCACATAAAGCTATGTAGCTAATGGATATAAAGTTACGTAACATCAACATTAGCTAATGTCAGCACCGACATAACGCTACAATGAATAATTATCATTTTTAAATAGGCTGCTTTGCTTATGTTCGGCATTCTTTGTTCTATTTTCTAGATTTAGCTATGTGGCTAGCATATTGCACACATTTATACAAGGCTTGTTATTGGTTCAAAAACAACAAAATACTTTCTATATTGTTTAAGAAACAATAGAAAAGTGAAGTTCATTTCAGCTCCTTAGTATTTGTTTGTATTTGTTTTTTCTCATAGAAAACAAAGGAAAATTCACACACATAAAATTCACCTCTGCAATGACTTTTCATTATTTATCAAGACATTTCTCATGGTATACTGAGACACACACACACACACACACACACACGTATATATGGCAATAAAAGAGGTGAATGAAGAGGGATCTTCATTTGTTTTCTGTGGGTGTGATTATGGGAATGTGGATCTTTCAGATCAATTTGAGGAGTGCCTATGTTTTGCATGTTCCACATTTAATCGTAAGTGTGTCATGCAGTGTGGGACTCGCACTGGCCTGGTCTCTGACTTGGTCTCAGTTTAGATGGTCTTCTTGACTACAGCACTGTTTCCCAGTATAAAGAAAACCCAGTCAGTATTCATCTCGTCAAGGACATTACTTTGTTCATGGACAGGTTTTATTTATTTTTTGTCAACAAAAACGACATTTGAAGGACAGTTTCCCAATGTTGTTTAATCTTACATAATAGACAATACATCTATGATTTGTATGTTCAAATAATTATAAGTAGTTTATGCATTTTCCAAAATGCTCTTTTGCACATTCAACTAAAATTATGCCATTTTACTTGGAGTAAAATTGACTAGAATTATTGAATATGTCATGATGAAATATTGACTAAATGTTAATGGTCAAGATGTAAAGGTTGTAATTTTCATCAGCACTGATGTGATTACCTACGGCACTCGACATGCGGCCGAATCACAGCAGTGCTGATGTAGGGCCACATTGCTCTCTTTCTTGGGTGATATTGCTTATATATATATATATATATATATATATATATATATATGTATGTTTCATAGCCATACTGATTACTGACACCGATTAAGTTATTATTATCCAGATTTTGCTGGAAAGGAAATGGAGAGATCGGACCTCTTGGAACTTTAATTGAATACCCCTGATTTAGAGTTAAAAGAAGTACTAAAATATTGATCTTTTTCACACCAAAAGTGATCATGCTGCTTTAGAAGATATTCATGCGGACTGTCTGTGATTTGTGGAGCTTCAAAAGATACATTTCCATTCACTTGCATTTTAAGGACCTACTGAGCTAAGATATTTTTTTGGTTGTTTTTCTTCAAATGTGTACTGCTGAAGAAAGAAAGTCAAACACACATAAGATATCATGAGTGTGAGTAAACGATGAGAATTTTCATTTTTTGGGTGAACTATCCCTTTAATTGATCGGATCGTAAAAAAGTGGATGTTACCAGGATGGAGATAGGTGGTTGGTTTCATGATTACATTTCAATTACAAAAACATTTATTTATTTTTTTTGTAATACCACACATTAATCAGTTACCTAGAGGCTAGGATTTACTTTGTTTTACCACATGTCATTACGTCTCATGCACATAAACTCTTTTGAATGTGAGCCCGTAGGGGTGCGTTCTTCACATGCTCACTACGAGCGCTTTGTGTTACTCTTTAGGGCTGTCAGTGGCAGATGCATGCACAGTCGAGGATTATGGGCTGCACATGGGCAGTACGCACGTACTGTGCTGATGAAATTTGTGCCAAAAAACGGATTAAAAACAAAGGATACTTTGGCCTTAACAGTAACACTTAACTCAGACCTTGCACAATGTCTTTCACAAGCTTAAAAGCGAAGGTTATTATGACCACCACCTCTTAGTAAGTTGTCAGATTACTTTATATTAGAGTTCATTAGAATTGACCACAGAGTTTAAGATCTGGGTTAGATCAAATGTGTCGCTTAGTGAGCAGGATGTGTGACAGAAGCAGTCAACAAATCGCAGAACATGTTATACAAACACAGCAAGCCACATTTAACCCATGACCGTGCCAAATACCAGAGTCTAAGTGTGTGCTTACAAAGACTTTGTGCAGGCAGGACAATTTAGCCTTTTTGACTCAAATGGGTTAAATGGCATAAATAAAATAAAATAAAATAAATAAATACAAATAATTACAAACCTGATCCAAACCATATTCATATGTTTAAAATCCAATAAAATGTTACACTTCAGTAGGGATCGGTGGATCAATACTCACATAAAAATATTGATCCTAAATGTTTTTACTAACCTAGTGATTTTATTATTTATTTAATATTCAAAGTGACAAAAAGAGAACTAGACAAGCAAATATTAGCGTATGATTGTATCTATTTCTCCTCCTGCTCATCTTAACGCACAGAAATCTGTCACAGTGCTTGTGACAAATATATTTAAATTAAAATCTGTTAAACGACTCAAATGTTCTGTTATTGTTAAACAATGATAAATAGAAATTATGTCTGAATATTTGCATTATATATATGTATATATATACACACACACACACACACACACACATACATATACACATATATATATATATATAGCTAAATACAATGTTAAATAGCTAAAATTACCCATTCAATCCTCAGAAATGTTACAAAAATTCATTTAATAGAGTGACATGACAAAGTATTAGTATTGGTATCGATAACAACGATACTGGTCTTGATAGTACTTGGTATCGGATTGAAAAAAAAAAACATATTCGTCTGAAAGGAACAAACATGTTCACAAAAAGGATGCAAAAGCACCATAAAAGAAGTCCATATGACAAGTGTGCTATATTCCAAGTCTTCTGAAGTCATTCATGAGCTTTATATGAGAAAATGATGAATTTTAGTCATTTTATCACTGAAAAGAAAAGTCAGTCCAATTCATGAATGAATCATTCAGACAGGTTTTGTTTCTATATTGTTATAATGCTCTCTCTGGGATGTTAAACTGAAGCAAACAAAAAACTAAAACAATAAAGCACAAATGTGGCCATGCTAGATGCATCCACTCAAACGCACTCAATACACAGCAAAGCAATCAATCTGTTCCTCGCAAAACTATAGTAGTGTTCAGCGGGTTCACGATCACGACTGATATAACATTTTCATGGCAAGTTCCATTCAAAGTGAATTTGAAGGCTATATTGGCTTCACCGCTGCCTTCTAATTTTACAGCCGCAAGCTTTGATCTATATTCAGGATCAGAACACAGAGTGCCCTGAAGCTAAAGCTGTTTTGATCTCCCCAGGTTAAAAATGAAGATGCTCAGATGTTGCTCTTTCATAGCTCAGAAGAAATGGAGTTATCAGTTATGAGGATCAACTTTGACGTCTTCTAAAACTCCTTAGGGGAAATAAAAATGAAAGCAAATGAGACATTTGTTGACTTACAGTAAGAGTAGCATTGTGATCTGAGAACTGGTTTTTATTCAGAACTGGTTTAGCTATTGAAAATATACTGGAACTGAATGATGTTCATGACATTAGGTGCCGTTAACAGTTCTCAAATGTGCATTCTTCCACCGATACGGATGGAACACAGTATTAAATACTCTGTCAGTGCTTCCTGGGCAACCATTCAACAGCACTGCAACTTTGATACTAAATCAAATTAGCAGTATGAAACATACAGTGAGACCAGTGTAGTCTGATTCCTGAACAAATAGCTTAATAGCTTTTATTAGCTGGCTCTTTTGAATCTACAGTGCAAAACACACAGCACGGCCAGTGTAGTCAAAATCTAGAACAAATTACTCTTATGAGCCGGTTCTTTTGATTCTACAGCGCAAAACACAGACAAGTATAGTCCGATTCCCAAACAAATGCCTTTTATAAGCCAGTTCTTTTTAACCTTGCAGTGCAAAACATACAGCGCGTCAGTGTAGTCAGATACCTGAACAAATGACTCTCATGAGCTGGTTCTTTTTAATGTACACCACAAAATATACAGCGTGACCAGTGTAGTCCAATTCCTGAACAAATGACTCCTATGAGCGGTTCTTTTGAATCTACAGGGCAAAACATCCAATGCGACCTGTGTAGTCCAAATCCCAAACTGGTTGACTATCAGTGCTGGGCAGATTACTTGTGAACTGTAATCAGGTATAAAAAATGCAACCAGTAATGTATTCTCATAGATCTAATTACTTTCGGATTACTTTCAACTTAATTCTATTTTATGTCACATAGGATAATCATTTTAACATAAAAGTACAAATCGGAAGAAAATGTATTCCATTGCTTTTACTAACAAAAAGAGCTCCTTATGACATTTTTTAAAAGGTGCATTAAACATTACATGAACAAAATAAACATTAACTCTAACAGCAATGACAGTACATGGATAACGTTTATAATTCACAACACTGAGACATCAAGTTCATTTTAAGTGCACAAAACAATAGCAACATAACAAACATTAATGACCATAAAATAAACAGCAATGATGTTGCTAGGTCAAAACTTTCATCTAAAAACACTGAAACACTTTGAACCCTGACTGCTTATTTATAGTCCATCGCCTATTCCAAAGGTGAGGTGCAAAATATATTAAATATATAAAACATATTTTAAAAGATTGAATTAATCATGTAATCTATCAAAAAGTAACTTTTAACTGTAACTGTAATATGATTATGAGTATATTAAAATGTAATGCAATCCAATTACAAGTACTTGGTTTTGTAATCTGATTACATAATCCAGATTACATGTAACCGGTTACTACCCAGCACTGTGAAGTATTCCTTTAAATACATTTTGACACGGTTGCATCTTCCAAGTCTTTGAAAAAGAAAACAATTTACTCTAACGGGACTGGTCTTAAAGAGCTTTTGTTATGGAGGAGTGTTAGTGGCATGTTTATTCAACATCCATCCCTTTTCTTTCTGAATAAATGACAGCCAGGTCGAGGGGTTAGACATGTTTTCTTTCTCTTTTCAAACTTCGAGTCGAGCAGTCTGTGTTTAATGCTTGGCTTACCACTAAAAGAACCCTTTTTTCGAGTCACTCTGTCCTGAGACGGGCTGTTTTGTTGTGGTCAAGCGTGGTACCTCCAGCAGTTTGGAGACCGATTGTGTCCCTGCAGAACTAGCACTGGGATCATGACCGGGACATGGAGCCCGAGGCGAGACCAAAACAAGCCTGCAAATAGCTTCCATAAACACACATATGAGCTGCTTACAGTGCTAATGGTGGCCTATTTCTCTTCAGTGTCCTCACATAAAGCCCATTGAGAATATAGCTGCTCTCCCCTGAGATAAAGCCTGAAGAATCTTCAAGTTACAATTTATTAGAAACACTCTGCCTTGTGTTCTAGAGTCAAATTAAAGGAATAGTTCAACCAAAAAGGAAAATTCTGTATACTATTGTTTATAGAGACCACATCCGTCAAGCTTAAAAAAATAAATAAATGTGGTGCTATATACCAAGTGTCCTGAAGCCATACAATAGCTGTCAGTGTTGGGGAAGCTACTAATCTAAAATAGTTAAACTACTGTCATTGGCAGCAATTGTACTTTGAAAAAAAAAAAAGAAAGAAAAAAAAGCAAATCCTAAACAGTCAAAATATTATCTTCGAGAATGGACAGGGATTGACTACCAGAGGGCCCTTGACAGCCCGGGGGTGCCCTGGGCTTTAAGGCTGTGCGATCTAGTTAGGTGACCCCCCTGCTTAAAAACCCTTTTTGGTGGAGGGGGCCTTTGGAGATAATTGGTGCAAGTCATAATCCATCCCTGGTCTGAATCACAGATAGATAATTGTGAAGATAGATTCACTTTGCTTCATTTTGTTTTCTGCGGTGTGTTTAAGCGAAAGATGCCAGTCTCTGTAACGGTGTCTCCGCTACTATTGTTAAAATAACCGTGACTGCAAATACGTACAGCGAATTAGGCTTTATGTGGCGCCTCTATAGCGGGAAGAGAGGCAACGCGCTGAGAGAAGGAATAAAGGCGCGTTCAGCACTAGGGAATAATCGCGTAGCAGTGAACACACTTTATTCCTGTTCCGCACGTTTATACACGTATGCTTACACTATCACTTAGCCAGATGTAAGATAACTAGCACAAATAATTAATTGAAATAAATAATTCAATCTTGGTCAAGATTGAATTGTCTTTCGGCCTACCACCGTGCTGGATGGGACTCAACTGGTGGTGGTGGGGTGGAGGAGGTTGCCGTGTTAGCACACTGAAACGGCAATGTGATGGATTGTGGCAGACTTATAAAGCAATGGCTTACATGTGATTGGCTAGGAATTACCCAGCTAATGGTGTGATGATGTACAGCTGCTAGTCTTCCCGCTAGAACTACGCTGTGCTTACATTTGTAGGGAAAACAACAGTATGAAGATTCTTCTAATTTTGTTTAAAACAACAACAACAACAACAAAAACCTTTTGTGTTTCACAGAAGAAGAAATGTTGCATGGGTGTTTGGAACAACACGAGGCTGAATAAATAATAATTGAATTTACATTTTTGGGTGAAACATTCCTTTAATAATCATTCAGATTGAATGCCGTCGTTCAGCTTTTGGGAATAAAAGGGGAACCATTCAGAAATATGGAATGTCCCATCTCTTAATGTTGGTTTTGCTTGAAGGATTTCACAAGAAGTGGAGCGTAACCTGATGGCATACAGATTCATGTTTTTAGTTTCAGAATTAAACGTACTCTAACCCCAGCTGTCGTGATTTATTCTCTGCTTAATCATGAGATGTTTATGTAAAAGCAACCCTCCAAGATTAAAACCTCACCTGACACTATGTTAACTGCGCTCTGTGAGATGGGCCAAACTAAATACACAGGTCACTGAGAGTGCTTTTAGATTAAACTCTTTAGTTTATACAATTAACTTTATTAAGGAAGTGAAAGTTAAAATGAAGGAGGAACTTCAAACTACTCTCCAAATGTGAGAAGGGTTACCAATGAGATCTCCTTAATATCTGTATATCCTTGACAGCAAGAAGATTGAATGAAAAGCAAATGCTGAAGTCTCCTGCTTGTCGGATGTTTCTCCTGGGAAAAACCCCAGTAACCTCCTCTAGAAGTTCAGAAGAGATCTCAACAGTCTTAAACTGTGAAACTCAGATTTGCGAAGACACCAAAGTCTGCTATCAAAAGTCAGAGGTTTTAATACAAACACAATCTTATTAAATTCTTCCAAGACCAAATGATCTATGTGATCCACATTAACTGCATTACTCTCTCCTCTTACTTTGTCAACAACTGTCTCTTTTTCATTTCTGTCAAGAGATTTCAAGAGAAACATCTGCGATACAGCTATTTCAAGGAAAACGACGTTTTCCTACTCTTTTAATTATCTGTCCTCTTTTGAGCGGTCTTGCTGAGTGGATTCCAAAGGTCAACTGAGGGCTGAAGTTTCATAAGGTCACCCATTAACAAAGTCACAAGACCTTAACAAAACTAACAGCGTTTCTCATTGACACAATGACTGCTTATGCTGGTCAACCAACAGTGTGGATCTTTTTTCTGTCGGAAGCTTTAGTCCGAGTGTGTGTGAAAGAAGTTTGTGTCGGTAATGATGTGTTTTTCAATCCCCAAAACTAAGACAACAATAGAAACGTTTGACCCCACAGGACCCAACGTTTTGAACATTTATGGAGCAAGACTGCATAATTAGTCATTTAATTTGCCACTCAAGATGTTCGGCTATTGTGCATGCAGAATGCTACACGAGAGCTCGAGAGGCTTGTGTGTCAATGGCTTTACTAGAACTCACGTACGATGGAGAGAAAGTGTTTTTAATGCAGGCCGTGTGATGAATCGTGCATTTTCCTCTCAACCTTTTACAGTTTAATAACACTTGGATGCTTGCAATAAGGGGGGAGGGGGCGTTACTGTAAATGTGTAAGCTACTAGTCAAGCATCACTATAACCATTTTGGAAATAGTGTTTTAGTTTAAAGGGATAAGATCATGAGGAATTTAATGATTACAGTTCAGATTCCTTGAATTCCTTGTTTCCATTAATAACTCAATAACTCTTAATTTCTTCCTGAAATGTAAATGGAATTTAAAAAAAAAATAATAATAATTAAATTGAATTTTTATTGCATTCACTGCCCTCAGCGGTCTATTGCCAAATGATGACATCATTTCAGATGTCAACAAAGTGGATAGAACAAATTCTAGAGATACATTTAACACAATTCTGGCAAAAGGCGTAATAACCAACTTTTTAATTACTTTATTCTAAAAGATTTATTTTAGAAGCATAAATGCAATCCAATACGTCTTCCTACAGTACATATTAAAAAGTTCTGAAAAAAAGGTGCTAGAGTATTTCATATATTTATTTAATTAAAATTCCACCAATTAGAACAAAACTTGGAAAGTATATCTGCAAAATCTAGAACTATTTTTAACCAAAGTGTTTTTGATTCACTAAAAAGAACCGGCTCATTAGAGTCATTCATTCTGGAATCACTTTACACTGATCACGCTATGTGTTTCGTGCTTTAGATTCAAAAGAACCGACTCATTAGAGTCATTCATTCTGGAAACACTTTACACTGATCACGCTATGTGTTTCGTGCTTTAGATTCAAAAGAACCGACTCATTAGAGTCATTCATTCTGGAATCACTTTACACTGATCACGCTATGTGTTTCGTGCTTTAGATTCAAAAGAACCGACTCATTAGAGTCATTCATTCTGGAAACACTTTACACTGATCACGCTATGTGTTTCGTGCTTTAGATTCAAAAGAACCGACTCATTAGAGTCATTCATTCTGGAAACACTTTACACTGATCACGCTATGTGTTTCGTGCTTTAGATTCAAAAGAACCGACTCATTAGAGTCATTCATTCTGGAATCACTTTACACTGATCACGCTATGTGTTTCATGCTTTAGATTCAAAAGAACCGACTCATTAGAGTCATTTGTTCATTCGGGAATCAGACTACACTGGTTGCACGGTAGATACAAAAATAAATAAAATCTCACTAGAGTCATTTGTTCAGGAATCAGACTACACTGGTCACGCTGTAGATTTTCGCGCTGTACTGTACATTGGAATGAACTGGCTCGTTAGATTTATTCGTTTGGGAATTGTATGTTACTGGTTTTTCGAGTGAGGACCGGTTATCGGTTCCCAACCCTACAATTTTACTATATTGTGCAGTACATATTGTACACTGTCTCATATATATTTTTGTTGCAGGCATTATGTAACAATACATATTTCATATGCTCTCACATGCCTTACTTCTATGCAAGTTCAAATTCAGTGGGATCTAAATATTAACTTTAAAATGCTTATTTTGCATTAAAAAAAAAATCAGATTCTGTATGAAAAATAGTTTTACAGAATCAAACAATGAGTCAAAAAGAAGACAATAAAAAAAAAATATTCACACAGTTGATATTGCATCAGGTTCATTCATCACACTAGAAATGGGAGGTCAAGACAAGAGTGTTGCATTGTGGGACACTGGAAATTCTATGCATACTGAAAATGTGCATACTGTGCACAGTATCCAAACTACTTCATATGCTGATAATATGGTGAGAGTAATTTAATAGTAGTATTCAATTCTGAAGCAAAGAAAATACAACAAAACAACAAAAGTTCTAATCAATAATCAACCTTAATTAGTCTCATAGACGCCACAATGTTCATAATCCCCCCCCAATTATTTCCACATTAGAAGGTTTTTTCACAGACCTCAGTGGTTGTTGCCACGATAATTGTAGACGTCATCAAAAACACTGTCATTAGTTAGATTAGCCAATTTGTTTCGGATCATCTATTAATGACTAAACATAAAACCCCAATATTAATCCGTTTTATCCAAAAACCATGATTCCCCTCAAGTAAGCTTCATCGTTTCACTTGATTATATGCCAGTTCACCCCTGTTATGACGGAGGGATATAATCCCTGACTCTCATTTCTTCTCAAATCAGATATGACACAATATTTGAAGATAGGAAGTGCATTATAAACTTTTAAGTACATTATAAACTTTTCTCCACCTCACCAAAACCTCACAATATGTCAATATTACTGCTATTGTTGACTAAACTGGTCAGTGGTAACAGATCACAATCATGTATGAACACGGTTTGTTTTTGTCTCTTATATATATCTTCATGCAATTTAAAGGAATAGTTAGCTAAAAAAAAATTACATTTGTAATGTTTTACTCACAATTATGATGTGGAATATTTTTGAAAAGTTTTTACAAAGCTCTTTTTGTTCATAGTGAACAAGTCTGTCACGCTTAAAAAAAGAAAAAGACAAAAACGGACACCTAGGATGTGTTTGCAATGGACTGCTAGCTGAATACTGTGCAGATTATACTGTAAACTGTTTACTATATTTCAAAAATAATATGAGAATCTGTATACATCTATACACATTTCAAACCATAGTATATAGTTATCACATAATCTCATCACATACATGTTTCAACGAGTGGCATCAGTTTATAATATCTGAAATAAAAACTTAAACTAAAATCATTTTGCATATTTAATCCAAGTTGGTTTATATTGGACTTTGATATTTTTGTCAGTCTGATCTAATGTGAAGTGGAGAAAGAGATGTTAAAAGTCTTCTGGTTCATTTGTCCAAGTGAAAATGTGATGTCAAACGCATTTCATTGTGGGATATGTGCATTCTGTGCTTAGTAAACTTTTTAAATACAGCAGAAATGGTAATAGTATGCAAGTGTGCTATTCTAAACATAGTCACAGGTGCACTGTGATTGTGCCGCTTCTCACTGCTCACGTGATCTTATGCTGCACTCTGGTGGTGACTGAAGGTACTGCAACTCTGAAAAAGCAGCTATATGGAACACTCACAGTAAAGTGGTCTTTTTTTATTTGTATTTTGGTCGAAACCCGCTTCAACACAGCCCCAAAGTTGTTAATGGGGTGGAGGGGATGGGTTTGGGTGTGTGGTGGTATGTGATTCTAAATGAGAACAGCCCTAAAGTTGTTGACTGTAAAATAGATAACTTACATTTTTCAAATATGTTATACAGTGCATTTCAAAGCAGGCGGCTCAGCTCTTTATGCATGCAATGTTTTTTGTCTCATTTTTCATATTGCATTAGAGTTTGGACCAGGGCTGGACAGGGAAGAGAAATGAGCCCAGGATTTTACATAGCAACAGGCTATGCCGTCTTTTTCTGTATATTGCGGCGCCGTTTTGTGGTCCGCTCTGCATAACATCCGTTTTGTGGTCAGCTCATTTTAGCCTATCGTGGCCCATTCGGCCCATTTCGTGGGCGGCCCGTTTCGCGGCCGACCCACCGGACCTTTTATTTAGCAATGTATTATTATTATTATTATTATTTAATATACAGCTGAAGTCAGAAGTTTACATACACCTTAGCCAAATACATTTAAACTAAATCTTTCACAATTCCTGACATTTAATCATAGAATATATTCCCTGTTTTAGGTCAGTTAGGATCACTACTTTATTTTAAGAATGTGAAATTTGTGAATTTCTTTCATCACATTCCCAGTGGGTCAGAAGTTCACATACACTTTGTTTGTATTTGGTAGCAGTTGCCTTTAAATTGTTTAGCTTGGGTCAAACGTTTTGATTAGCCTTCCACAAGCTTCTCACAATAAGTTGCTGAAATTTTGGCCCATTCCTCCAGACAGAACTGGTGTAACTGAGTCAGGTTTGGCAGGACTCCTTGCTCACACATGCTTTTTCAGTTCTGCCCACAAATGTTCTATCAGATTGAGGTCAGGGCTTTGTGATGGCCACTCCAGTACCTTGACTTTGTTGTCCTAAAGCCATTTTGCCACAACTTTGGAGGTATGCTTGGGATCATTGTCCATTTGGAAGACCCATTTGTGACCGAGCTTTAACTTCCTGGCTGATGTCTTGAGATGTTGTTTCAATATATCCACACAATTGTCCTTCTTCATGATGCCATCTATTTTGTGAAGTGCACCAGTCCCTCCTGCAGCAAAGCACCACCACAATATTATGCTGCCACCCCCATGCATGGTGTTCTTCTTCAGCTTGCAAGCCTCACCCTTTTTCCTCCAAACATAACGATGGTCATTTTGGCCAAAGAGTTACATTTTTGTTTCATCAGAACAGAGCAAAAAAAATTGTTTTAATGACTTCAACCTAAGTGAATGTAAACGTCTGACTTCAACTGTATATGATTAGTTTATATTGCTTGATTTATGTTGTTTTTAATGCAAAAATCTAGGGACCTCAGATGCAAATTAGCATGTGCTATAATCTCCATGTACAATGCATCTTTTTAGTTTTTGTGCTGAAATCATGTTTTCGTACTTTCTCTACACAAATAAACCAATAAATAAATATGTACTATATGCACTTGATGTTTAGTAACACTTTAAAATAAGGTTATGAATATAACTAATATTGTATATAACTAATGTTAACAGCATTAGTTAACATTAACTAACAATGAACAACACTTTTACAGCATTTAATATTCTTTGTTTTGTAATTTCAGCATATGCTAATGCCTTATTAAAATCAAAAGCTGTATTTGTTGACATTAGTTAATGCAAAATTAACTATCATGAACTAATAATAAACACTTGTGTTTTATTAACTAACATTAACAATGGTGTAATGAATTGTTAGTTCATGATACTTAATGTTTTAACTCATGTTAACAAATGTAAACCAACGTATTGTTACCCCATTTTTATTAAAGTACACCTTTGAAATTCATAACAAAAATTCCTTTAATCTGTATTGAGTAATCTTTTGTAATAATAATAATAATAATAAGAAGAAGAAGAAATACTTTATTCATTTAATTTAGTTAAAATTACCCATGTCAATTTTATGGAATTTTGCTATGAAATTTAAACGCATAAATCTTCAAAATAGGTATTTTTTGACTGTATATTATAACTGTAGTACAACTATAGAACTTTTTTCTCAGGTTTTTCCTACTGAGAAAAAGATCCCTGTAATCACACATGTCTACTACAGATGAGTCTCAAAGTTTCTCAAACTGTGCTCAGATTTATCGAGATACCAAAGTCTGCAGTCAAAATTCAGAGATCTCCATGTATGCACAAACTTTTCTCATCAATTTATCTCAAAACTGAATTAACTGAGCTACTGTATGCTGTTAAAATTACTATTATAGCTCTTTGTCAACTGTATATCAACAATTTTGCCATTTGTTTGTTCTTTAAGGAGTTTTAGTAAGAACAAGGATGGTTCTTAAGTCTCCCGAGCAATGAAAAATCAGCCTCTGAGCAATAACATTTCTTTTGGGATCAGTTATTCTATTATTATAACACTAGAAACAATTCTATGCACAGTAATTACACTGTAAAGTTGCCATTTTCCTCTGTTGAACACTTGATAGTGAACTAGAAGAGGACACAGGGCAACACTAGAGGGCAGGTGGAGCTCAGAAAATACTTCGTTTTTTGTGTGCGTGTACACACATGCATGCATCTGTGTGTGCATCTTCATGATGCCCTTAGTGAGTGTTTGTGTGTATCTTATTATGTACACCTGCGTGAAGCGTCGCTCACCTGCACCCTAAACATGCAATGTCTGCAGAACTAAAATCATCCCTCATTGAGTAACCTTTCTCATAATTCCCAGCTCAACTGAGCGTTTAACAGCCAGAGGTGTCTCCAGAGGACAGACAACTCTCTTTAAAGGTGTAACCAGCCACACAAGGTGACCTTTCACCTTTAAATGTTGATTCTTGCTTAAGGTGTGAGAAGTCCTGTGTTTAGAGCACCCAATACTGTTATGACAGGTCTAGGGTCAGGCTACTACAGAAAATTAGACTTGCAGCCCTCAAATACCAATAATTCAATATATAATGATTAATTTACTGTACATAGTTATATTAAAATAATTCCAGATATAGTATTATTATTATTAATAATATAATAATTCAAAAATGTAAATTACATTATTGTGGCAGACAAGTAAATCATTGAACAGACATTACAAAAAGTGGCTTTAGAAGGCAATATATTGTTGAACATAATACTTTCATTGGCCTACAGTCCACAGCAATACATTTTGCAACTAAAATAGTCAAGCTGTTGAGATAGATTTATTATATGGGCTTTTCTAGGGATGCATCAATGTACACATGCATCAGACCAACATTTGATAGCATCTCACTTTGGTTGTGTTTTGTCATAAATGGCATTTTTAGGTTGCTGTGTCAAGTTAAACGTAGTTTGAAAACAGGTGGTACTTTGATTAAGCTTAAATAGCTTCATGGCAGGAATGAGTAGTATGGTCTGAGGACATGAATAATTGCATTCATTTTATTAACAAATTAACTTAATATCAAATCAAATTGTATTTATTTTAAAACACTCCTTTTGGGGGCCTGGGTAGCTCAGTGAGAATTAACGCTGACTGCCACCCCTGGAGTCACAAGTTCAAATCCAGGGTGTGCTGAGTGACTCCAGCCAGGTCTCCTAAGCAACCAAATTGGCCCGGTTGCAAGGGAGGGTAGAGTTACTTGGGGTAACCTCCTCGTGGTCACGCTTACGGGTTCTTGCTCTCATTGGGGTGCGTGGTAAGTTGTGAGTGGATTGTGGAGAGTAGCATGGGCCTCCACATGCTGCGAGTCTCCACGGTGACATGCACAACGAGCCACGTGATAAGATGAGTGGATTGTCTCAGAAGAGACTTGTCCTCCGCCACCCGGATTGAGGTAAGTAACCATGCCACCACAAGGACCAACTAAGTAGTGGGAATTAGGCATTCCAAATAAAAAATAAAAAACCCCTCCTTTTATGTTTGGGTCATTTTTGTCCTGTTTAAAAAAAACAGCGGAAAAAACGAATCTCAATCTTGTATTTGGTCAAAAAGCCTCTAAATTCTCCACGACAATGAATAAGTAAAAAAAAACATGACTGTACATTTTAATGATACTGGTTTATATTATTTGTGTAATATCAGGATGTCTTGGGTGGTTACTAGGGTGTTGCTAGGAGATTGTTATTTACTAAAACAAACATGCAAGGGCAGGGGAATGTGCAGAACTTTTATGAACGACAGATGTTGCCATTTAATGAAAAAAGCTTATCTAGGGACCTGAGATGCAAATTAGCATGCACTAAAATCTCTATGTACAATGCATCTTTCTTAGTTTTTATGCTGAAATCATGTTTTTGTACTGTCTCTATACAAATAAACCAATAAATAAATTACAAGGGTGCTCAGATTTTCTGTGTGCTCAGATTTCGTCTAGGTCTGGGCATTACTAAATGGTTGCTGGTATCCGTGGATGGTTGCTAACTGGCCCAACCCAAAAGAGATCACACCCAAGTCACTGTGTCATCCTGATCCTGAAATAAAAATATTTTAGAATATGAACCACGTATCTGTATTTGTTTAAACAGATACAGTGTGTGAGTATTCACATGATCAACTTTTCTAACTCAAAATGAAGTTTTTACTGTATATGTACAGTAAAAGAATAGTACTGGCACTGACATATAGGTGGCACTCTTTACAGATTAAAAATGCTACTCCAAAAGTTTGTTTAGGGTAAAAAACAACCTTATGCCAATGTTTATGTTTCGACCCAAAGAGAAAAGTTGTTGCAGAAAAATTGAGACAAATAATTCATTTTCATTGTATGGGAAAGTGCAGCGTCAACATTATTCATTTCAAAATCTCCTATTGTGTTTCACTGAAAAAAGCAAGTAATGACTGGTTAGGAACAGACTAAGGGTGATTAAATAATGATACTATTTTTATTTTTGGGTGAACTATAAATTTAAATGCCCAAAAGTCTCCAAACGCTCTTTGGGGGCTACTTCGGTGGGCCAATCAGGACAAACTAGAGCAAAGGATGAAATGGAGGAACAGAGACTTTCGACTTCTTAATTTTCCTTCGTTTAGCTACGAATCTTGTCTGTTTATATGGAGCAGTCGTGATTAAAAAAAAACTACATTAAAATGGAAGGCAGCATCGAGGTGACTTTAGCAGCTAATTAAAAACAGATGTGTCCATTTAATATTCTTAATACTTGGAGGGGGAGACAATCACTGCAAAAATATCTATTTGCCTCATTAAATTGAGAGGCTTGATCATGATGAGCGATGAAATAATGAATGAAGACAGGCATGTTTACCAGGTTGTTTAAATAGAGTTTGCCAGAACAAAAACCTGCTGGTGATGGGAGTATTTGCCTCAGCGGAGACGCGAGTTGATGCTTATTATGACTGACATGAGCGAAGCTGAGCATGGTGGTGAAAACTGAGAGGACAGGTTTAGATAAATCATGTGACTGTCAAACACAGTCCAACGCCTACCTCTTATTTTACCCACAGTGACCATTAATAGACATGTCAGAGGTTTACAGCAACAGAAATAGTTCTGCCTTGCGAAGTTTACATCACAAAACATCACAGTTTAAATATCTGAGGCCTTGTGGAAAAAAATCTAATATACAGATGCTTTATGATGTCATAATAGCATGTTTCAACAGGCTGGACTTGACTGGAGATTAGAGTGCAACATGAATAATCAATCCATCAATCAATCCATCCATCCATCCATCCATCCATCCATCCATCCATCCATCCATCTGTCATCCATCCATCCATCCCATACACGCACGTTACCAGACACGATCTCTCAAGTCAGTGTCCGGAGAACATCTACATTCAAAAAGGGAACAAAGAAGGCGTGAATCCGAGCACTGACATCCCCTGCCAGCCCTTGGCACAGGTACATGCAGGACAATACCAAAACACTTCTTTGATGCAGTAATATTAATTAATAATCAATACACTACAGTCAATAAACTTCTGACTTCCAACTGCAAACTAAACAGTAACATGATTAGATATGGTAACAGATAAGCCTATAATACATGAGAGGAGGGTAGAGGTGTGTGTGTGAGTGGGTGTGTGTGTAAGGAGAGAAGGTGTGCACAAAATGGTGGGCGTGGCTCTCGTGGAGAGTGCATCATGTAAGGTTTCCGGCCGGAGAATGTGGGCGGAGAGACTGGTTAATGACGTCTGCCCGTTTAACACGCGTCTCTGCTGTTACGATAAATTGGGGACAAAGCTGGGCTCTATCGCCAATTTATCTTTTCGCCAAATGTGTGTGTGGGTATGTTTGTGAGGGGTTGTGTGTGTGTTCGGTTAGTACAAGAGAGAGAGAACATGTTGATGGCAATGAAGCCGGTTTAGCGATCGTGGGAGAGATGGCAACTGGTCGTTTTATCACTCTGTGATGCGGTGAAAGGCTCATAATCAGTCCGGTGCAGTCGTTGGTTCTTTCATGGATAAACTCAGTGTGCCGGTCTCACCCGCGATGGCGGAAATGAACAAACAACCCAACGTGGTTGGACGACAACATAGCAAATCTCATTCGTGGTAACAGCAAGTTACAGTAAAACCTTGAGTATTATTAGCAGCAATGAGCAGACTCGGCAGTCCATAAACTGTTCAAGCAATAGCCTTGATACACAAGAATCTATCTCTGCCCAGATGTAAACCTCTTACTTTAGTCGTTTGACTCCGTCTCGGTTCCTCAAAGCTCGAGTGATGATGAGAGGCCGTTTCCTTGCTCTGTTTGTGGGCAGTATGGCGGCTGATTTTTGGTGGGTTGGTGGAGAAATCAGCAACGTCAACTTGGTTGAAGAAGGAAGAGAAATCTTCTTCACTTCTGCAGGCAAAAAGATGAGACACGGGTTGCTCAGCAGTCTCCTTCGGATCCATTAGCATGCTCGGTGGAACACGGAGAATCTCGGCGAGATGGAGATTGAATGGTCAATGTTCAGGTATGTACCTTACTACCTTGGGCAGCGAGGCTACACTTAGGGGTTTTAAACTCTCTATGACATCATGGTTGAGGGATGCATTCTGTTGCACATTTCATCCAATAGGAATTGAGAGTTCGATCTTTCAGAATTTCACACCTTCAGATCAGGGGACTGGGACGGCCATGATTTTGTGGTCAGTGAACCATATTTGTGTTGATGTTTGTTTTTCTCCAGCTGTGATCCTTGGAGATTCTTTGGTCACTTGAACCATCCTCCTCACTGTGCGTGGTGACAATATAGACACACGTCCTTTACCAGGCTGATTCTTAAGATCTCCAGTTGATTGGAACTTCTTAATTATTGCCCTGATGGTGGAAATGGGCATTTTCTTATAGCCACTTCCCATTTTGTGAAGCTCAACAACCTTTTGTTGCACATCAGAAGGAGATGTTAGGCAGGATGTTGCCTCAGTCACAGTATGGTTGCAGTAATCTTTGCCCAGATTGTTCATCCAGATACCAGGAGTGCGTTTGATATTGAAATCAAATATAGCAGATACATTTTCTGTAATAATTGAACAGATGGTGCTGATAAAGCTTAAAGGGATAGATGAAAACCCTGTCATTATTGACTTCCGTTGATCAATAAAGAACAAATTTTAAAGTATTTTTTAAAAAGTTGAATCTTTATAGGGTTTATTCTCCATCTAATAAATGTTAATAGTGGCTCCAGTCTGTCAAGCTTGAAACAAGAAAAGGAAAAAGCATGAAACGACAGGAAAGTAATAGATGAACCTCATGCACTACCGTACATGCAAAGTCTTCTGAAGCAATATGATCACATGGTGTGATGACCAGAATGAAAGTGCTGAAATCAAATATTGTGGCAACGTTGATATCATCAATCTTATTTGGTGTTTGTGACATGATGTCAGTGGTCTCAAGACGTGATGAAAACAAATGAGGTTTGAATTTATTGATTTATCTGCAATATTTGATTTCAGCACTGTTAAATATCAAACACACTCCTGGTGTCCGGATGAACAATCTGGGCAAAGATTACTGCAACCAAACTGTGACTGAGGCAACATCCTGCCTAACATCTCCTTTTGTGTTAAACAAAAGAAAGTAATACAGGTTTGGAATGACTTAAGGGGGGAGTAAATGAAGACAGAAATTCCATTTTGGAATGAACTATCCTTTTACATTTTACTTTACTTTGTTGTACCCCATTGGCAAAATGTTAGATTAGGATCTAGAAATATAGATATAAAAAATACATGTATTTTTCCCCCCTCCAGTCTGAAAACAAAATCTCAGAAAAGGAAAGCGTCTTTGTCCCTGAGGAGAATTTCAAGCTCTCACTCAAAGGTGTGGATCCCTTGAGTAGATTCACCAGCACACGGGTCCCTGAACGGGACTGATCATTAGCGAGCCGGCGACAGGGGAGCGATTACCAGCGCTCGTCCCTCTACAGCTTCACTGAGGACCAAAAACTCACAGACTCGCTGCTAATATCACATTAGATGCCAGGTGGGCTAGCCTATTAATAACGCTGTTAATATTCAGCAGCGAGATGAGCTAATGTCCACAGAGAGTGAGCGTGAGAGACAGGAAGCAAGGAGTGAGAGAAGAGTTAAATCAGAGAGCAGGGCCACGGGGTCGAGTCGGTCTGGAGAGATGCTGAACTGAAGCGCCTAAGGCTGTAATTAGTAGCCAGTGACAACATGGCTCACCAGAGAGAGAATTTCAGCAAGGTAAACAGGGACATCAGCACTTGAGACACAACAATAATTATTAATCATGAAAACAATCATCAGACACTTTTCTATTACAGAGGAAACTGTAAAAATGCATCATTAGTTTAAAGGGCCTAGTCCCACTAAATTTGAATTTTTAAGATGAAAAACATGCATGACGAGGACTTGTAAACGTAACAATGCATCTCATTTTTGTTTCACAGAATAACAATGTTCAGTATTGTACTTGATGTAAAAGTTTTTACAAATACTTTTCGATCATAAAGTGACCAGGGGGCCATTGAGTGCCAAGCATGACGAGATTATCTGCACTCTTTACAGAGAATAACAAAAAAATGTACATTTACATTTACATTACATTTAGCAGACACTTTTATCCAAAGCGACTTACAGAGCCCTTATTACAGGGACAATCCCCCCGGAGCAACCTGGAGTTAAGTGCCTTACTCAAGGACACAATGGTGGTGGCTGTGGGGATCGAACCAGCGACCTTCTGATTAACAGTTTAGTGCTTTAGACCACTACACCACCACCACTCCATATCACCACTCCACATCAAACTCTGTATAAATTGTTTTGGTGCATTCTTTTTATTAATTTATATCTAATTTATACTTTTATATTATTTAGTTGCTTAGGACTAGGGTGGACAGGATTTAAAAAAATAAAATCAGAGCAGTGACGTTTTCACACAGCATCAACTAAGTCAAAACTAATATATTCCTTATATATATATATATATATATATATATATATATATATATATATATATATATATATATATATATATATATATATATATATATATTTATTATCTATATAAATTACATTTCATGCCACTGTTTCCATTCATACACCAACAAAGTGGACTAAAATACTACAAAAGCAGTGAACCATGGCTAGTGTTACTAACAGAAGAAAAGCGTGAAATTCATCCCCCGCTAGTTTTGAGACCTTTGGAGAACTACATTTAATCCAAAAAAGACCAGATATTAGATTGTACTACACTCTACTAACTAACTAACTAAATAAACTGTATTTCAGATTTACTTATCCATATACCTGAGAGAGTGGTAAGCCGAGATAGACAGTGAATCTCGTTCCGCTGGGAACTACCGATTGACTGCAACACAGTATCAAATGCTGAACTCTCGGTGCATTGTGCCAAGGGGCTGATGGGATATCTCTGGGGAGCCATTAAAGCGTAGTTCTGCGGTAAAGCGCAGGGGAGCCTGCACAAGTCATGAGAGAGTGAACAAAAACTCACAACACACTAACAACACCTGTCACCCCAGTGCCTAATGAGAGACACAATTAGCAATTAACAGTGCGATCTGTCAGCACGGATACCTGCCTCCCTGTGCTCACCCCGGCCCAGCTGGGCAGACGGTGAGGGGGGAAAATCGAGAGCTCTTAATCAGCACAGAAACACACCCAAAGAATTATTCTCACTGCTCGCTGATTATCAAAAACTAAAGGGATTAGATATCTTGTGGTGCTTTAAAATTTAATTACATCGCTAGTAAAATTAAGAAATATTAGAACATTTTGTGGAAATAATTAAAACAAATTCTATAATACATTCATTTTTTTTTAGCCTCCATAAACTGAATTTATAGTCTTCGAATACTGAAATATAAACTTGTTGGCTCAGATTAAAAATCAATGGAGGTAAAAACTTCATGATTCACTATAGTTTTAGCATTATTTAATATTAACATTATTTTAAACAGTTAAAATGTTTTTCCCTGACACTACGAGTTAAAAAGATAAAACAGCCCTTCAAACGGATGTTATTGTTCAGGTAGCTAGCTATAAACATGTTGTTTGACTAACTTACTCAGCAAGATTACTCAACTGTTGCTCCACCATGACAGTCATTGATCTAAAAGAGAAAACTGACCGTAGAACAAGACAATATCGATAATAATCAATACCACTTTTATTATCGATTAGTTGAATATGTGCATCGTGCACAGAGACCTTACATGTAAAAGAGTTTGCACGCATATCCTTGCATAAACATGAGTTGAAGTGAAAAAAGAATGACCCAAGCCCTTTATAAATATGAATATATAGTGTTTTGCTGTATGATACCCATGAGAGCATAAATGTTATGAATTTCAAGATATATATTACATATATTTTATAGATATATATGTATATAAATAAATATATATATATATATATATATAGATATACACATATATATTTATTTTATTTATATAAACATTTAAATAGGAAATTAGTTTATCTGATTCATTGAAGAAATAATAAAATAATAAAAGATTAACTGATTATCAAATCACTCACTAGAAGAGGTGGGTAGAGTAGCCAAAAACTGTATTGTTTAGGACAAACTATCTACTTTGTGCATGACAAGTCATATTTCCATAATTCCAGTTAACTGTGCCTTTAAGCAGCTTGGAAAATTCCAGAAAATGATGTAAAGCCTTTATACAATTAGCTTCTGATAGGAGGTGCACTGAATTGGAGGTGTACCTGTGGATGTATTTTTAGGCATACCATCAAACTCAGTGCCTCATTGCTTTGCATGAGAAAATCTAAAAAAATCTGCCAAAATATGTTGGACTTCCACAAGTCTGGATCATCCTTGGGAGCAATTTACAAACACTTGAAGGTATCACGTATATCTGTACAAACAATAGTACGCAAGTATAAACACCATGGAACCACGCAGCCATCATACAGCTCAGGATGAAGACGCATTCTGTCTCCCAGAGATGAATGTAGTTTGGTGCCAGTCAATCTCAGAACAACAGCAAAGAACCTTGTGAAGATGCTGAAGGAAACAGGTAGACAAGTATCTATATCCACAGTAAAACGAGTCCCACATCGACATAATCTGAAAGGCTGCTCAGAAAGGAAGAAGCCACTGCTCCAAAACTGGCATAAAATAGTCAGACTACAGTTTGCATGTGCACGTGGGGACAGGTCTGGTCTGATGAAACAAAAATTAAACTTTTAGTTCATAATGATCATTATGATGTTTAGAGGAAAAGTGTGAAAAACATCATCCCTACTGTGAAGCATGGGGGTGGCAGCATCATGTTGTGGTGGTGCTTTGCTGCAGGAGGGACTGGTGAACTTCAGAAAATAGATGGTATCATGAGGAAGGAAAATTTTTTGGATATATTGAAGCAACATCTCAAGACATCATTCATGAAGTTAAAGCTCAGTCACAAATGGGTCTTCCAAATGGACAATGACCCCAAGCATACCCCCAAAGATGTGGTAAAATGGTTTAAGGACAACAGTGTCAAGGTATTGGAGTGGCCATCACAAAGCCCTGACCTCAATCCAATTTGTGGGCAGAACTGAAAAAGCGTGTGCGAACAAGGAGGCCTACAAACCTGACTCAGTTACACCAGTTCTGTCTGGAGAAATGGGCCAAAATTTCAGCAACTTATTGTGAGAAGCTTGTGGAAGGCTACCCAATTTTTTGACCCAAGTTAAACAATTTAAAGGCAATGCTACCAAATACAAACAAAGTGTATGTGAACTTCTGACCCACTGGGAATGTGATGAAATAAATAAAAGCTGAAATAAATAATTCTCTCTACTATTACTCTGACATTTCACATCCTTAAAATAAAGTAGTGATCCTAACTGACCTAAGACAGGGAATATTTTCTATGATTAAATGTCAGGAATTGTGAAAAATGTTGTACAGTGTTGAACAGTAGCTAGCATGACCTGTAATGTCTCTTGTATGCAATGCATGGCTTATTTGGAATGCATAGCATAGCAGAACAGAAAGTAGCTGTGAGAAAAAAGTAACGCAAATAATACAGAAGTAACATAACGCTTTCCATAAAAATTTACTTTTTAATTAAGTAAGTTTAGGAGTAATGCAATATTCTTACAAGTTACTTTTAAAAGTAATGTTACCCAACATAGCCATCGGCTCCTAAACTGAAACATCAAGTAGCCAAATGGATGTTTTTAGTTGCCAAATCACAGAATTGCTCGATTTAGATTGCTATTCAGAAACAAGATAGACCCATTAATCAGAGGTTTAATAAACATAGTTTAGAAGAGGAGATTGCATTCCCTATTGTCGCATAAATGTTCACACCCCTTTCATAATTTCTATAAATATAAGTGCTAAAATTGTTTTATTTAGTACTCTCTTCAGAATCTATATCATAGATAACTACATAAAGTACAGTATGCATGTAGTAGTGTGTTGTCTTCCTGAGCATCAATGTATGTTTGCATTCAGTCCCTCAATAGACCTTTTTCACACTCTGGATTTTGGAAAGTGGAAGGAAATGTTTGCAGGGTAAACCTCGACAGAGGTGAATGGGAGTGAATGGGAGATCACAGCAAATATTATTTTCACTTACCCATTTGCTCTAAGACCAAAAGAAAAAATATACTATTACATTTGAATGAATTTCCAGCAGAGAAAAAATAAAAGAGCGGTGGATTAAAACAGTCAGATGGGAGAAGATGCCAAATTTACTGCCACTTTCTCAGCAGCTGTTTTTAAAACTAATTCCAGGGTAATATAACACAAAGCACAATGTTATAAACTTACTCTCTATTTAAATAAAGTTTGCTAGATTTCCGCTGCTAAATAAGGCGGAAACGCATCATCACATTCTGTGAAAAAGTTCTATTGTCCTAAGTTTCAAAAGCTTGATTATATATATATATATATAAACGGGTGTAAAGAGGCTGGAGACACACTGGTGCACACTCTAAAGATGTACTCAATAACTCACAAGAAACTGCATATGAATGCACACATCCCGACTAGATATCTAATTATTGTCGCAATCAATTATATTTGGTCCCATTTGTGACCAATTTAGTCACAGATTGGAACCCTGTGGTTCACTGTGTCAAAAGCAGCAGACAAGTCAAGGAGGATGAGGACAGATGATTTGGAGTTAGCTCCCGCCAATCGCCAGTCTCCATTCGCCACCTCTTGCACCTTTATTAAAAAGTTTTTCAAATATGATGATGCTTTCAGCTACCAATAAGAGTACTCCATTCAACACATTTTACAAAGTTTAAATCCGTTCTGCAAAATTCATCAGATTTTTCTCCATAATCAGTGCAGAAAATGCCTGCAGATTCGTCTGGGCTTGCTAATCGACTAGACGCTTGTTTGTTGAGTTGGCCATGACTGTGAACTACAAACTACCGCTGTCACCCAAGCAGTTTTTTATCCATGGTAATGTTTATAGAAGGCTTTCCTCTGTTGTAATATATGCAAAAGACACCAAACAACACCACCTGTTCTTAAACACTTCAGCATTAGGGGGAACCATTGTGCCCGATTCCAAACAGAGCTGTGATTTCTTTAAAATGCAGACTGGGACAGATCTGCTGCAGAATCGTGTAGATCGCAGCTACTGTTATAAGATTAGACCTGCCTGATACAACTCCAGGATAGTAATTGTGTCAGCCCATGAGTTCAGTGGGGAAATGGAGTGTTAAATCTAATTTTGAACTTGTCTTTCTCATTCTGTGGGGCATACAGGAGTACCAACCATATGCCACAGTTCCCAATTTCAAGCGATGAATATGGATGAGTAGAGCTGCTCTCACATCTCAAAACGGAAGCTAAATCTACCTGTAGGACTGGGAATAACCCTAAGCCCTGTTTTACAGTTCACAGTCAGGTAACACTGAGTTTAATTCCAATATGTACAATGGCTCACTCCATGTCAATAAAGGGTATCCTGCAACTGCAGTAAAATAATTAATAAATTACACTTGCTGACCAGCAGATTAGAGTTGTTCTTAAAATACGTCCTCTACAGAATGACATTGTTTAAGCTAAAGAACTTTTCAGAAGAATGTTTAACTGGATTTTAAAGGGCAGCACATGACAAGATACTGTATATACAAATTGTGTGTTTAAGAGATATTCTGGTTAATTTGATAATGATTTCATGGTAGCATTTTACGATAAAGTTGTATTTGTTAACATTAGTTATTACATGGCTCTCTGGAATACTCAATTCTGATTGGTCAATGGCGCCATCCAGTGGTCAGATATTTCTCTGTAACAACCGCACATCCGGGGATTTAGACGTTTCAGACCGCTCATCCGGGTTCTGCGAGCCGTCTTTCCTGCTTCTCAGTTCACTTTGCGATCTCTACAAGTAAGCTAATAGTGGTGGTGGCATAGTGGGCTAAAGCACATAAGTGTAAATCAGAAGGTCGCTGGTTCGATCTCCACGGCCGCCACCATTGTGTCCTTGAGCAAGACACTTAACTCCAGATTGTTCTGGGGGGATTGTCCCTGTAATATGTGCTCTGTAAGTCGCTTTGGATAAAAGCCGTCTGCCAAATGCATAAATGTAAATCTAAATGTAAATAGTCTGAATAATGAATCGTCAGACGGTCATTTTTACAAAGTAAAAAACAACATAACTCAGACCCCAAACTGGAGGTTGATTCCAGCTGTTTGGCGATTTCTTCTAAAATGACATAATTTCAATGCAAATCAATATTTTATGTCCATGTATTTATTTATTTGGTTAGTAGCCATATAATAAGCAGGATAATGTACAGTCAGTTGGTTGTTATCACAAAATAAACACATACATGTAACATTATCTTTTACTAAATGCATTAGGTGATAATGTGATGATACGATGATACTAATCTAGGAACAATATAGTTTTACAGCATTTATTTTTATTAATGTTCATCTATGAAGATACAATTGTTCATTGTTAGTTAATGTTAGTTCATAATGCATTAACAAATATTGACTTATGATTTTTTTTTTTTACAAAAATGCATTTGTACTGTATGCATGTTGAAATTAACATTAACCAAAACTAATATGTGGTAAAAGAAAAGTTAATTGTGAATTCCAATGAACACATTTTGCTAACCGATATGGACAAATACAACATAATTGTATTATTGTTGTAATACAACATTTTAGTCTTGTTTTATAGTGAAAATATCTAGAAGATATCTTGAATTACATTTATTTGTCTTACCCCATTGGCAAATTATTATTATTATTATTATTATTATTATTTTAACTTGTTTTAAGCATAACTTCACTAAATGTATTAGATTTATTCTTAAAAACAAATGGGTAATGAGTAACTGGGTCATTTTTTGAGTAGTACAAAGTGATTAACAATTAATTCATTATTAATTGAAGATGTATTATCTGAAACAAGACTTAATATGCTATGCAATTTTCCTTCTCAAGTAAATGTCTCTTGTTTTAAGGATGTGTCGATATTTTCCTGGAAAGCAATATAAAAATACTAAGAAAGAAAATTATTATTATTATTATTATTATACAGTGCAGCTACCAATAAAAGTATAGTACTCTCAGCTCGATTTAACAAATTTTCCCATATTAAAATGCAGATTTCGTCTGGGCCTGTTCATTGCATACAGCATTTCTGATCAATTAGATGCTGAGAAGAATTAACCCTAAAAAGTTGTTTTACATAAAAAAAATTAAATATTAAAACCAAGGACATCCGACTTTGTATATAAAGTCTAGCATCAACTAACAATCTGTTTCTAAAAGTAAAAAGGCAGCATTTTTTGATCAGCATCTGACCTTGAGGCAATCACTCCTATCTTTTCAATGTTATTTTCAAGATTTACAAAGAAAATATATATATATATTTTTAAATAAATACAATTGTATAAAAAAATAAAACAATAAATACAAATAAATAAATAAAAACATGTAAATGTATTATGTGGGTCCTAATGTTTTGGAAAATAGCAATGAATTAATTTTTAGAGGTACTTATATATGTTCCCCTTTTTAGGGTTAATGCAACAGTATAAATTTAAATATCGCTTGTTTAGTCAATGGATTTATGTAGTCAAAATTCTGCAGTTCGACTCAAATAAAACGTAGAGCAGTCCTGTGCTCATTTATCTTGCCTTTGTTACTGAATCTGAGTGAGCCGAGACATCTCACGCAATGAAGTTTGCCCTCTAATCGCTCAGACACAAAAGATGTTTAACAGCAGCAAACAGAAGTGCAGCTTTTGTTCTCGAAGGGTCATATTGTTAGTGCATCAGCTGGTTCCTCTAAGGGAGAGTGGAAATTTTGCATTATTGCATTAGTGGAAATATCACATATGTAAATTGAAACACAAAACAGGAAGCCTTTCACTTCAGAAAAGATGAACATAGTAGCTTGCATGTGCAGTACAACATCGGACAAGACAGGAAACTGAGAAGGTTACCCTTACTACAAAGTACTTGGGCATGTACAGTGCCACTGCACCATGGCACAGTGATGAATTTAGGTAGCAAAACCATGGTACTTTGATATATACCATCCATGGTAGTACCTTACCATATACATACATGTTTTTAAAGTTCAAAACTGTGTATGTATAAATCATTGTATTGAACAAAATTAAAGCGTGTTTGCATTAAAGGACAACAAAGATATCAAAAGTCCACGTCTGGTACATGAGCTAAAATCTTTTCAAATCTTGCACACTACAGCTCAGTTCCAAAATCTAGTGAGCTGCCTTGCTGTCTACCGCCTATATAGGCAGCTGGCTTCTAAAGGGTCATTCACACTGCCAGCAATCGTTATTCTAACATGTCATGCATTCAAGTTGGAAACATTATACAACAATGAACAAATACACAATAAACGACGGCAAAAGCTCTTTTCTTTATTGTACCAGAGAATAAGCATAAGTAAATAATCCTGCAACAATTTTCCAAGACATATCTGATTTATTAATGCATGTGAGCTAGCAAATTATTAATTAGCATAAAACATGAGGGTTGACTTCATATAACAAATTACTATTATAAAAATGACTTTTCCAACTTGTAAATGACTTGGGACATTCATGTGCTCAGAACTCATAATTATGATATTTCTGACACTTGAATGCATTTGGGACAACATGAGGGTGTGAATGATGACAGGATTGGGTGATTTTTGGGTGAACTATCCCTTTAATGATACATATGGTATGTCAATGCACTTAGAGGTAATTACACGTAAAACGGCTCAGATGGAGGAAAGGTAAAAAAGTCTGAATATCTATGGCATGTTTTGGGTTAGCATCTTACTCTCCGTGACGGATCACACACAAAATGGATGATGTTGCCCTCAGGTTGGCTCGACCTACCAGTTAGCGTGGCGTGCGCTGTTGTAGTGCAGTTCTTCACTCGACAGAGAGCACTGGTGATAAATCTCTCTGTCGCTAATGAACTGCATTTAACAATAAAATGCAGCAGGAAACGGAAGGTTTCATTTATATGAAGATCAATTACGCTGACAGGGCCTTCTTTTCTTACACGCTCGTAGAAACGCTGGCGGGCTCGCGCTCTGCCACAACCGCTATCAATCACACATGCAACAACAATCAGATCAATCAAACGCGATGCTTGGGCAAAAAATACGAAATAGCACACGTTGAAGGAAGGGGAAATAAAGAAGTCATAAGGCCATAATCATGTGTCTGGGAGGAGGTTTACCCTGCTCACTGAAACAATAGCGTGTTAGTTTTGCAATACACGCATGACGGGGAACACACATGAGCATCAGAAGTGAGTGATCATGAGCGGGGTCGGGAAGCGCTTCATCACCGACATCCTCCATCTGCAAACCGACAGTTCATAATTCCAGGCATCTGCTTTCATTTATAAAGTGATCACTTAGTCTTACATATCTGTCTCTGCCCTCCCCTTTAGCTACCAGCGGTTCACAGGGTGAAAGTCAAAGTGAAACAGTTCACCTAAATATGACAATTCTGTTATCATTTATTCACCCTCTTGTTGTTCCAAACCCTCATGACTCTATTTCTTCTGGAGAACATGAAAGGAGATGTTAGGCAGAGTGTTAACCTCCATTCACTTTCATTGTATGTATAAAAGATCCAAGGAAAGTGAATGGTGACTGAAAAAGTAAATCATATGACATTGAAACATCAAGAGAGTTCGTAAACAACTAACGCTGAAGCTTTAACACAACGCTCAGCGCAGGCATTACGTACAAGTTCATTAGGATTCTAATAAGAAAGAAAAATAATCAAGTAAACAGTGAAAATTTGATCTTAAACCATGACCGAGCTACACGCAATGACCTTATCTCATTTTTGTGAGAGCGCGCATTTTTGTCTGCACAAGTGGCCGTGTGTGGGAGTGTTTTCTCTATCGATGAGTGTATGAGTGCAAACTGTGGGTGTATTGTATGTTAATGAATTGGCGCTGTTTAATAGATCATTGCGCTAAGATGTTTCAGTAGCACCTCTATTCTCAGTGCAAAGTCTAAAATCAATTTCTACATTTGCAGTTTGGCGATTCCACCAGCAGGAGGTGATAAAGTTCATGTCCAAACTCTGAAAATATAGTGGAACATCAAACCGTGTCCCTGACTATCACTGTTGTAGCTGTTTTATGAAACAAAAATGTATGAGATTTGTGTTAAAATTTCTATTGGTCACGGTTTATTTTTCAATTACTCTTATTATTATTATTGTGTTCATATTTAGAATTGTATTTATGATCTAATTTGTATTGACAGTTTTCCACCTGTTGTCATAGAGGGATTTTTAAGTCACTGCAAAAGGAAGAAAGAAGTTGGAGAGGGTAAAATATTTGGATTTTATATAGGATTCTTGACCACTTTGTTATTTTAATTCTATTTTTGTTTAGTTCTAAAAGTACACTGAAATTATAAATATTTTTTGGTTTAAATTTTTGGTGTTTTAATAAATGAATACATTTATTGACTGGTAAAAGTGAAATGTGTGAAAAAAAAAGAAAAGGATCCCTCGATTCACAGCTTAACCATCGCTGTTAATACTAACCATCATTGTGTGTCAGTAGATCAATAATACTTACATTCTCTATAATTTAATGGAGAGTACATCCAAATCCTGATGAAAACCACATTTTCCATACGTATAAAAGGAGCATGTCACTGTCATATAAAATTGCCAGACATTCAAGAAGAATGCACAAAAGAACCTATGTCCATATTTATTCTTCTAATACATTGCAAACAGGTCATTTACACTACCAAATTCTTACACAAATTCTGTCTTCGTTTACATAGCTGGTGCTTGACAGGTAGTGGATTATATAATAGGATGCAGATGGTTCAAAAACTGGAGAAGAACCTCCGAATTAAATTGCACTTGACCAAACCCATTAGCACTTTGCAAACAAAACACACTTGTGCTTACACTTGAAACATGCTTGCACAAAAATACCAAAACTTAATGGCCATGCCCCATTGACTTTGCGCACATGATGCAAGTTTTGTTATTTGTTTGTATTAGTTAATGCACTATGAACTAACATGATAAATAAATGCTGTAGAATATATTGTTGATAGTTTGTTGAATATACCTAATGCATTATCTAATGTTAATGAATGAAACCTTATTGTAAAGTGTTACCAATGGTTCTTTATAGCTGAAAATATATAGCTGCATTATATTGCGGGAAAGGGGTTCCCGCAAGGAGATCATCATATTCGGGGGTCCTTTGCATCAGAACGAAATTAGGCAAATTTATGTGTGAAAATCACAAACTTAGGTGCTAAGTTTTTGAGTGACATGTTTCATCACTTATGGCTGATACTTCAATATAGTGATCACACCTTTGTGCCCAAACATCCTTATTTCTAAAAAGAATACAGGTGTTATTGTCCTGGCTAAGGACTAAGTAGAAGAAGGAGGGGCCCTGTGTTGTCAAGCTCTGTCCAGATCTCAAAATAGTGCCAATAGTATTATACATTAAGGGTTAAAATTGGTAATTGCACCATTAGCTTTTTTACTTTTCTTCCTCAGCATTCAAACACTTAATTTAATGACATTTTTTTCACACACATTTTGTTGCTATATCAATTCTAATAAAAAATATTTTCACAAGTACATACTTGTAGTGTGTAGTAGAAGTATGCATATCAGAATGCAGCCTATGTCTATAGTGTAGGAGCGGTGATATCAATCACATTGTTCTTGATATACAGTATAAAAGAGGTTATAACTGGTCACATGATGTTTAACATCTGATCAGCCTCTCACAATAACATAATGTAGATTGTACATTAAAGTAAACATAGAGTCTGCTTAAAAGTACATTGTGCCTCTATTTGAATTAAATGAATGACTTTCTGACATTTTTTATATCAGTAGGTAATTACAGCAAGAAAATCATAATGACTACAATATTCCATGTATTACAAGTGAATCTATTTTCTCAATGAAAACACAGCAGGTTATAAACATATTAAATCATTTCATTAGTTTGCTCCTTTCAATGATGAATTCATCTTTTTGTGTACTGTACTGATGTTTACATACTACAGTGAAGCCTCATGACTGTGATGAAAAGCAATTTATGACCAGTAGGTGGTACACTTCTCACACTGTGGAGCAGGCAAAGGCCTCATTTAAAAACTTGCTATTTGACGATCCTGAAAATCTTAAACTCTTGTTCCATCATTAAAAATAAAAACTAACATCTGTTGCAAATATATCTGGATACATTAGTGTCACCTTTGGGATTTGTACCAAATCGAAATTCTTGACGATTAACGACAGCATCACACCACTGAAATGCAGTCCTAGAGCCATTACTGAGATAATACATACCAGTCTGGTTATTTACCGCTCTTGATAACAAAGATATTATGCCTACAAACCTGCTCTGTGACGTTCATGAGCCCAGAGAGTGGAAGAAGCATTATTTTACCACTAATGTGCAGAGATCCACAGGGAGCGATGATTGACTCTGGAGATAAAGAAAGGTAACACACTGCAACATTTCTCTTCAAGATGGGGAGAGGAACATGCAAAACCCCTAAAATTAACTAAAGGTAGATTATTTAAAGTCGTATGAATTATGGAGTCTGAAAACGTCTGTACTAAATGCTTACAGTTAAGAGCAAGCATCATTTTCTTCACAGCCCCCAGATCAAACTGGCTTCAATTGTATGACATAAAGGTCCCTGCTGTTTCCGTGACCTCTGATGTCTGTCTGAAATATGTCAAAGATCATAATGCATTAAGGTTAATACAAAAAAGAAAGGTTTAAGGAACTTAAAAAGGTTTAAGTAGCTTTGTCACATTGGATGGATGGATGAACTACAGATTAATAAACAGACAACTAAGACAGATCGAAAGACAGACGACTTCAGGCTAAGAGATCTCTTGGACAGAGAACAAAAGATCAGACAGACAGACAGACAGACAGACAGATAGATAGATAGATAGACAATAGATGGATAGATAGACACAGACAGACAGACAATAGACGGACAGACAATAGACGGACAGACAGACAATAGATGGACAGACAGATAGACAGATAATAGACAGACAGACAGACAGACAGACAGATAGATAGATAGATAGACAGACAGACAGACAGATAGACAGACAGACAGACAGACAGACAGACAGACAGACAATAGATGGACAGACAGACAGACAGACAGACAGACAGATAGATAGATAGATAGATAGATAGATAGATAGATAGATAGATAGATAGATAGATAGATAGATAGATAGATAGACAGACAGACAGACAGACAGACAGACAGACAGACAGACAGACAGATAGATAGACAGACAGACAATAGATGGATAGACAGACAGACAGACAGACAGACAGATAGACAGATAGATAGATAGACAGACAGACAGACAATAGATGGACAGACAGACAGACAGACAGACAGACAGACAGACAGACAGACAGACAGACAGACAGATAGATAGACAGATAGATAGATAGATAGATAGATAGATAGATAGATAGATAGATAGATAGATAGATAGATAGATAGATAGATAGATAGATAGATAGATAGATAGATAGATAGATAGATAGATAGATAGATAGATAGATAGATAGATACCAGTAGACATATGCATGTATTCCACCTGCGACAGTTTAAGCCCTTCACCCCTCCCCATAAAAACTGTGCAGCGCTGAAGTGGACTCATTTATTAGACTTAAGCATCTCATTGACAGTCTAAATGGTGGAAACGTCCATGTCACCCAGCTGGCTGTCTCCACGGTAATGGCCGCCCAACAGGAGTGCTCGGGTCACTTGTGTCTTTACAGTCATCATTAAGCACCATTGATTTAATGAATACATCATTTATGAGTGCTTGGACCTTCATGGCCCGCTGCCTCATTAAATGCAAAGCAAACTCATCTGAAGAGCCACCTCAACATCACCTCTAGAGAGCAAGCCATTCACGCACCTCTCAAAGCACACAAGGAATTTATTTATATACATGCACATAATATGCATGTGATAATGTACTGATAAGATGGTTTTTAATTAAGCAACAACGGGACACCCAGGAAGCAAGAGTGCCAGAAACTACTTCAACTGCATTAAGATCACTGCAACGCATGGCCTCACCTGGCTTAACGCTTTTACAGAATCACAACAACAGCAGTATAGAAAGGTTTTCTAGCCTTTCTGCTGTCGCTGGGTTTTTAGCGTCTTGCGCAAGAGAACCACCTTTTTAGACACTGTCAAGTTAAACAAGAACTCAAGGGTTATTCCATATAAAAGCAACCAAATTTAATTAAATGTACTTCAGACCTTTGTTTTGTTGGACTAGAAAATGTAGCTTCATACCATGTGAACAACATTTTGTTTTCGATAATTGGAAATGGGTAAAATTAAAAAATACAAAATTCAGATAGAGTCCCATATCGCTGGGATTTAACCATGTAGGGCCTTAAAACTGGAGATACAAAAATGAATGTTTCTTCTGAAACAGAATCTAAAAGGATATCAATATATCTTTAATACTTCTGGAGTTACAAGCACTCAAACTTAGAAAAAACAATACAAAATTTTTTTCCCATTTTCGGAAACATACCATTGGCATATAATGCAACAAGGGGTACTGAAGTCAACCGATTTGAGTAATAGACCTACTTTTCTCTGTGTAAACATGAATAAATAAAAACTTTTGCTGCCACCTTTCTAAGGTTATTTTGTTTACCTGTAGTTTTGCTCCAAAATCGTCATATTGACCCCCTCTAATGGATAACTAAGTAAAAATGTATCCATGGCATTTAAAATTTTGGTTTTAATCATCATTTATGTATTTCTTTACAAAAGCTAAAAATAACAAAAACACAAATTTAAACCAGGGACCTCTGATTGAGTTGACATGGAATGACCCTTAAGTAAATTAAATAAAACTCAAGGATAATAACAGGACAATAATGAGAAAAGCTAAAGAGATTGAGCTTGATGATCATGAAAATAATGTCACAATGCAAAAATCGTTTCATTCTGAAATAATTAGTTAACACTTTTTAATTCTCATCTTTGATTTTGGAGTGAAATGTGTCCCGGACATGTATCCATTACATTCACAAAATAAACGGCAACAATAGTCAACAAATAATATGTTAATTAATAATGATAAATCACAGGGGGGGCCTGGGTAGCTCTGCAAGTATTGACGTAGACTACCAACCCTGGAGTCACATGTTTGAATCCAGGGTGTGCTGAGTGACTCCAGCCAGGTCTCCTAAGCAACCAAATGCCCGGTTGCAAGGGAGGATAGAGTCACAAGGGGTAACCTCCTCGTTGTCAAGATTAGTGGTTCTCGCTCTCGATGGGGTGCGTGGTAAGTTGTGCATGGTTTGCGGAGGGTAGCATGAGCCTCCACGTGCTGTGAGTCTCCGAAGAGAGATTATTATGATAATAACAATTAACAATTCTTCCGCCAAGTAATAAAGTTCATTAGACTAGCTGTAGGCTGCTTATGTTTTCCAAGCAACGTGGTGACTTGGGCTACATCCACACTGATTCGTAGTCTGAAACCACTGTTTTACTTTTCTAACATCATTATTTTCCAGGCGATGGAGAGCATTTTCGAAACACTCTGAGAGGCAATAATGCAGCAAAATCAATGTGTTTTTAAATAAAAAACTACTAGTCTGGACATGGCCTTTGTGCATTAATCTAGCACTGCAGTTGCAGGTTGACCATGCTTTGGCTTCATTTGAAACTATTTTTGTTAGCTGAGCAAAAATAGATGAAAAAACAAAAACAGGTAATTTTGTGTCTAAAATGGAAGATACCCAATATTTACTTTGTTTATGGAACTTATTTGCAATCATGCTGTTGTTCTGAATATGTGTGTAATCTGTGATGGATTCCATGTGTGTTACTTCTTTTCAGTTTCTTAATCTTTGTCTTGGTTGGTTATTTATCTTTCTTACTTTCTGTCTTTTTTGTTTTCTGAGTAACCTGAGATTTCATTGGGCAAGCGTGTGGACATCCTGGAACGGAACCTCCATCCCTTACCCACACGGTGTAATAGAGTTACGGCTGGGCCTGCACCCACTCACCACTCTGGCTCTGCCAAAGCGGCCCACCGCCCTTCTCGTGCCTCCCTGGAGTTTGAACGGGTTTTGGTTGGTGTGAACTAATTCCTTCTCAGCTGGGAAAAAATTAACGCCCCTGCTCTTCGCTTTATGGTCAGACAAGCAGCTGCTTTTCTCTGTTTCCTTGCACATTACTTTTGGAGGAAGTATGAAGGAGCAGAGAGGCTGAGCGCACGCCGGCAGCTGTTTACGCCACACCAATTTCTGCTTATGCCACACAAGTGCCCACTTACTCAACTTCAAACATAACCTGTCATAGTAAACAGCCATCTATGAAAACAAAAGGCCTGGCTGGATTGTGTGCAATGTGGTACATAAGGATGATGAAACAATGATAAAAGGCTAAATTGTGGCATAAAACAGCATCAAAAACTGATGAGTCTCATGCTATCAGTACAGATGAGATAAATCAGGTTAAAAAACGTCAAAAACGAACAATGTATACTAGGACCAGGTGGTATGATGGTATAAACCGTGTGACAATAGAAATGTCTCAAAAGAGGTTTTGTTATACCAGGACTGCTTCACGCTATTTACGCATGAGAACAACGAAGATACGTGGAGAAACATGAAGAAAAGGAAGAACTTTAATTAATGCAGTGCAAAGTTTACATTATAAGAAGGCTACTTTGGCATTTACAATTTTTTTTACATTTTCAAAATTCCTAACCTAACTGATCTTCTTCCATACAAATTTAGGCATCTAACTAGTTCCACAACGTGAATGAAGTCACCTTCATGAATGAGGTGTCAAATTGATAGGCTAAATGAGGAGAAGTGTGCTATGTCTTTTAAAAGAGATAGGGAGTATGGTGTTTGCATGGCGGGCAAAAAATCTGGTGAAACATCCCATAGATTTCCATTGACAAGGGATCAGTGGGATCATATCTCTGGATCTGAATGTCATAGAGATAATAAGGGGGCTCATTTGACCTGGTAGAGCAAGCAGCCTATAATTATTACCCTGACAACTGTCTAGTCACGCCCTAGCAACCATCCAGAGAACACTAGAAACCATATAGCAAAATGACCCAGCCATATCTCGGCACCAGAACATCGTAGAGACATAAGGGTGGGCTCTTTTGACCTGAGATAGCTAGCAGCCTTAGATTATCAGCTTGGCAACTGCCTAGCCATGCCCTAGCAACCATCCAGAGCACCCTAGCAACTGTATAACAACATGACCCAGCCATATCTCTGCACCAGAACATTGTAGAGACATGGGGGTGGGCTCCTTTGACTTTGTACCGACAAGGTTTGCCACGGCAAGCGCCACTCACTTTTTTGTTAGAGAATGTACAATCTAACTTTTATTATTATTATTATTATTATTATTATTATTATTATTATTATTATCATTATGTTACAGCTGAAGAGATTACCATGACAAATGTAAAAAAAGAAAAAGAAAAAACATAATCCATATTTCCTCAACCTGCAAAAAAAACTACAAATATGAAAACACAAAAATCTAACAACCAAAAAAAAAAAAGCCAACAACAAAGAATAAAAGACGTACATTCAAGACAAGGATTAATTTAGTGAACAGGGTGGGCTAAGAGTCTCTTTGACATTGATAATCAGCGGTGGGGTGAGCAATGTTCTTATTTAGCTACCTTTGAGCCCAACCCCACCCTGAGCTGCCAGACGAGGTCCCCGAGAAATCATCCATTATTTATACCCAACGTTTTCCAAAGGACAACTGTACACAACACAAGAAGAAAATACAGAGTCTACAGGTTTAGAAAAAAGGATAACATATGGATGTAGGGAAAAAATCCCTAAAGAATATATAAACAAAGGAGGGGGAGGTGAAATATTCACTTCTGCTGGTCTCAGAGAGATGTTAAAAGAGAGAGCAAGGCCTGCGCCTACTCTCGCTCTAATTATTCCAATTATCATGGCACGCTATGAAAACGTGATTAATAACACTGAAGATATTGTTGTGGCAATTAGCCATATGGTGGTGGGACTGCTCTGTCACGAATTCGCCATTAGCATCTACTTATGTTTGTCAGAAGCGCGCATCCATGACAAGCGCGAGTTCTGCTCACCTTGCGCTCCCCTCAGTAAAAGTCGCGGGAGAAATGTTGATTTCTTCGTGCTCCGAGTCAAAGTCAATTTTTCATGCGGCATCTGGTCGGACTGGGGACAAATGTCAGGTACTGTCTGCGACGACCCATCAAATTGTTGCTTTTAGCTGTGGGCTTGAATGTACGCCACGGATTATCTGCTAAGGCAAAGTGTTTATCCATAATGCAACATTGCCAGTGACAAAAGCATTGGCGTCGGGTTTAAAGGGAACATCTCCTACAGTGACTTATAGACAGTTACGGAAATACAACAGCTCTCCTCTATTTGAAAGAAATGACTGTGGAGAACAAAAACAAAAGAGTAGAAAGAGAACTTTCAGATCATAACAGGAACATAGGGAACGCAGGAATGAGACACAAACACATGACGGCCACGTAAATGAGGTTAAAAAGAACATTTTGCAGAAACTGCTGTTGGAAATGTGTTAAGAAAGTTAAAGTTATACATTAAAGACCCCCAGAAATGGCTGACAAGTGTAATTTCCTTTCCTGGGTTTGCCCCTTTTTTAGTAAAACAGCCAATAGACTTTATTCACAACATAGCCGTGAACCATAATTTGCGACTATTTATTGCTAGTCAGAAGCGCGTAGTATTAGGAGAAGTACACTCTTATTCAAGAGAGAATTTGATTGTGCAAAATCAATGCAGCTTAAGTCAACAATATTTTTGCCCCTTTTCCCAGGAGAGAAGGACTGTAAATATAATTGTATATGCTTAAAGTTATTTTTCATTTTAAGCGTACACTAGCATCCAGATTCAAATTTGGATGAAAATCTTGAGTAAATTCAATGTGAAGCCCCGTCAACAAAGCATTTCACTTCCGTAATGTGATGTTTCTAAAAACTGGGTGTAAATAGATAGAAAAACAAATAACAGGTATTGATTTGAAAAAAGTGGTTTTTATGTGACAGATAAAGATTATGTGGCAAGAAAGATAAACTTTTTTATTTGCTACAGCATGCACTAATTAATTGCTCACAATAGGAAAGTAAATATGGTCAATTTGAATTCATGTTGACTTTGATGTAAAAAAAAAAAAAAAAAAAAGCTTTTGCTTTTGGTTCAGTTGTGCATCATCCAAGAGCGCTGACAACGTTTTTCATCGAACCACTCGACAAATAAATCTAAGGTGCCAACACAAACAATGAACAATACTATGGGAGAGAAGGCGCATAGATTGAGATTGCACATTGAAATAGTTCCAGACCATACAGCGGGTCTTAATATGAGCTTAAAAAGAGGAGTGGGAGAGGAAGATGGGCTTTTCATAGGATAATTAAAACAGCAAGATGGATTCTGTAATTGAGGGGAAAAAATAAGGATCTGAACAACATCTGTGCAATCCACATAAATTATTTCAATGAGAATCCGACACAACAATAAAACCCTCAGCCTTGGAATCAGACACGCTGTCAAAAACGTGAGTAGGTGCTGAGATGACAATCCACCTGTACTCGTCTTCAACAAATAATGGTGGAGAATCCGGAAATAAGGATGAGTGAAATCAAAATCAGTATTTAAAAGTGATTGCGTCAGCCCACTGCAGCAGTCATGACATGCCACATAAGAGTTTACAAGATTTATTAAATGAAGGACAGGGTAAAGAGATAATAGTTATACATACAATGATTCAAAAATGTAAAATAAGTTAAAGCTTGCGATATTTAAACTGCTTGTACAGGGTTTTTCCTGCATCTAAAAAATGTTGTCGGCCCCCAAAACAAATGTTATGACATAAAGCTGTGAAAAGCAAGGTGAATACGTGCTTAATATGCTTCTTATATGGTATGCAGATGTGCATGGGGTGATTGAAGACTGGCATCACTTGCATGTCATGCGATTCACCGAGAATCTCTAGAATGATGCGCTCTTCTCTATCCTACTACTGTATGCGAGCTCCAGTGACATGATGGCATGACATTTTTTTCATTACATATGTAGTAGTTGTATTAAAGTTAAGTTTTTAAAGGGTCAAGAAACACTACAACACATTTTTGGAGAAGTTAACAGGTATATATGTCTTGCACACAAGCGAAGAGAATGTCATCATTTGTTATTTTTAGGGGATTTTTCGGGCTATTTTCGACTGTCTGGTTTGAAATGTACAAAGAGTCAACGTCACAAGTCGTGACATAGAGGGTTTAGATTAGCGTTGAATTTCAGTGCCTCTACATCACGTGAGTTCTCAATATTATTCATGAGACGTCGTGGCCTTTACCCTTTGACGAGCGAGTGCCGCCGGTTTGTCAGTGTTGTTGCCATGCATATGACCAGCACTTCAAACTCTCAACCGCCTCAGTGACAGAGTGACGTAAGTCCTCCCCGCGCTGTTGACAGAGGGACAAAACAGGCTTTCAGTCAAAGGCAGCACTTTTAAATGTTTGCACAGAATGCATTTATTAGCATACATGTTTTGAGATATGCATTGAGGAGGACTGTCTAACATGACAGGAGAAACAAACGCCATCGATCCATCCATCCTTAATGCAAAACCGGTCTAAGCACATATATTTGTAAATCAATGTTTTGGAATAAGTCTCAAAAGTTACGTGTAAAAACATTCACATAATTTCAATACAGAGCACATGGCATTTATTTGCCTATTAAAATACAGATATAAAATGACCAGTGTGATTCTGTGCAATGTATTGTGAGCTTGCAAAACTTTATTTGTGCATTCTGTTTTGAGTAATTATAAGAAATAAATCTTTGATGTTGTTAACTGCATTATTGAAATAAAGCAGAGAGACTGGATCAGACAGTTGATCCAGTCTGCTCTGCTGATGATCACGCCCACTTTGAGTGCATCATTTAAAAATGTGGTGAGTGCTCGACTGTGCTGAAACAAGGGCTCTTGTGAGCCTTTAAATGTGTTTAGGCTATTATTTTTTTCATGACAAATAAACTATTTTTTAAGAAAGTCTACCTAACTAACAACTGAGGAGCAATCCATGCTTTTAACAACTGTAAATATAAATTATGAAGAAAGTCATGTAGCATGTGTAATATTGAAAGAAATGTCCTTTTCTAATGATGTTTGATATTAGGAAACAAACTGGCCTGGTTTGGATTCCTAAATCACTAAGTCTGATAAAAGAAAAACAATATCTGTTATGAAATAGGAAAAATAACATTAAATATAGAAGCACAGTTCCAAATCAGTAAAGTGGTTTACTCATGAATATTATAACTAGCCCTAGAGAAATAAGGTGTGAAGTTTGATTTCCTACCACACCTACCTAGTCTACAAATAATTATATTGAGTTCAGAAGTTTCTAGATGATCAGATGATCAAAAATAAATAATATTCATTTCAAGCATGAAATGCAACAACTTATATTAAATATGAGTTGCAATAAAAAAAATTAAAAAAAAGCATTAATAATAAGTTTATTTATGATGAACGTATAAATCAGTCACCACCGAAGACCATTTTTGACCCAGGAAAAACCCTGTTGTGTGTTGTATTTAAAGTCTTTGCTCGATTAAGTGTAATTCACCTTTGAAATATTGCAATAAAATTGACTATTTATACTGTTTACATTGCTGTATATACAGTATAATATATAGTGTATAAGCTGTGCACCTGTGTTAAAACGTCTCTTCTTGTTTATATGTTAAACGAATAATATTTTCCAATTTTTTTTTGTAAAATATATTGAAAATGACAGCTACAAAAAGTACTTAAAGTTGATAGTTAAAAAAAATAAAAATAAAAAAATAATTTTATATAAAAACAAATTATATCTTTTGGAAGAAATAAGATATTTTGGCCTGGTTTTCAGTATTCTGACACTGAAATTGTGGCAGATGGTTTTGTCCAGGAATGTCAAACTCTTCTGTACCGGCTAAGCTTAGTAAATACATACACGTTAACACAATTCTAAAATATCACCAGCTGCTATTTAAAAAAAAAAACATTACCTGTGGGCTTTCTCTAAAGGTCACTGTGTGTCCTGTTGACATCACGAGACATCATCTACTCTTCAAGCGGCACATGAGCCTCATTTGATGTTCAAAGGGTGTTATAGACTGACTTCCTCAGAACCATCAGTGTGACTTTCCAGTCTCTACAAATGAAAGCCTCAAACTGCCAATTTCTCAGCGCTACACCTATGTGGTTTACAGGGCTATGCTGGCGGGCTTAGAGTATGCTGTGCTTAACAAAAGCAGGCTGGAAATATTGTAGAATGGTACAGCTACTGACAACAATAAGGTGAAGTTTATGAACTGAGCACAGTTGGCAGCAGTGTAACATCGCTTGACATTATTTGTGACAGGCTCGCCCAGAGAAATTGGTACACTTCATATGCTTTTCAAAATGGAAATATTAGTCAAGCAAGTACCTGATCTTTTAAAGTTATAAACTGACTGTTAAGAAAACTGTAACAAAGAGATAACGAGAAATTGAAAGCTCCCATGGCAAAATTTGAATGCTGGCTTAACAAAGCCTTGCCTGAAAGTTTTAAACAGTCCGAAGTTCATATTAAAGTATGAAGGTTATTTTAAGCCATGGCAGTTTGTAGACAGTTTTAAAGTTTGTAGGTTATATCGGCCTTAAATAGTTTAAAACTGTTTAAAACCTTCATACATGTTTGCTAAGGTGTTCTGAATGGTTGCTAGGCAGTTGTTAGGTAGATGCTAGGTGGTTGCTAGGGCACTGCTAAATATACTAAGATCGTCTCTATAGCTGCCTAGGATTTATATAGATTTTCTAAGGTTGCTAGGGCATTACTAGGGTGTTGGTTTCTAAAATGTTTTGAGAGGTTGTTGGGCTGCTGACAGACAAACAGACAGATAAACAGATTAGACAGACAAACATTCAGACAGACAGGTAGACATATAGGGCTTTATTTTCATGAGCTACATGCAATAACCATGTGCAACATCTCATCCTCATTTTAATTGCAATTTTCGTGCCAGTGCAAAGCGCAAGTGAGCGTGGGCGGGAGTGTTTGCGCTACTGTGGGTGTATGTGTGCAAACTGTGGGTGTATTGTATATTAATGAACTGGCGCAAAGTGCAATGTGCTATTTTCCTGAGAAAGGTAAAATGTAGATTTTTTTTTACCACTTTGTTATTTTTATGATATTTGCGTTTTGTTTGAAATGTGATAATTGTTCAAAATCGACTGGCAGAAGTGAAGTGCATGACGATACAATCACTGTTAACACTAGCCATGATTTGTGTGTCAGCAGAGGGAAACTGATTAAAAATATTTTCCAATAATTTCACTGTCATATAAATATGCCTGACAATCATCAAGGAAGAAGTTAATGCACAAAAGAACGTATTTTTTTTTGTTCTACTTATTCAGAGTTTCTTAAAATTTCCCAGTAACATTCCCAGTCATTGAACAGGCCCCATCCATGCATATCCCCACACATCTATCCCATGACATTTCTGCATCTCATATATACATATCCTGAAATTCAAACAATGCTTTGCCAGTAATGTGCACTGGAAGACACAGAGAAAAAATAATGTCCTCCTCAATGTTACTATCTTTGACATATCTGACATAAAGTACATAGGTAAGCAACTGTGGAAGCCCTGCAACATCAGTTGTCTCATCAAGCTGCAACTTCACATGCCATGTCAGATATTTGGGTGACTAACGGTGTCATTAGAAAGGGGGATGTCACCAATCTGTTGTGCAAAACAGTTGTGATATTTTTAGTAGCAGACAGACAGATAGACCGAAAATGTGATGGTTACTGTCGTAACCTCCGTTCCCTGATGGAACGGAGGTTACATTCCCTGGGTCGCTCTTGAGAGCCCGGAACGAGACATTGTGTCCCTCTTGCCACAGCACTGTACTAGCCGCTGAAATGGCCGGATCTTGTCTCGGCTCCTCAGCACAAAACCTGAATGAGAGTGGGCATTCCAGCTCCTTTTATACCCATATGTCCGGGGGAGTGGCATGCAAATTCCACTCGCCAATTCTCAATGGCCTTTTCTCAAAGAATGGGAGGTGTTCGGGCTCTCGAGAGCAACCCCTAGTGTCACTACATCAACATAACTAGGGGAAGGGGAACTAGAAAGACAGACAGGCAGCCAGCCAGACAATCAGACAGGGAGTCAGCCAGACAGATAACTAGACAGAGAGCCAGACAGGCAGGCAGTCAGTCAACCAGCCAGACAGACTGAAAACTAGAAAGACAGACAGACAGGCAGCCAGCCAGACAGAAAGACAATCAGACAGGGAATCAGCCAGGCAGACAGGCAGTCAGTCAGTCAGCCAGACAGACAGATAACAAGAAAGCCAGACAGCCAGCCAGCCAGACAGACAGACAGATTTCTATGGTAAAACCTGTGTAGTATTGATAAAAGTTTGATAAGCTTAACCAACTGAGATATGAGGGGCACATTCAGTTTTGCATGAGCTCACAGAGTGTCCAGCACATAACAGTGAAGCAGATGGCTTATGGTACATATTTAATGCAAAATCAGAATAATGTCTGCATAAGAGCTTTTCTGCAAAGCATGACCTGTTCTAATTGGTGAAAAAGACCTTGTGAACAGTGGGCATGTCAAATGTTTTCTCTAAAGACATCTAGAAATACATGGTAGAGTTCTGTTGAGTATCTTAACTCATTGTAGAAATGTCTGATCAGCATGAATTCTTCTACTTATGGGTGTCTTGACAGGAAGACGTTCAGTCACTTACAGTGAAACGTTTGGTATGATTTTAATTCAGGTGACAGACAGCACAATGGGAGACGGCCATGTGGTCGAGATGTTTTTGTCACTAGATGTGCGTTAACCCTAAAATATCCATTCAGTGTTGTTAATGCTAAACTGATCAACATAACTTTATGTGGTCTTATGGTACATATAACACACGTATAATAAAATACTAGTGAGACTTCATTTTTGCTCTCAATCACCATTTACTTTAATTTAATTTGTAATGTATTTTTTCCATAAAATGAAAGTGAACGGTGACTGAAACTGTCAGTCCCTAACATCTCAATTTGCCTTCCACAGAAGAAAGTTCTACATGGTTTTGGAACAAGAGTGTCGAACATGTTTTATATGGCCTTATCTTACATATAACTAACAACTAATGAGATCTCTAAATTGTTTCTCCTGGACAGCAAAGAGATTAAATTAGGAGCAAATTGAGACTTTGCCAAGACTTCTGCTTCACAGATTAGTTTTAGGAGAAAAATACCCTACAGTAGGAAACTCGCATGCGTCTTCTCTAGAGGATATCTCAGCAATGTCTCTGTGCTTAATTTTCCAAGACACCAAAATCTTTCATCAAAAGTCAGAGATTTCAATATCAACTCAAACATTTCTCATGAAATTCTCCCAAAACCTTATTATGAGATTTTTTCACATACATTTTGTAGCTGTGTACTCTTCCCAAATGTTAACCCATTGGTGTCTTTTATTTTTTCCTAAGGAATTGTAAAAGAAATCTGAAACAAAGTTGGCACCCAAAATAAAACACAAATGAAACTCCAGTAACCTCTGAGCAAAGAAATAAATAAAAACAATTCTGGCTTTGACACTACAACATGCACTACAAAACAATCTACATAAATCACATCCTACTGCAAGAACATTTGAAGACAATTTTTTCAATTTTACATGAGAAAGGCTGTATTCCAAATAAATCTCACATGTTGTATAATGATATGCAGGATTTGGCGCTCATGTGCATCAGCCTCTGGGTATTCAATAATCTAATATTACAATTGGTCATGGTGAATGCTAATGATATTGATGGCAGCTGGTAGAGTTAAACCCAAATCACCTTACGGTGCATTCATATTATTCTTTTGATTTAGTCAAGTCAATTTTATTTGTATAGCGCCTTTCACAACACACATCGTTTCAAAGCAGCTTTACAGAAGATCAGGCATTAACAGACGATAAAACTGTAATGTCTATAATGTGAGTGATCTTCCTTGCTATTTTAGCCTTGTTGGACGATAAAACTGTGAAAATAGCCCATGGACTTACATTGTAGGAGTGATCCATATCTGGAGACATGGAGATGGGCTCTTTTAACTTGGACCAATAAGCAACCACCCTATCAAGTGCCTAGTAACCGGTCCTGCTAGACCCGCTCCGAGACATGCATCTCCGGCATGGAAGGCGGGCGTCAGTCGCTAGTGTGCCTCTTGAGGCCATGAGAGTGAGGTTTACACACTGCACAGCTATCACATACCAGCTGGCTACTGTAAGACTCACCCCCATAAACCTCACTCCCATCCGGGTCACGGTACCACTGTAACCGGTCCTGCACAACCTGCTCCGAGCAAGATTTGAGCCGGCATCTCTAGCATGGGAGGTGGGCGCGATTATGAGGAGGCTAAATGCTACAGCTCCTAACGTCAGTTGCTAGGCCATGGGATTAAGGTTTACACAATGCACAGCTACTTACCAGCTGGCCACCGTTACACCTAGTAACCACCCAGGACATCTTAGAAACTGCATAGCAACACCTTGACAACCACCTACAACACCCTAGCCATGAAGGCATCTTTTGCATGAGAAATTACCACACATATTTTTTCCGAAATGTAAAAAATCTTGTTCTCCACACAATTCTTTAATTGTTTATAGTATCGTTTATAGTAATATGCTTTCTCTTACAAAATGTACTGTACAGTATTGTCAAATAGTATGACCCAACCCAGCATAAACAAAATAAAGACACCTGCATTCTTAAAAGGCCATTGTAAAATGTAGATACATGTACTCATTTGAGCTCACATTATATATATATACATACACACACACATACATACATACACACATACATACATACAGTATATATTAATACTCCAAGTTGCTGAGTTGTAAAGCACACCCTCTCATTACTTACTGCATTAATAAAACAATTCTTCAAATCTACAAAACATAAAAAGATTAGCACTAAACGATGAGTTCAAAATGTGTATTGTTTATGATATTTTAAGACAGAATATTAAGGCATGAGTGACTTCTCCAGATGACAGTCTAACAAATGGCATTAATGCTAATAGGGACCGCATACACACAAGAGCATAGCTATTTTCTGCTTACCAGATGCAAGATTATCTGAATTTGGTCAAGCATATAGTGAAGACTGCCTAAGTGCTTTAAACAACATGCATACATAGACATACTGTATGCATCTATTTACATAATGAGGCAACCATCATTGAGTGCTTGACATTTTAGGTTCTGTTTTCATGACCAAACTAAGCACAGTGTTCCACGCAACAACTATTTTTATGAAAGCGCTAATTCTAAGTGCAATTTTAGAGCCAGCGCAAAGCGCAAGTAGGTGTGGGTAGGAGTATGTGCGCTATCTGTGGCCATATGTGTGCAAACTTTGGGTGTATCATATGTTAATGAAGTGGCGCAAAGCACAATTTGCTATTTTCCTAATAAATAGGTCATTTAGAAATACATCTGTTTTCAGTGGAAAGTTTAAACTCAGTTCCTGCATTTGCAGTTTGGTGATTCCACCATAAGGAGGTGATAAATTTCATGTCCATACTCTGAAAATATAGTGGAACATCAAATTATGTCCCGGATAATCACTATTGTAGCTGCTTTATGAATTGTTTTTACGAGACTTGTGTTAAACTATCTATAGGTCATGGTTTATGTATTGGTATTTTTCCACCTGTTGTCATAGAGCGATTTTTAACTCAGTGCCGGTGGAAGATAGAGAGGGTAAAATGTTTGTACTTTTATTTTTTGACCACATTGTTATATTGATTATATTTTTGTATTTAATTTATATTTAAAATTTTGAATTATTTTTTGTTAATTTTTTTATGTATAATAAATTAAAAACGGAATAAATTAAATATTCAAAATCGAGCGGGTAGAAGTGAAATGTGTGCCAATACAATCACTGTTGATACTAGCCATGATGTGTGTCAGTAGATCGATAGATCATTACATTTTCTATAATTGAATGGAGCGCACATCTAAGAATATGACATTTTCCATGCACATTAAAGGTGCGTGTCACTGTAACAGAAATATGCCAGACATTCAACAAGGACACATTTAATGCACAGGAGAACATAAGTCCATATTTCTATTCTATCTAATTCATTGCATACAGTCCATTTACACTACCAACTTCTAATGAATGTGCTGTCTTGATAAAATATAGTTGGTGCTTGACAGGGAATGCACTATATAATAGGATGCAGACAGCGCTAACCTCCGAATTAAACTGCATTTGACCCAACCCATTAGCGCACTGCACAAACAATATCGCCATACCCACATGCGCCTATACTTAGCACAAGCTTCCATGAAAATACCAAAACATTATGGCCATGTCCAGGGCTGGACTTGGAATAGAAATCGGCCCGGGATTTTACATGGCAACTGGCCCAATTGTTGAGTTAGGGGGGATGGGGGGTGTTCCTTTTCTGCATATCGCGGCGTCGTTTTGTGGTCCATTCTGCATAACGCAGCTGCTCATTGTTGCTTATCGCGGCCCTTTCGGCACGTTTCGTGTCCGAACCACCGGCCCGCTCGGTTCTCCCGATGGACATTCCGCACCTGAAGGGCCCAAAAAGTGCTTCGGCCCATCCATCTATCCATCCATCCATCTTCAACCGCTTATCCGAAGTCGGGTCGCGGGGGCAGCTGCTCCAGCAGGGGGCCCCAAACTTCCCTATCCCGAGCCACATTAACCAGCGCTGACTGGGGGACCCCGAGGCGTTCCCAGGCCACTGTGGAGATGTAATCTCTCCACCTAATCCTGGGTCTTCCCCGAGGCCTCTTCCCAGCTGGACGTGCCTGAAACACCTCCCTAGGGATTGCTTCGGCCCACCAGGAAAATTCCTGGTATGCCAGATTATCAGTCCAGCCATGGCCATGTCCATTGGCTTTGAGTTTATGACTTACATGTAAAGTCCTGCGCCTAGCACTCTTAAAATAGGGCCCTAGATCTTTCTTCTCCAAGCTTTAAGAAGGGCATGCATTTTATTTTATTCTCCTAAAAAAAGAAGAAAAAAGGAAGAGAAAATAACATTAAAAACATCAAACAAAACAAATATTTTTTATATCACAGGTCTATGTGAACAGGTTTATGTTCACTGCCACCTAGCAAGAAACAGCAAGATGCAGATAAAATCTCCAAAATGTGCATGAAAAACATACATGCTTGCTAGAGGTGGATACATGTGTTATTTGATTAGAAGACATGTGCATAAAATACAATGTAAACACATTTACCAAATATATTCAAATAAATATTATATTGTAAAAGCATCCAAAATGCTGCTCTGGTTCTAAAAATGATTGTTATAAAAATGTCTGGCAACTAGAACTGTCAGACACACTTTTCCGTTAAAGGCAAGCAAGCATGAAGTTCATCAGAGTGTTTTGTCTGCGTGCTCTACATCACAAGCAATCATTACATTTAATAAAAGAGCCACAGTGGCTTCAACTTCCATTTTGATTCCTATTTTGTGCCAGTTTCACCAGAAGTGATGACTTTATTCTCTTAAACTCATAGGATGGATACGCAGCTTTATACAAAAATTATTTTTGCAATATTACATTTTGTGCATTAACTAAATTCATTCCTTGGATGGAAACATGCACCTACTGTTTCTTTCTGTTTAAAGTTTAGCAATCAGCAAAAAAACAAAAGAGTGTAACCATAACATGAATTTACATTAGACTTACAAAAAACTAAAAACGCAGAGAGGAGACTCTACATTCCATAAGTCCACCGCAGGCCACTGAGCTCAGAGAAGATATGTGAAGTACACCGAGTTCACATTAACTGTACATTGATTTCCCATGCTGGTGTTATATTAAATATAGCTTTGATAATAAAGGATCATCCCAGCATGGATCATTAATGAGTTATTATTATGCTGCAGTGGTGGAAAGAGCACAGGTTCTCGGTTTGATTTGAATTGCAGGGTGGAGAACTCAATGACAGGGTGTTTCTTGTGCTAACAGGATTACAGCACAATAAAGCCACTTCATATCTGTTGTGCTTCATGGTTAGGTCTGCTTTTGCATTTCTGCTACTGCTGTTGTTGTTTTTGTTTTGGGATTAGAACGACAGATATGGTGCGCTAAACTGGCGTGTTAGTGTCTGATCACATGTTATTTTTATTCTTTTCTGAATCAAACGCTGAGTTGTTCAACAGACGGTGAAAGCAGTAAAAAGTGCAGTAATCACCTTATTAGATGTGCTTTTTTTCACAAGTTGTGAGGTAATGTGTGAGGGATACAAAACCTTTTGTTGAAAACACATATGCAAATACTTGTATGTAGCGCAAACTTTCTATAATTTGACTTTGCACATTTAAGGGTCTTTCAAAAATAAATAAATACAATTGGTCACAATCGGTCAAACATTTTTACAATTAATTTGCCAACTTCTAGCTCAACCAATAGCATTGACTTTTGGGTGGAAAAACCTGTTTTCTGACCAATGGCAGACGGGGAGAGTATTTAGAAATCTTGTTTGGGGTGTGAATTTTGGTGCCACAAAAAAATATACACTTCACCTTTGCTATTAATAGTTTGTCAAATATCACAATTGCAGCCATACTGTTCATCCTTTTGTTGGTTTTCAGACTCAAAACATTCTCCAACTACAGACAAACCTATGCCATAACAACACCACTTCCTGCCTGCCCATTACTCACAAATAATGCATTGCTTACTATCAATAGACCACTGACATTTTCTATGATCAGGCATAATATCAGCTTTTAAATGAGCTTTTATGACTCCGTTCCGCTGCTTTTCATAGTTATAACACTGTTTACTTTCCAGGCAAAAGTTTATTTTGTTTATATTGTGTTTTTTCGTGATTTATGCTGTTGTTGAAATTAGACTCTAGATTGCACGGGTGGTTTATGGAAGGAATCAGTTTATGTCCGATTATAAATCAGACACATTTATGAAGCGCTCTCAATTAACTACAGACCTCTGTATTAGTGCAAAACATGTTTTGATGCATCATAGTAAAGCTCAATTTGAGTGTACCTCTGAATAACGTTAGATGATGGACAGGATGCAAATTATATGGGGGTGTTGGGTTGTGTCTTACCCCCCAATTAAGGCTTGAACACCCCAAATGAAGTCAAAACAAAATGTTGGGGGTGGGGTGGAGGTTGTCTTAAAAGTGCATAGTTTCCATACAAAGTATATGATCTTTTCAGCAGGGTTTCAGTGACGACTAAAGTTTGATTACAAGTTGGTCAGAGCACGTATTTAACACTTGTTAAAAGAAGTTGCGTTTGCTGAAGAGGTAATATAGCAAAAGACTGGCATCATACTATCATTCCACATACAACATTTAACATGAAATGTCCACTGTGTGGTGCTAAAAGCGAGTTACATTTTCTTCCAAACAGATAAACGTAACCGATAGTGTCATAAAACCAAATGTGTGATAAAAAGCACAATTGCTAAAGCAACCATGCTATTTTGTGGTGCTTCTATGACATTTTCAGCTCAGGTACTGCATGTTCTTCAGGACTCGTACCCCGGTCCTTTCCATTGCAAGTGCAGCACTCTATCAGTTGAGCTACCACGCAATTTAATCGCACACGTACAAGCATATAAATGTAGTTTGTTATGCAACGCAACATTAAAATGTATCGCCTTACAAGTCATGCACTATAGTAAAAGAGTTCACATGTCATAACATTTATATTTATGCATTTGGCAGATGCTTTTATCCAAAGCGACTTACAGAGCACTTATTACAGGGACAATCCCCCCGGAGCAACCTGGAGTTAAGTGTCTTGCTCAAGGACACAATGGTGGTGGCTGTGGGGATCGAACCAGCGACCTTCTGATTACCAGTTATGGTGCTGAGAATTACCTAAAGAAATTCCTTTAGAATAGAAATGTAGAAATGTATTGCATAATGTGCTTACTGCTGCTGCTTCAAAACATTTTGACAAATCTAATCTGATCAAAATAAAGATGCCATGTTTTTTGCCTTTTTTTTTTTTTGTTGTACTTTTACTATGTATTGAATTTTAATGGGGATACAATTTATAACAGCTGACAGTTACGCAAGCAAACAAGGTTTGAACATCAACCGTAACAACATCAAGTAACAAGGAGCTGATGGCTTTTTAACACTTCTGTGTACAAATTTGAAGGCTGTTTATTGGATCAATATAGGTTAACCTCAAATTATGCAACTACGCATTACTTAACGGAGAGCTTACAACCTACAAGTTAAGTCTTGGATTAAGAGCAAGTAGTGCAAACAAATTAAGCACTGATAAGTAGTTATTAAGCTCATAGTGTGAAATTTACGTCCCAATTTACGTGAGACCTTACGCACAGCTGGTGCAACTATCCTGGTTTTTAAAATAATATATGCTGGATGTTTTTGTAACCACCACCAAATCACATTCATTTAACCATCCTTGATTGTAATTGTAAAAATCTCCAGACTGGATTTGAAGCTGATTCTTTGAGCTGATGTCTTGTGTTTGTGTAAAAGAACATCAGAAATGTGTGTTTCCTCATTTCCCGTGTGTGCCGGAGTAACATGTCTCTCCCTCATCATACCTTCCAGCAGCCATCTCTGGAACCTGATGCTCCGCATTCCTCCATTAATCCTCCTCTGTCGGATCGCGGCCAGGTAATTACTGTTTAAAAATATTTCAGCCCATTCTTTCGCCTGCAGAGGAGAAATGGGAACAAAGACAACACAGTTATAAACAACGACAAAGGCCTGCTTTAAATTCACTTGTCTTTCTTTCCTGAAATTGGTGCCTTTGTTGGCACAATGTACAAGGTGTCTGATACAGAAATCTTCGGCTATTTCATATTCAAATGTGGCAGTCACGGTCTAGTTTTCTATGCCGAGAAGTTAGGTCTGTTTCATTGTGTTAAGGTGAAAATGCACACACTCTGCCTTCTAAACCAGGCTTGCTTTATTATTATGTTCGAACAAAGCTTGAAAAAGCTAACATTTCCGTTTTTTAACCTAAAGTTTTGTCTCTAAACCCGCCAAAACACACATGGCACTTTCCACGAATAGGGTACACTTTGAAGTCCCATTATTTTTTAAAGGCATTACAAAACAAATTCCCCCCCCTTTTTATTTGCATTTGTTTAGTTTTTTTTTTTTTTGAGAAAGAACAATTAGATATTTTATATAAACTATTATCTAAGGTAAGATTAATGTAGTATGAAAACAACATAACTTAACATGGTGATTTTGGCCTGCCCCATCTCAGAGGTCTTGACCTTCTCAAACTTAAGATGGTTATTTATATCTTCAGTTTTAGTGTGTCAATGGGAAATATACATTTTAGACAAGCATTCCTTTTGCAAATAGACTAAAATAAAATAGAAGAACAGGCAGCCCTGCAACAGATGGCATGGCCAACACAGTGCCCACCACTGAACTTCGAGTCAGTCTGGGATTACATGAAGAGACAGAAGTAACTGAGACAGCCTAAAAACGTAGATAGAGGAACTGTGGCATATTGTCCAAAAGCTTGGAACATCCTATCTGCCAAAAAACAAGACAAACTCTGTCCAGGTGTACGTTGGAGAATTGACGCTGTTTTGAATGCCAAGGTGGTCAAACCAAATATTGATTTATTTTTTTATGTTTACTGGACTTTGTATAACATTAATTGATCACTGAAAACTTTATATTGGATTATTTATGAAGAAATCGTCACAATGCAAAATTTTTCAGAAGTGACTACAATTTTGCACAGTACTATATATATATGGCACTCAGCCTGCGGCCGAATCACAGCAGTGCTGATGTAGGGCCACATTGCATGCTTGTGTGATATTGCTTATACACAACAGTTTAATGAACAAGTATATTTAAAAAAAATTAGTACGGTCATAAAAAAAACGCATTTGTGCATGGAACTACTTTCTTGCGTGACGTATCAGAATCTGCCATTAATGTTCAAACAAAATGATGCATCCAAACCTCCATAGTAATTAAAAAAGTTCACTTCAGAAATAATATCACAGCTTGTGCTGATTCTAACAAGTTATTGAATAGACAAGGATGTGTGTGTATGTGTGTGTGTGTGTGTGTGTGTGTGTGTGTGTGTGTGTGTGTGTGTGTGTGTGTGTGAGAGAGAGAGAGAGAGTGAGAGATGGAGCCTGATGGTGTACCATCACCTGTTGCCACTCCCAAGCGGAGATGCTGTCAGCTTTCTGAAGATCAGCTTTCTCTGTGGAAAAATAGCCGTCCAAGCGGGGATATTTCTCCCTATTTCACGGTAGCCAGTGTGCAAGAGTCTTTCATTATAGAAACCACAATATTCTCTGCCATTTTAAACAGTATGTCCTCTCTGATTTCGAATGTCCGGTAAGAGGTAAGCGCCTTGAGTTTGTGTAATTAATCAGTCTGTTGTGTCTCTCAGCTGTGATGAGCCATAATGCTGAAGTTGTTTGTTTAAAGATGTTTAAAGCTATTTCCTAGCTTTAGTAGTAATACAAGCGATTACATAGTACTGTTGTATGTAAAGACTGACTGATGCTGACTTCACGTCACCTAACTGGCTCATATTACACACAAAAATGATATTTTGCCACCAGCTGCTGGGTAACATATGTAATGTCAAAAAATTACATGTAAAGAGAAGCATCCAAGTGATGATGGTGTGAGTCCATTAGTACTCATGGAACGTCTCTCATCCAATCAGATTCGAGGATCGAAACTAAGTGGTGTGTGTGTGTGTGAGTATATATATATATATATATATATATATATATATATATATATACATACATACATACATACATATATATATATATACATATATATATATATATACACACACACACACACACACACACACACACACACACACACACACCGATCAGCCACAACATTAAAACCACCTGCCTAATATTGAGTAGGTCCCCCTAGTGCTGCCAAAACTGCGCCAACTCACATCTCAGAATAGCATTCTGAGATGATATTCTTCTCACCACAATTATACAGAGTGGTTATCTGAGTTACTGTAGCCTTTCTGTCAGCTCAAACCTGTCTGGCAATTCTCTGCTGACCTACTATTCTGAGATACGGCTAGGTCCTCCACACATGCTGGGTCTCACTCGGGCTGTTTCACTTTTAAAACAAGTTCAGATTAAAGTCAGCGAGTGTTTTCGTGCAATGCAAAGAGATACAGCAGCTTGCCCGTATTACTCGCCCGCTTGCGGATGAAGTCTTCATTCTCCATACAGTAAATCCGCTCCTGTGTTTATTATGCCCGGGAGATGCGTCGCATGCAATGAATAAGCAGGGATTATACACACACTTTGGCCGCTCTGGAGCTCTTTGTGTACTCGAATGCTGGACACAAAAAGGGTCTTCTGTTTAAACAGGCCTCTCGGTTGATGAAGATAACTGTAGGTGACACCGAATAATAAAGACTGAGGGCCATGCCAGCAGTGAAGTTTAAGATTGGACCCAAATCTAATTGGTGTAATTAGGGCCTTATGACCTGTTGTGCAACAATTCCACCCAGCAATTAGATCTGTCTGACTGGAGATCAGATTATGCTGGGTACAGATCTTTAAAGAGGCAAAGCTTATTTATTTTCAGGCAATGAAATGCACAATTATGATATAGTAGTTACCCTCACTTTGCTATAAGAGTCTTGTTTTAGACTATTTGTTTTATTTTGCATACATACTTTGTCATTCGAATATAAGGTAGCAAAACATTTACTGCAGCCATGGTATTAATTAAAGGCTAATGAATTTAATTGGTAATTAATTGCATTTATTCTAAACAATCATACTTTTGATGAGATGGTTTCTTCACTTGTCTTAGAGGCTCTATTGTGTTTATGGCTTTTCATTTTGCTCAAGACACCCACTCACAGATTAAACACTAAAACGCTGCCAGCATTCAAGCAAATTCTCTGTAATAATATAAATCATATAAAGACATTTACCGCATTATACTGTCCAAGAAGAAAAAGTTAACTTCAAAGTTGAATTTTAATTTCAGTTTCAGAGATATTCTTCTAAAAAATTTGTATTTGTGTTCTGCTGAAGAAAAAGTCAAACACACCTGGGATTGCATGAGGGTGAGTAAATTATGAGAGAATTTTCATTTTTGGGTGAACTATCCCTTTAATAAATGCAACCTTATTGTGCCCTACAGTAAGTGTTACCAAGTATGAAAGACTAAACTGGGAAAATGGTCTAGAGATATTTATCTGTTCATACTATTTGGGAGAAGAAACTATATTTGTATTTGGTTGTTCTTCAATTTTTCACACTAATAACCATAGTTTAGGCAAACTATCATATATAGTTCCTGTTACTCCAGTAAAACTGCAATACAAATTCAACATGACAAAGCTTCTGAAAGCTTCTAGATATCCCATTTCATCATAACTTTACTTTAGTAACAATTAGCTATAGAAACTTTGGTAATTTGGCAGGCTGTTCCATAGTTTTCACTAAATGATCATAGTTTTCAGTTTATTCTGTAAACAAATAAAATCATGAATTAAAAAAATTACATGTGGTTTTATAAGCTTCTTTTAAACTTTTTATAAGCTTTCTTTTGTGGGAGATTTTTATAATGATTTAACCATAGTGGAAACCACACCATGGGATATTTTAGTAAAGGTTGCTTTGATGTCTCTGAGGGTATCGACATTGAAAGATGTGATGACCATATGATTTGTATTGTATTTTTGAGATCATATCTTCTTGCTGAGTGATCGTTCCGCTCATTTGAACGCACCGGCTTGAGTCAGCGACCCTGATGTTTAATGCTCGGCAGCTCAGGTGTGCTGATGCTGACAGGTACTGCTCACGCCGCAGCGCACGCTCAGGGGAAATCAAGCTTGCGCTCCAAATGAGTCTGTTTACTGCACGAGGGAAAACAAACAGGCCGTGTGCTCATCAGCATCACAGTTATAGGACATACAAACAGGCCTTACTTTTACAACTACAGCAGTGGCTTTAATGCATACTAATCATGCACCGTTTCACTGGCAACTTCTGTCAAGTCCATGGAAATTGAAGATAAAAATGCAAACAAATGCAGGACGCAATGCATTAACTGATGTTTACAATGGACGCTTATTTCAAAGTTACTTATGGATCATGATATGCAAATGTCCAACAAAGAACGTTGTAAAGTTTTGCCTTGTGCCACCTCAAGTTAAATTAATACATTTTAATAATGTTGTGCTATAACAATGTTTTCTTTATGTCAGCTATTAATTATTAAAAACAATTAAAGTGCATTTTTATTATAATTGTATTAAAAAAAAAAGATAATTGTTCTTGAAAAAGCAATTGAGGGTTTCATAAAGCATCATACATCAACATTGTTTTAAATCCATTTATCCAAATATTAAACATGATTCATGAATATTGAATATTCATATACTTTGTGTAATTCACATTCAGTTGCTTGAAATATAGCTCACTTTTTCTTTGAACCAGTTGTTTTACTTGTTCACACCAACCATGGCAACCAATAACATCTCTTTGTATATATGAATCATGCAATCTGCTTTTTTGAAGTGCAGCTGTAAAGCTTCATTAACACAAGATTACAAAAGGACATTAAATGTGTGGCACTGTATTTTAAACACTGACAAAGACTCTGCACAGATAATGGAGGGGGCAGAGTTCATATCTGGATGAAATATATCATCTAAGAAAAGACTTTTCAGAACGCTTGCACACACATATTAATATGGCCAAGCTCATAATTACATTACAGTTCTCCAAATCTAGTCCCTCAAGCTGTTAGTTATACACAAAATATGCCAAACAGGTTTTTTATAGCCAAATTAGGACAGAAAGTAAGATTAGACATGCCAAATGCAACTATAACTAACTAAAGCCCCAAAAATGTAGTCAAAATAAAGAAATGAGGACTGAATCTTTAGTCGAACACCATGTAAGATCTGAAGCTCATTTGCATACTGTGCATAGTATATATACTATATGCTGCAGAAATAGTAAAATTGGCATTTTAGTATGCAATACCAAACATAGCATGTGAGTTACATACACACTTATGTTTGGAATAGCCTACTACCATACTACTCTGCAGTTTAAAGTATGCATACTGCACATAGTAGGCCTATGGGCATTTTTAACTATATCCAAAATGTTCTCTTACAGTCAGAATAGCCTAAAATTCATACTATATTATGCAGTATACAGTATGTATAAATTAGCATATGCAAATCTGTACCTGTTTCTAAAATGTACCCTTAAATTTTAAATTGCCTATTACCACACTACCCACTTCTGCAGCATGTAGGGTATGTGTTGGGCCTCATGTGCTCAGATAGTAGACAAAGGCAGGCCTACACACCATCATAAAGCCTGACTGAGGCCTGTAGGAACATTCAAACCTGATAACAAACACCGCCAAAATCAAACAAAGGCAGTCCAAACAGACTACAGATCCCATCAAGCTTTGCTCACTTTACACCTATGTGTGAAATTCTGAAGGAATTCAACTCCTATTGGATGAAACACAAGACAGTCCCTCAACCATGATGTATGTCATAGAGAGTATAAAACTCTGGAGATTCCTCCTAAGCTTGCTTCCAGCGACAGTATTGGCCGAGTCTAGTTGCAGCCCTGCTCCCAGGTGTAGCCTCGCTGCCCAAGGAAGTAAAGTTTGTACCTGAACTCTCGCAGGACGAGCCGAGATTCTCTGTGTTCCACCGAGCATGCTAACGGATCCGAGGGAGACTGCAGTGCAATCAGTGTCTCACACTTTTGCCTGCACAAGTGAAGAAAGAAGATTTCTCTTCCTTCTTCAGCCGAGTCGACTTTGCTGATTTCTCCACCAACACACCAAGAATCAGCCACCATACTGCCCACCAATAGAGCAAGGTTTACGTATGCTACAGTAATTTGTATCTGTAACTAAAATGTACTCCAATGTTCGAAATAGACTACTAGCATACTACTCATACTTTTTCTAAAGTATATACAGTTGAAGTCAGAAGTTTATATACAACTTATCAAAATACACTTTCACAATTCCTGAAAGTCCTGAGTAATAGTAGATAAAAGCTGAAATAAATAATTATATTTCTTTCATCACATTCCCAGTGGGACAGAAGTTTACATACAATTTGTTAGTATTTGGTAGCATTGCCTTTAAATTGTTTAACTTGGGTCACATGTTTTAGGTAGCCTTTTACAAGCTTCTCACAATAAGTTGCTGGAATTTTGGCCCATTCCTCCAGACAGAACTGGTGTAACTGAGACAGGATTGGCAGGACTACTTGCTCACACATGCTTTTTCAGTTCTGCACACAAATTTTCTATCGGATTGAGGTCAGTGGCTATGATGGCCACTCCAATACATTGACTTTGTTGTCCTAAAGCCATTTTGCCACAACTTTGGAGGTATGCTTGGGGTCATTGTCCATTTGGAAGACCCATTTGTGACCAAGCTTTAACTTCCGTGCTGATGTTTTGAGATGTTGCTTCAGTATATCCACACAATTGTCCTTCCTCATGATGCCATATATTTTGTGAAGTGCACCAGTCCCCCTTGCAGCAAAACAACCATACGTAACGGTTGGGATGTTGTTCTTCAGCTTGCAAGTTGCACCCTTTTTCCTCCAAACATAAAAATGGTCATTATGGCCAAAGAGATACATTTTTGTTTCATTAGACCAGAGGACATTTCTCCAAAAAGATATTTGTACCCACGTGCACTTGCAAACTGTAGTCTGGTTTTTTTATAGTGGTTTTGGAGCAGTGGCTTCTTCCTTGTTGAGCAGCCTTTTAGATTATGTCTATATAGGACTGTGGATATAGATACTTGTCAACTGTTTCCTCCAGCATCTTCACAAGGACATTTGTTTTTGTTCTGGGATTGATTTGCACTTTTCACACCAAACTAAGTTAATCTCTAGGAGAATGCATCTCCTTCCTGAGCGGTATGATGGCAGCATGATCCCATTGTGTTTATACTTGTGTACTATTGTTTGTACAGATGAACATGGTACCTTCAGGCATTTGGAAATTGCTCCCAAGGATGAACCAGACTTGTGGAGGCCCACAATTTCTTTTTTTTACAGATGAACATGGTACCTTCAGGCATTTGGAAATTGCTCCCAAGGATGAACCAGACTTGTGGAGGTCCACAATTTTTTTTTTTAGGTCTTGGCTGATTTATTTTTGAATTTCCCATGATGGCAAGCAAAGAGGCACTGAGTTTGAAGGTAGGCCTTAAAATACATCCACAGGTACACCTCCAATTCAGTCCACCTATCAAAATCGAATTGGCTTATTGTCTACAAAGGTGTGGCAGGGTGGAGGGCGGGGCCGGGTCATGATCCTACACACCCGGTCCCGTATTAGGCTAATAAAGCCACCGTGAGGGATAAAGGTCTACTGCGGAGGATCCTGCGGGAGAGAGAGATCGTTAACGGACATGTCTGTCATGTGTGTGTTTATGTTATCTTTTAAGTTTATCATTAAACTATTATTCATATTGTCAAACCAGTTCTCGCCTCCTCCTTTCCATTGATCACTTTACACTGGTGCCAAAGCCCGTGAAGGAGGAGGGATACGCCATAGCAGAGTTCTCGCCACTACCGTCCACCCCAATGGAGCAGCCGCGGCCATTTGCCGGGGGACGAGGAGCCCAGCCGCCTGAAAGAGGACGATGGCCGCCGACCGCGACGGGAGAAGGGGCTCCTAGCCGACCGCCTGGAGCGGTCAGGGCCGCTGACAGGGGCGCAGGAGTCGCCTACCAGCCGCTGAAACGCAACGGGGTTTAAGACCGCCGACCGCGAGAGGGGAGGGGCTCGTTGCCGACCGCCTGGAGCGAGAGAACTGCTGCCAGGGACGGGGGAGACTCCTTCTGTTCCCCGAGAACGCGGCGGGGCATTCCGTCCGCCAGAGGCTGGAGGACTGCCACTGATCCGCCCGGAGAGGCGCGGCTGTCGTCCGATAGAGGGTGGAGGAGTGGCCGAGGAACAAGCTGCGGCGTATCGGAGAACTGGCGAGTAAGAGTTCTTTTTTTTTTCACCTCTCTCTCTCTCAATGTAGCTCTGCATTGGCCTTTTCCCTCTTTTAAATTTTACAGTTTTTTGGGGGGGTACTACACTGTCACAGGAAGTACCCCCCCCCCCCCCATATTTTATTTATTTCTGTTTCCCTCCCCTTGTCCCCTCCCTCGTCCAGGTAGATGGGGATGACCTGCTGGCAGACTAGACTTTAAGCATGCCCTCCCCCAGGGAAAGGGGGGGGGGGGGGTGTACGTCAGGCCGGGGGCTCCCCAGACTTGCCAAAACTATAGTTTGCTAATATTAAATCTGTGGAGTGGTTAAAAAATTTGTTTCAACCTAAGTTCAACCTAAGTGTATGTAAACTTCTGTCTTCAACTGTAGTATGTAAAGGATACTGCATAGAATGCAAATTTTTATCTATATAAAAAATTAACCTTATGTTCGAAATAGACTACTACATATTACTCATACTATTTCTACAGTATACAGTATGTACAGGATACTGTGTATAGTATGCACATTTTATCTGTATCTAAAATGTGTTGTATACAGATTATACTGAGCTGGGCCTTGTGTGCCACAATGCAATGCGCATGACATAACCTTCTATTTTTTTATGTAAAAATATCAAAACATTTTAACAACTCGTTATTCGATTATCATGCCAAAAGTTAAGAAATTTGACATGAAAATGGATGACAAATATCCAATTGTGTTAATACTGTGAAAAGTTAAGACATTTTTACACAACATTTTATGAACGATATCCAATTTTGTGTAAATATCCAAAAATATCCAAATGATAACTGAATAAAACATGTAAAATAATAAGGTCATGTGACAACGCAACTGTTTCAAATTACATAATGTATCCCGTTTAACATACTATTTAAAAAATAATCATATGCAGTATTTAGAGTATACTGCACAGTATTCAATAAGAAGTACGATATTAGCCCAAACACAAACAACTGCAATGTTTTCACCTTTAACCCCTGGAAGTTGTTCTCTGCTCAAGACCGCACATGCAGGAAGTTTGCAATCTCTTTACCTGAGGGCAATAAAACATCATTATATTCTCAGTGTGAGCTCTTAAAAGACAAACCTAGAACATGGAAATGACTTATTGCACCTCGAGGGTACATCATCTCTAGCCTTGTGTACACCCACGTCAATGAAACAGATTTAGTCAAGTTTCCTACTACTCCATTTCAACTTGAAAACTTTTGACGGCACTATTTACAATTACTGAAACATTGTTCCTCTCAAAAGCCATGAGAATTTGGAAATGCAAGTTCCTTTGGGCTATTTTTGCTTTTCAAACTGGTGTGTTGTGGAGCATTCAGTGCATCAGTAGCTCTGTTGTGACATTAGAGGGTGCTGGAATTCTTCTGGATGCGAGCAGACATGATCTCTCAAGTTCTATCACACTTTTCCATTCCATGTCAATGGGAAAGCATAAACTTTTAAGCCCTTGCCTGAGAAAACTACATTAAGAATTAACAGGACAACATTAGAGGGAACTTTAGTTAGTAGTGTGTACATATATCATATTACATTTTTAATTAAAATTGTTTTAATTCAGGAATTTAACATTTATCTTGAAATTCTCCTCTGAAATAAAATCCAAACTATTAACACTGTGTCCAAATGTGAAATATTTGCAAGGCATGAGATATTTTTAAAAGTTTCCTTGCATTGTGGCATGCTATACCTCATCAAAAACTACTTTAAATAGCAAATTTTGCTTTTCTTTTCACAAATATTATGCATGCAACTCTCATAACCTCATTTTAAAAGAAAGACTGCATGGAATAATTTTAAACTGAACTTTTAAAATGCATTTGTCACACTGCAGACCATTTAAAATGATCAAAAAGGTTCAAGGTGGAAAAACTTGCAGCAACTACAATGTACACTTTTTCCTTTTTAAAATGTTGATGTTGATAATAAAAAGCTCACGTTATGCATCAACTACCCTTGCACAAAAAGCCCCCCCACACAACAAAAGCTCATGAATTATTGAAAAAGAACACATTTCCTCTTGTTTAACCATAAATACATATGTATAAAATATCATTTATTCCAATAAGCTCTATAAATCAAAAGTATTGTCAGTAAATGAGAGATAAGTGAGGTTATTGTGCGACGAGGCCAGCTGGTGGTAATAATTTAATGAAGTTTTACAGGCACTATAAAGGCAGGAAACAGATGTGGCATTAAGGATTATAAAGTTGGTAAAACTTTTAACAAGTGAGATAGATTTCAACAGTACAAGAGCAGAACTGCGGAACGTGTGTGTGGGGGGGTGCGGGGGGGGGATTTACACATCCTTCAATTGCAAAGCTATCAATCATGAGCATGTTATTCCTCTGGGAGAATTTTTACATGCATATTTATTAGCTCAACATGCTAATTCCCGCAGCTCCGGGCCCCACCGCTGCAGCGTCAAGTCTGTTTATGACTCATAATTGTTGATATCCTTTGATATATTTCTCTCAACTAAGACACCGTTTGCTTTTTGTGGTTTTAAGTCAATGAGGCACAATGACCCAGGCTTTCAATTCAAACATCTATTAAAAGCTAGTCAATGCCTCCTGTGGGGGATCGCAGTGCACAAGAATCTATTGTGTTTGGGTTTTGTTGCTCAAGCTAAAAAAAAAGAAACAAGCAACTCAAGTTATATAATTATCAGTGAAATAAGTAACTTTTTTTTTAATGCACTCTGAAATGCACTTGGGAGCAAGAACTGCAGCATATGTATTAACTTATTTTCAATATGTTTTAAAAGTATGTTTGTAATACATCACATCCATCTCCTTCCAGGGTTCCCACATTTTTTGACCAATACATTTTCATGACTTTCCCATATGTTTGTGATATCGAGATTTTAAAGAATAATTTTCATTGACTGATTTGCTAATGATTTGTGAACAATGTTGCATGTAATCTGATTGTAAAGTAATTAGTTACTGTAATCCAATCATTTTTGATTAATCACATTACCATTTTAATAATTGTATTCAGATTACAGTTCATTTTCAATTAAATGTATTACTTTGAGTACATCTTTTGGGTTTCTCGTGTTTCTAAAATAATAATATTTATGAAGAAATTGCCTAAAACATGAATCATTTTCAAGCGAGCATCCGTTTGTCTTTCTGTAACAGATGAGGCAACTTCAATAAATGAGGAGGACACCAAACATTCTCTGTGAAACTTGTTTTGGAAAGTAACTTATTAATAAGTAAGGCAATTAGTAATGGGATAACTTTATCCATTAATTAATTAGAAATCAGATTTGATTTCAGATATTATATCTGAAATAAAGTAATTAGAAATTTGTATTGAATCACTATTTTTTTTTAGAAACTTACCCAACACCGTTTGAACAGTTTCAACTAATTCATTGAAAAGAACTCTGACTCAAAAAAAAAACAACAACAATAACTGACAAATCAATCATTATCTAGCTCATTAAATATTGCATGGCAGGGAACAATATATATTCACAGTGAATATTTCCATAACTTTTCCATATATTGTGAGATTTGATTATTTACCATGTCTTTAAAGGTCTGAAAAACATCATTTCAATATTCCTTGATATTTCCAAGATTTCCATGATCGTGGGAACCCTGTCTCTCACTCCTAAACACTCAACTCAAGATTATTTGTATTGCTCACAGGTTGCTCTTTACAGTTATATTATTTATATGTAATTTTGTCTCAAAAGTTTCTCCTAAAATCTCCTCGGGAGAAATAAAAATAGAAATGAATGAAAAATAGTTTGCATGAAGTAAGAATATAAAGATATCAAATAAATGTGGAAAGCATAGATCAGATCATTTGGTCTTGGGAGAATCTGAAAAAAAAAACTAGAGTTCATAATATCATCTCTGACTTTTGACAGTAGATTTTGGTATCTGGCCAAATACTGTCAAGCTTTACCAAGTCTCCATTTGCTTTCAATATAATTGTATTGCTGTCCAGGAGAACAAGAGAGATTATAATGAGATCTCATTTGTGATATTCTTTCCTATAAAATAAATAAAACAGTGAAGTGCTATACATCCACATGCATTTGCATGGCTCAGATAGAAATGTGCATGGCTCTACTGCCGATTGGGAGCAGAGATTGGACCTGCCGTTCAACATGCGTCTCCGGGGATCCAACATCTGAGAAATGCAATTTGAGCATTTCAGCACCACAGAGAAAAACAAACGCAGCATTTGGGAGGGCGATGGAGACATCACGAATACAGTTTATGCTGGACAAACTTGTGTTTGAGGGAAGAAAAAAGCCCATATCATACATGGATCAGTAGTCTCACAGGAGTGGAACTTGACTGTGGTGGCAAGAGGGACTTTTTGGTTTTACTATTATGCTTAGAGTTTGTTTCAGGAAGACACTGCTGGGACAAATGCAGTACAGCTACACAACAGGTCAAGTAATGTGAGGTCATGACACTGCAGTTTCCAAATGATATAAAACCAAGTTAAATAAAATGCACCACATTACTAACATTTTTCTTTATCTTTTAAAGATCATTTTTGAAGGTGAGAAACTGAAATACAAATACACAGTGAGGTCCAACAGTGTGAGACCACGCTGAAAATCATCAGGGATTTCTTTCATTTAAACCTGGAAATAAAACTAAACACCTTTTGAAACGGCTAACATAAAATTATGACAAAAAGTAAAGAAATATTTAAGATTCTGCACTACAAATACACTGAAAAAAATATTTTGTGCTTAAGTAAATATAGCAGAAAAGATCAAGAACTTTCTACATGGAATAAGTAAGTTTAAGCCTAAAATTGAAAATATTATATTATTAAAAATTAAACATTTTTGTAGTTAATTCTACATTTGAACTCAATTCAGACATAGACAAAATGAACGCACAACCTTATAAGAGCACATCAATATTATTTATGATGGTTTGTTTGTTATCTTTACAAAGCGTCATCATGTATCAATCCTAAAATAGAAAACAGTTATATTAATTTGTTAATTTGAGGTAAATAAAATAAGTAAATGTAACTTAAATTTTCAAAGCTAGTGTTTCCAGGATGCACCGGGATGGAATAATAACTGAGCTTGCATGTTTACACTGCTGCAAGTTGAATATCAGATTTTCAATTAAACTTTTAACTCAAATTGTTATGCTGAAGAAATAGTTTGCCACAAAAATGTATTTAATTAGTAAATGATGCAAAATAGAAGCATTTTCACTCTCAGACGTCATGAGCATATTTGATCAAGGGCTGCTAGAACATTTTTAATGCTATTTGATTCAAGTCCCCTTTTTGCGCTGAGGTTAAGGAGTAATTAATCACAACATTTCTAACACTAAACATTACTTAAAAATAAAAAGGATGACAAGATGTTTTACATAATCAAGTATGCCGCTCTCACCTGCGATGACACTGCCAAAAGAGCCTGCGAGCCCTCATCATTGCACCCAACAATAACACAGGTGTGTGAAAAATGGGAAACTGGCAGCGATATGAATTATTAATGTCAAACTTAAGTATAAGAACAGGAAATCAACCAAGTTACCTGGCATGATTAAAATGCAAACCGTCTCTTCTCCCTCAAACCAGCAAAGTATAATTACAGGCCTGCTATTCTAGAACACGATAACTTGTGCTTTTTTAAAGCTTGGAGCACCTGCTTACTTTGTTTATATTTTCCTGTATTCTCTCTCATATTAAGAGAAGGCTGCTCACATGTCCTCCTACAGCTCTGCACACACTCGCAAACGCACTGATGAGAACTTGTCAAGCCTTGTCATATTCTGAATTGCAAATACTTTGTATAGCCGGTTAACTATAAGTTAAGTGGGGCTGCAGCGGGAGATACACGCCAATATGTGGGTGTTTTGAAGTCAAAGGGGGGAGAGCCATATTTGTGAGCCCTTTGGAAAAAACAGGAGCCGAGTAAACAAATAATTTTCACTACATGCTAATTGTTTCGAGCATCGCATTATATTTGTAGCACACTGGCATGCTGTATTTTGTGTGCAAATTGTGTTCATGCATATGTTTGCATGTGAACAGATTTGACAGTGAACAACACACAACACAGATCTGTTTCAAACAAGTGCACAACAGCGCAGACCAATCAGAGAGCCTGATTTTAGCCCACTCTTAAAACGGATGTTAGGAAATGCACAACTACAAACAATAGTTCAATAGTTTCAGAAAACCATTTAAAACTGTGAATTTACACTATTTGTAAAGATTACGAAAAAACATATTTAAAATTACAATAATGGAATATCCTTATGATAATATTTGTTTTCGATAAAAGTTCTTATGCAAAATTGTTCACATATATCCTTAAAACTGTATTTCTTTATTTATTTTTATATATAAGAGCAAAAATGCATAATGAAGTCGGCAAATTAACTTTTTAGGAGGAAACCTAGTTTTTCCAGGTAGGAAACGCACAACTATTCACTTTTCACAATGATTATATATATATATATATATATATATATATATATATATATATATATATATATATATATATACGTATATACACTCACCTAAAGGATTATTAGGAACACCTGTTCAATTTCTCATTAATGCAATTATCTAATCAACCAATCACATGGCAGTTGCTTCAATGCATTTAGGGGTGTGGTCCTGGTCAAGACAATCTCCTGAACTCCAAACTGAATGTCAGAATGGGAAAGAAAGGTGATTTAAGCAATTTTGAGCGTGGCATGGTTGTTGGTGCCAGACGGGCCGGTCTGAGTATTTCACAATCTGCTCAGTTACTGGGATTTTCATGCACAATCATTTCTAGGGTTTACAAAGAATGGTGTGAAAAGGGAAAAACATCCAGTATGCTGCAGTCCTGTGGGCGAAAATGCCTTGTTGATGCTAGAGGTCAGAGGAGAATGGGCCGACTGATTCAAGCTGATAGAAGAGCAACTTTGCCTGAAATAAAAACTCGTTACAACCGAGGTATGCAGCAAAGCATTTGTGAAGCCACAACACGCACAACCTTGAGGCGGATGGACTACAACAGCAGAAGACCCCACCGGGTACCACTCATCTCCACTACAAATAGGAAAAAGAGGCTACAATTTGCAAGAGCTCACCAAAATTGGACAGTTGAAGACTGGAAAAATGTTGCCTGGTCTGATGAGTCTCGATTTCTGTTGAGACATTCAGATGGTAGAGTCAGAATTTGGTGTAAACAGAATGAGAACATGGATCCATCATGCCTTGTTACCACTGTGCAGGCTGGTGGTGGTGGTGTAATGGTGTGGGGGATGTTTTCTTGGCACACTTTAGGCCCCTTAGTGCCAATTGGGCATCATTTAAATGCCACGGCCTACCTGAGCATTGTTTCTAACCATGTCCATGCCTTTATGGCCACCATGTACCCATCCTCTGATGGCTACTTCCAGCAGGATAATGCACCATGTCACAAAGCTCGAATCATTTCAAATTGGTTTCTTGAACATGACAATGAGTTCACTGTACTAAAATGGCCCCCACAGTCTCCAGATCTCAACCCAATAGAGCATCTTTGGGATGTGGTGGAACGGGAGCTTCGTGCCCTGGATGTGCATCCCACAAATCTCCATCAACTGCAAGATGCTATCCTATCAATATGGGCCAACATTTCTAAAGAATGCTTTCAGCACCTTGTTGAATCAATGCCACGTAGAATTAAGGCAGTTCTGAAGGCGAAAGGGGGTCAAACACAGTATTAGTATGTGTTCCTAATAATCCTTTAGGTGAGTGTATACATATATATAATTATTTTTATTTTTTTTACAAATCTCACTCACTGCCCCTCCCCGAGAACCCTCCAAAAAGGCAAAATAGTTGCCCAATCCAAATCCATAATACCTAGCCTCCTATACGAGATTCCCTCAAATCCTGCCACCCTGCCCATCTCTGCGTGCCACTCTTGAAATGAGGACGCTCCAGCTGACTTCCAAACCCTAAGAATGATTTGTCTGCCAATCATAATACTGGCTAGGACCCAATTGTTTATGTAATTATCCCCCAATTAATGACCACTCCATCACCTAAAATACAGAGTCTAAGTCAGAACGAAATTTGAGTGCCCAATACATCACACACAAAACTCTGAATCTTCAACCAAAATTCTTGGATCTTAACACACCACCAAAAAACACGGGCTGTGTCCCCATCTTCTGATTGGAGCCTATATAATCTAGAGGGTGTCCAATAGATTCAATGTAAATTCTTAAATTGCATAAGGTGCACCCTTGTATCTTGATGTAGACATAACGTTTTTAGAATCCTTGCCAACACTCCCTCCTCCAATACCAAGATCAAATCTTTCTTCCATAAACTCTTGAGAGAAGTTGAAGCTCCGTCCCCCAGACTCTGAAATAGTATGGAGTAATACACTGATGCCTCATGACCTTTTCCAAATGCATTAATCACCATTCCTGTGTATTTGCCGCTTTAGGGGGGTGTGTTACTGCAAAAATAGTACAGAGCAGGTGGTGCAGCTGTAAATACCTAAAGAACTGAGATCTGAGAATCCCAAATCGCTGAACCAAATTTTCAAAAGATCTCAACACTCCACTCTCATAAAGGTCACCAAGCATATTAACCTCCCTTACAATCCACTCTGTCCAGCAGAAAGGGAACTTATTAATACATAATTTTGGGTTCTGCCACATGCTCGCAACATTGAAATAAATTTCCGAGTTACACACTCTGGACACTTTTGTCCATACCACGTGCAATTGCAAGATAACGGGGTGTACCTTAACTTCTCCGGGTAGTTTGATAGAAAGGCTTTGCAATGGCGAAATATGGCTAAGAACTTCCTGTTCAATACAAAACCAGGGAGGGGCTCTCTCAGGTGGAAGCGACCATTGAGCCAAATGTCTGAGACCATATGCATAATAATAAACCAAAATCTTGGGTATGCTTAGCCAACCATTGTCAATCGGCCTATGTAACTTACTGAAATGTAATCTGGGATGTTTACCATTCCCAATGAAGGAATTCGCTATGCTATCAAATTGCTTGAAATAAGCGAGGGGTTATTTATTTAAAAAACATTTTTTTTAGATTTCTTTAATTTTGATTTTTTTTTTTTTTAGTTGGAAAATTATATTTTCAGGAATGTTAATGCTAACCTTTATATAACGCTTTATTCATGTATTTTTAATCTTCCCACAACCACTACAACATTTGGATAATCATTGTTTGTACATCTTTTAAACTAAAATACTTTTTATTTTTTTTAGGGACGTTAACAAATTAGGAAGGAATTAAGTTTTAGGAACAAATACTAAAATAAAAGTAACGGGACATCGTTTTGATGTTATTGGTGTTCGACTAAAGTTTAATTAAATAAATGGCATCGCTTGTGCCTCTTTTAAAATAAATGTAAAAAAAAATCTGAGAAGTTGGCAAATTATATTTTCATATTTTCATGATATGCTAACCTTTAAATAACAATCTACTCATGTTAACAAAAACTGTACTTTTAAGCGTTCCCACAATAACAATGTAAAGTTTGGAAAATCTTTAAGAACATGCATTTGTTAGCTGGGCTGAGAGCATATTTTGAATACAATTTGGGATTTTATTTTCATGCATGCTCAGTCAAGCATGTAGTACATGTAAACAGATTTGAGGGAGCGTACGACAGTGCAGCACAGATCTGTTTCAAACAAGTGCACAGTGGCGATGACCAATTGCAGAGCCCGGTTTCAGTCCATTCTTAAAAGATGCTGGAAAACCGCTTGAGCAGCCTACAACATGGGACTGTGGTTTTTGGCAAGTCAAATTTTATCAGCGAAAACACACAGAGATGAAAACAAACACACCCCGGCTTGCTAATTACACAAGCATTGGAGTTTCAGCGCCTCATCATCGCCAGGCTAGCAAGGGGTCTGCCTCTTGGCAAACTTCCTTGGAAACTTGGGACAACCTGGCCGTTCTTACAGTAGCTCATGAAACGTTTTTGATTACATATCGCAGGGGTTCACACGTCTGTGATTTTTCAAACTCAATATTTCACACGCAAAGTTCTAAATTACTGGACTGACACCAGGCTGGTATCTCGCAGGCCATGTGGCCTGAACTAATGCCAATTCCTGCACCACTAATTTTACTAATTGCCTGGGCACAGCCAACACTTTTCATTGGTTCATAGCCGGCCATGTCACAGGAAGCTAATGAGGACTAAATAATGCATGTGAACCCCTCTAATTGCTCCATTTCTCACTGTAGTTACCATTTCTGTAATAAGAGAATGGGTACCAAAATGTTTACGGTATAATTATTTTGGATGGACCTATCAACTTATTCAAGCACAGTTCCAGAAATAACAAAGCTTTAGAGCAAAAAATAATAAGTATCTATTCGGATGACTGCTCAATTCATGATGTGATGTTTGGATACATATTTGCATTTAATTACATTTATATATATTAGAGAAATTAAACACGTTCATTTCTGCGATTATTTTTGTTTTGTTTAAAGTGTAAAAAAATATGATGCAATTATTGCAGTCAATTTTTATTTTCTTTACTTCCTCAAACTTCACTGGATAAGTAAGATGTCCCAAGTTGTTCCTGGCACTTTTAGAATCCGATTAGGGTGGGGGCGGGGGCATCTGCTGCCTGCCAGGAACAAACCCAGGCACATTTGTACAATGTACATTTGTGCACATCATTCATTACATCCCAGGCATGTATATATATATATATACATACATACATACATACATACATACACACGCACACATCAATCAGCCACAACATTAAAACCACCTGCCTAATACTGTGTAGATCCCCCTCGTGCCGCTAAAACAGCACCAACCCGCATCTCAGAATAGCATTCCAAGATGATATTCTTCACACCACAATTGTACAGAGTGGTTATCTGAGTTACCATAGGCTTTGTCAGTCTGGCCATTCTCTGTTGACCTCTCTCATATACAAGGCATTTCCATCCACAGAACTGCTGAACATTATCCGAAGCTCCTGACCCGTATCTGCATGATTTTTGCACTGTACTGCTGCCACACGATTGGCTGATTAGATAATCGCATGGATGTTTGTTGGTGCCAGACGGGCTGGTTATAGTATTTCTGTAACTGCTGATAATTAAACGCCATTTATGGAAATTAATGTGCAAATTATGAGGTCATGTGACAAACATATAGCATCCTGCTCTTTGAAATGTTTAGCATTTATCATATAATTTCTAGCCAATTAAATATTTTTGAGCAGTGCATAATGAGAAAACATAATCACAACAGAAATTTCAACTTAAGATTTATTTCCATGATTGTCTTCACAAAGCACAATTTGCAAATCTGACCAAAGGGAACACTAAATGATATATTGATTCATGCACTAAATGTTAAAAATACAAGTAATATACAGTGAATACTGTGCAGTTTTCAGTATGTAGCTAGTATTCTATTCTGAGCAAAGCCTATCTCTTTAAATATTCCAGCACAAGTCACCTGGGGCTGGAATGTGTGTGATGTTTCTGGTCTGGCCACGTTCCCGTTCCAACATCGGCCACATTTCTCCCCCCACCGTATCTTCAGGGAAGCTGTAATTTAGCAGTAAATTCGATCAACCAAATAGCTAAATATTTCATGTTATTATAGCACAACTGAAAAGAATGTAATTATTTATTTACATCCCAGATCTTCGACCCAGCATCAGGTGGGCTGGAGAGTCCAGTTCATCTCCAGCATGTTCTGAATTATTGACCAATAATCTGTCTAAATTCACATCACCCCCGTGTATGCAGGACAGGCATTGCTTTGATTAATGTCTCAAAAATGTCTAGTTTACGATACGGAGCGGAGAAAAGTGTGCATGTGTGGCAAGAGGGGGCGGGGAAGGGGGGAAGGTATGGTAAAATATGATTAAATAAATTATGATGAAAAACAAAACAGGGTTTATGTTGAGAACATTTGCTATGCTGAAGAATTCACATGACAGAACTGTCAGTCAAAGCTCACAGCGGGGAGACTGTTAAGACCAGAGCGAGTCAGCGTTCATGCTATGGCTGTGTTTTTCTGTACCAATTGTATTTAAACACATCAAATGTCAGGTCAGGAGGTCAGGATCTTCTCGGCTATGGACTGTATCCATCAATTAAAATCAAACAACAGTATCATAGATCATAGTACCATAATTGCCATTAACTATTGAAATGATATTCAGTTCATAGTAGAAAACATATCATAACTGATTTTAATTTATTTGAATTAAAGTGCACAACCCTTTTACTGCATTTTCACCCTTTATAAATACATAATAACTACATATCAGTAACACCCCAAATGATGTAGCATGCCATGTTTTAATTGTTTTTTATTTTTTCCCAGCAACATTTTATTTTTATTTTTATATTAAACAATAAAATAAATTAATTTACTTCTGGCAATTTTATATCCCATGGTGAATTTATTATTAAACAAACTGATTTAAACTTTTTTGTTATTGAATATCATATCAAATCAACTTTTTACCAGGCCTTCACTATTCATTTTTGGTACTTATAAAATGCCTTTCTAGACTTGTCCCACAACAAGACCTCCAATATTTAACACTGAAAATCCATTATAAAAATAAATATTATTGCAGGTTTAAAACTATGATAATCTAAACAAAGACTGAAATAAACAGAAGCCAGTTAACAAGTTAGTATATTTGTTAACCAAGTGGACAAAAGTGCCAGTGAAGAGCAAGCTTGAGATGAAATATGGGACATGTTATGTTTGAAAAAAACTGTAATAAATCAAGGTAAATATCAAAATATTTTTAATATAAATAGTAATTTGCCAAACTACACGAAAAGTGTGAAACTAGTATTTAATTGTTTGAATTTAGGACACATCAAATGTAAGCAATTAAATTAGCATTAGCAGGACAGCATTAGTCTTTTTTTTAAATAAAAAAACAAAAAACAAACATAATTTCCTGCAGCGTCATTTCCTGCACAGAATTATATGAAAAATTAAATTACATTTGATCAGAGATAAGCTGGAAATGTCACTATGGTGGGAATTTTCATGTGTGGGAATTTTAATGCCTTTCAGATAGAAAAAAAAAAAAAAAAAGTGTTAAAAATGCTTAATACATTTTTTTAATTTTTAAGTTTAATGTTAATACAAATTCACACAAATCAGGGGTTTAAACCCTACTGGGAAATGTAAGAGATTTGTAGTGAACTCGGAAAACAGGATAAATATAGAGCATGCTGCATATCAAAATAAATTGATCAAATGTGGCACCGAAAACTAACTTCAGAGTCAGATATGGTTGTAGAATTAGATTAAAGAATGCATAATCCAAGAGCTGATGCCACACTGATAAATGAACACTGATAGTTTATCTGCATTTAATGGGGCTTCAAATTGTCATAGTACTATTGTAATACCGGCTCTCTTTTATGCCTGCTAATCAATCACAATCACAATCTGAAACTCAGGGCACAGTCAGTGCAAAAAAACGAAATCTGATTACAACATCCCTCAGGTTACAGCACTTTAAAAAGAAACAACAACTGAAAAGAATATTTGGACTGAATACTAAAATCACTTTCAATTTCTATGCTATGTCTAAGTCATTAGGCACTTTAATGATGACTACAAAATCAGGAGAGAACACTGTTCTTGTTTTCCTGTTAGTTTTCTGGTTATTCAATATAAATCATAATTAATATAGGACTCATTTTCAAACATTACAAGACTAAAAGGAAGATAGATTTCTTTACATAAAATATAGAATAATGTAACTTTATTAGGATCATGATTATTTACTATATTTTCTAGAACTAGGTTTAAATCTTTTTTAACGTTCAGCAAGTAAATTAAATGCTAAAATAGCAACAATGTTCTTCACTAACGTATATAAATAATTATTGAGTCTACTCCTTGTGCCCCTTTTGACTATCGGCATAAAGTCTAGCCAAGAACCGCCCACTTAGACAGGAACAGACCATCTGATTGACATGTAAAGCATCCAACCACAATTATTATTCTTTTTTAAAGGGGTCATGACATGGTTTTTTTTATTGTATTATTATGTTCCCTTAGGTGCAATTATAGTATTAATATATTTTTTTTTAAGAAAAACTTTTAAAATCTAGTGATTTATGACCTTTTCCCACCCTGTTTCTCATCCTCTGATTCAAACAGTCTGTTTTGGGGGCGTTTTCCATTTAAGACTTCAGTGTTAACGCCCACTGTTATGATTGGCTAACGTCAGTGCCTATGTATCAATTATTGACGCCCCAGCCAGAACAATATGCAAGTAAACTAAGTAACAACACTGTGATTATTCATAATGAATGAAATTGCGCTTTAAAAAGTAGTTTAAAGTTTAAAATAGATTACTTACAGTTTGCGTCGTCGTTGTTCCCAGAATAATCGGCTCGGACTTATCTTTGAGCAACAGTTTTCTGGCAAAGCCAGCATCATATTGAGATTTGTTCTCAAAACAGTCATCCTTAAAATGTACAGAACAAACGCTTAAGTTAACACTGCCGTGACTGGAACGTCCGCAAAAAATAAACTGCATCCATTTTTCCCTGACGTCTGGATCTTTCGGCAGCTTATTCAGAGGTTTTGTTTGACCACAGCCAGGAACAGCACATCTGTGTGGCATCGTAATTTTCCTGTGCACAAGTAGTCTCTGTCAGAGCTCGCTGTCCATCGACTGAACACTTGTGAGGCGACGGCGATACTGAAATGAGCGTAGTTGTCTTGCGCTTAAATCGTAGTTATCTTGCGCTGGAGGCGGTCATATGCAAACGCTGTTACGTCACTTCTAACCGTCACGTCACTTCTAACCATGAATCCAGAACGAGCTGTATTTTGAGCTTGATTAAATAAATGATTCGTTTAGAATGGGGAGGACGTCTTAAAATATTAAACTTGCAGGACGTTTTAATGATACAAAGACCTCTTATATACCAAAAGATCAAGGCAAATTTGGTTTCTCATGTCATGACCCCTTATTTGAATACGTTTTCAATGTAGCAAAAACTCAGAAAGACCACTAACTAGTAAAACAGAAAGGTCTCCACTGTAAACTCCTGAGAATGATGCGTTGAAATAAAGGCTTTATCTTAAAACATGACAATAATTTAACCAAAGTGAACATATCTTGTTAATTTCTGGTTAATTAGTGTTGTGGTAGATCAGGGAGTAGGTCATTTTGGTTTGAGCTCTACTTGTCATAGCAGCTCCTTGAAGCTTCAGTGACTGCCATAATTAGCTGCATGCTTAATAAAAATTACCCAAGAAATCAGCCCAGTTCAAAAGGGAATCCTCTGTGACGGAGATAAAGATTTCGCAAAGTGGCATCATATTGCATTGATTTCAGAACCCGAGTGAATGTGGACAACGTTCCATTGTTTGACATTGCACTTGGATCATGACTTAACACTGGGGAGTCAACTAGAGAAAGGCTGACATTTTCCATGCCTCGCACAAAACCTGTTCAGATCAGTTTCTTTTAGAAAAGATAATTAATTGCTACACAAAAAAGCAGAATGGTGAGACTGAAATGGCAATCACTGTGGCCAATGGTGCATCTATCTTATCATAAAATATCTGAATGCATGGCTCTCTGGAATACTTTATTGGGATTGGTAATTCACCATTTTGGACCACTCTGAGGTCAAATGTTTTGTATAATCACCCGTTGTCCCAGGCAACTGGCTTCATGTCTCTTGTATCACCCAGCACTCCCTATCTTCTAAAATAATAAAATAATATCAACTCAAAAATATGTTTTCAAGTGCATGCATTTGGTAAATAGCCACATACAGTAATGTACAGTCACAGCTAGTCCTTATTGAAAAATAAACCCTTCCGTTTTTTTTACAAATTAAGACTGGGCAATATGGCCAAAAATATATTTTTTCACTATATACATATATATATATATATATATATATATATATATATATTCTTTTTTTCAAATATAGCCATGGTCAAAAGTATTGGCAGTGGCATAAATTTTGTGTTTTGCAAAGTTTACTGCTTCAGTATTTGTAGATTATTTTTCACATGTGTCAATGTTATACTGGAAAACAAAGATAAGCATTTCATGAGTTTTAATGGCTTTTATTGGCAAAAACATTCAATAAATGCAAAGAGTCAATATTTACAGTGTTGACCCTTGTTCGCCATAACCTCTGCCATTCACTCTGGCATGCTGGATATCAGCTTCTGGGCCAAATCCTGACTGATGGGGATCCATTCTTGCCTTATTAGTGCTCGGAGTTGATCACAATTTGTGGGCTTCTGTTTGTCCACTCGCCCTTTGAGGATTGAACACAGGTTCTCTATGGGATTAAGATCCGGGGAGTTGCCTGGCCACGGATCCAAAATTTCAATGTAATGATCTCTGAGCCACTTCATTATCACTCTTGCCTTGTGACATGGTGCTCCATCATGCTGGGAAATGCACGGATCATCACCAAATTGCTCCTGGATCGTTGGGAGAAGTTGCTCTTGCAGGACGTTTTGATACCATTCTTTATTCATGGCAGTATTTTTGGGCAGAATTGTGAAAGAGAGCCCACTCTCTTGGATGAAAAGCAACCCCACAAATGGATGGTCTCGGGATGCTTCAATGTTGGTACGACGTAGGACTCATGGTAGCGTTCACCTTTTCTTCTCTGTCCCAAACGGTTGGAAGGGGGCTTCACCAGAGAAAATAACTTTGCACCAGTCTTCTGCTGTCCAATCCTTGTAATTCCTGCAGAATTTCAGTCTGTCCTTGAAGTTTTTCTAGGAGAGAAGTGGCTTCTTTGCTGCCCTTCTTGACACCAGGCAATTGTCCAAAAGTCTTCGTCTCACTGTGTGTGCAGATGCACTCGCACCAACCTGCTGCCAATACTGAGCAAGCTCTGCACTGGTGGTGACACGATTCTGTAGCTGACTCCCCAGGAGGAGACGTCCTGGCACTTGCTGGACACTCTGGGACATTCTGAAGCCTTCTTCACAGCAGTTGAACCTCTCTCCTTGAAGTTCTTGATGATCCGGTAAATGGTTCTTTCAGGTGCAATATTCTTTGCAGCAATTTCCTTGCATGTGAGGCCATTTTGATGCAAAGTGATGATGGCTACACATCTTTCTTTAGAGGTAACATTGCTAACAAGAACACAATGATTGGGAGCACTTCTTCCCTCCTTTTATAGCAATCAGTCTGCTCTTATAATCCAATCAGAATGATAGAGATTTCACCTGACTAGTACTCGTTCAAACTTTCCCTGGTTCTGCTTATATGATTAGTGAAATGATGTTAGCTGGTCATTTTGTATCACAAAATGTATGTCACTGCCAATATTTTTGGCAACGGCTGTAATTTGATATTGATTGTTATCGTGATACACATTTCATACCATTAATGGAAAAGGGTCAGGGTTAAGTTAGGCTTACGGTAAATGAATTCCACAAGTTTGTTAGACCTCAAGAATGAATGGAAACATAACTTGTTTAAAAGTGAGCTCCACATGTTAAGCTATCTTTTAAGTATTTAAGTCCAAGTATAGTCAGTTTAGCCAGATTTAATCCTGCACACAGTGTGAGACCTCTTCTCCCCACAATTTCTTCGTCTTCAGCGGACGTTTGACTCTCCTCATGGTCAATCATTTTTATGTTTCTGACAATGTTCTTCTTCCTAGTTTTGTCCAACCAACACGTGTCAGCTACGTAAACCTGTACATGACATAATTGCTGTAGCCTAAAAGTCATTACGTCCACTGAAAGACTTTCTTGCATTTGTCAAAAAATGAGCGGACGTGACAGCACTATGGATCATGAAAACACATTTAGCTAAATAGTAAATACATTAACAGAAATGGTGTTGATGTCAGAGTTGCTGTTTTGTTTAGTTGATAGCTGTACTGCATTTGTCAGTGCGGTCTCTTTCGGTACACAACAATATAATTTTAGACGTATAGCAAGCTAGCTTGTGGCTACCTAGATTCAATACTGGTTTACATAACAACAGGGCTATGTAGCCACTAGACAGCTAATACTTCCTAAATGGCTCATTTCATGACTGTGATTCAGTTAGCTAGTTGTGTAAGCTGAAATGTTTCATTTTTATTAGAGCTGTGAAAAGATTCAAATATTTAATCAAAGACTTTTCATTGTTAATTGTAGATTGCAAAAGAGCTTGGATATGATATAAATATATACATACTAGTGCTGTCAATCGATTCAAATTTTTAATCGAATTAATTACATGGTGTCTTGATTAATTAATCATGATTAATTATGGCATTACCGACATCTTAACAGTTTCACTGCAGCAAATGAGTTGTAATAGTGAAACATTTTAATCAAACTTTTAGAACCAAGCTTTATGCCACTTTGTACTAATGATAATATGGCCATCAACGAGTATGCACGTGTGTTTGTGTGTGAGACTGTTTGCTGTCTGTGGCGTAGTGCATAAGCACATTGTGGATAGATGAGAGATAAGCGCATACATGGTGCTCGTGTGTGACATCTGAAACAGCTGAGCACTCATCTCAGTACAGATGTGCAGTGTGTGGGGGGAAATACTATTAATAACACAATGTGTGACATCCTTTTTTGTATTTGGGTTGAGACAATTTCCACAAGGTGCTATCAAAATCAACTTGTGACAGTGTGATATGTTTCGTTGTTAATGCGCTAGTGCGTGAACAGGTGTGTGTCTGAATAGTTCACCAAATATTGAAAATTTACTCACCTTCATGTTGTTCGTTTTGCACTGACTTTCTCTTTAAGGACCCACAAACATGATTTAGCCCTCTCTTGAACAGCTCTAAACAGAATTACCATCAGTCCAGAGTAAATAACGTGAAGTGGCATCACGTAAATAGTTAATGAAGCAAAAAATCCACAAGGGGCCTCATCCACCCCTCCACCCGCAACACTGCTGCTGCACTGCTGCCTCCTGCGGCGAGTGACGACCTGATTCGCTGGTGTCACGTCGTGACAACTTACCCTGCAGACAGTAACAGGTGGCAAAATATTCAAAAGATGCTTATTTACTACCAATGCAGGGGATGTGTTCTGTGCACAGATCAGGAACACTGTTCACAGTTAATTTGGTGGTGTTAATCTGCTTGGGGGAAATATGAAAATGAGAATATAACACAACCATCATTCAAACATTCTGTCATCATTTACTCACTGTCATGTTCCTTGTACTGTATGTTTTTTGTTTTCACAAAAGGAACACAAATAGACTTTCATAGGATACCAAGGTTTTTCTTTTCCATACAAACAAAATGTATAAGTAAGATAAGTAGATCCAAGTACCAAGAAGAACAAAAAATATTAAATAAATAATTAATTTTTTCTTGGTCAAAGTGACTAAAAATTATGGAGCAGGTCACATACGGTAATCTATAAAAATGATGGTATACAGGGCTGAACTGGTAATCTAGCATACCGGGCATTTTCCCGGTGGGCCGATGCACTTTTGGGCCGATCAGGGCGGATTGGCCATCGGGAGAACCAAGCGACTGGTGGTTCCCCCGCAAAACGTGCCGAATGGGCTGCGATAAGCAATGAGCCGCCGCGTTATGCAGAACAGACCACAAAACAGTGCCGCGATATGCAGCAAAAGGACAGCAAAAAATCTTTTAAAAAGTCATTAAAAAGTGTTGTTTGCAAAAACTGCATTAATTTTATCTTTGAAGTGTTATATCTGCTCTGAAATGATCTTTTGGCAACAGACCGCTCAGGGCAGTAAATGGGGGTTAAATATTCCTTAAAATATTTTCTCGTCAATACTAAGTGTATGACTTGTAACTGTGATGACTGTGAAGACAGTGATGTGCCATGTTTGTTTGTGTACAGATTATATACTAACCATAGCCGTCAAGCGATTATTAAAAAAAAAAACTAATTATTTTCGATATGCCGATTAATCACAATTAATCGCATTTGTAAATATTTGCTGAGAATATAATATAATATAATATAATATATATTATAAATACAATTCAAATAATTAAAATGCATCACATCATTGAGGCAGACGAGTAAAGCATTGATAAAGCCAAAATGTACAGTACACAGAAATCCATTTTGTAAATTAATTTGTCCATCTGTCCAAGAATAGATTTATTATAAGGACTTTTCTAAGGATGCAATGTAAACATGCATTGGACAGATACATCTGACTTTGTTGCATCGCGTCATAAGCACAGCGTTTTTAGGTTTCTGTGTCAGGCTAAACGTAGTTTGAAAAACACACTCAAGATCCTTACATTGTGCCCAGTCCAGCTGTGTTTGAACGCAAGAACGCATTCTCATCTTGTGTTGTTGCTGGTGTCAAGCAAGCCAGAGTGTGATTTGTTGTCTCTGCACAGCTGCGTGTTGCCTATACAGCTGGAGTTCTGCTTACTGCCCCCTGCTGAAAAGAGGTGGTACTTCAAAATTCAACTGCTCCGATCCTACGGTCTGGGGCACGATTAATTGCATACAAATATTGTACGCAATATTTTTTATACAAATAATCGCACTTAATTATCTACCTTAAATTGAAAGCCCTAGCAGCTACGTCAATGATTGATTTGCAGTCATAGGAAATACAGATAGGTTCTGAGAGAGATTCAACACCTTTTAAATGGAGAAGTGGTAAGACAGTGCCTGGAGAGACAGACAGTACACAGGGGGAAGAGAGACAGCTCTCAGGAGGTCTACTTTAGCTCCATCACTGGACTGCACTTCTGTGTGCTAATCACCAGCGCAAAGTTATTAATGCAGAGAGGCATACCACTCTGCATAAACAGCTGCTCGCGCCATGGCCAATAATAATGCAAGATAGATAGAGAGCGAGGGGGTAAGAGAGAAAGAGAGAAAGAGAGAGACAGATCTTCACAAAGCAAACACACACTGGTGCACAATCTCCAATGAATTGTTTCTCATCTGACAAGCAACGCTCATTGAATTTCCCATCATGAATTTGATCGGTCATTCAGAAACACAAAACACAAATAAGTCAAGTCGACCATCTGCTTGTTAGCAGCATCGGTGAAAAAATATAAAACCTCCTTTTTTTAATAAACAATAAATTACCTTGACAGGCCAGAGAGCACCTGAATGTGGGAATCAAATATTTGATGTTATTTTAGTTATGTTTCAATTATAATAAAAAAGCATGCTCCTTTTTTAATTTATTACCACAACACGCACAATCCTGGTGTCATCATCATTTTCTAAATCAATAATCAACACAGCATGCTTCATTAACAGTGACCAATCAGAGGCAAGCCGGGGATCTCATTTTGCAACATGAGCATTCCTGAGACATAAACCATCTGCTACGTGTAGAAACAGAAAAATCTAATTAATCCATTCTTATCATGCATTCCGATTTTAAAGCAATTAAAGATGTTCTTTGTCTAATCGCAGGCGCACAAGTTGCTTCGTAATGAGGAAGGCAAACTCCATGCTGAACTTTCCAGGGTTCTCGGCGAACGCGTTTGGAAAGTTTACAAGCCACGCACACACTCCAGTGAGCCGTTAGAGCTACAATGCAGATGTTGGCGACAGCAATGAATTTTTTATTAAGCATTTAATCATCGTGCAAACCAAGAATTCCCATAATATGAGGCCCAGGCACAAACTACAGAGGTGCCAAATCACCCGCTATAATGTTTTCTTTTTTAATAAGAAATAAACAGATGCCAATAAGCAGAACTTGTTTTTTTTTTTTTAACATTGCATAAAGCCAATGATGAACTGGAATGCTGAATTTGTCTTAATTAAGCCTGGGGATAGATCTCTCGCAGAATGCTAATTTTTGTTAAAAACAATCCACCGTTTCTTCTCCCAACCCCACTGTCTCTAATTTCTAATCATAATGGATTCATGAAAAAAAAAAAGACAAACAAGTACAGGCTCCGCTTAAAAGTACTTGAGACAGTGCTAATTCCCTTTAATGGACCCCCAACATACACACACGCACGCGCAAACACCCACATGCCCATCATTAAATTCTTTATTAAGAGGTTACGGATGTGTCAAGACTGCAGGAAGAGTAACTACTTTCCAAAAAGGGTAGTTGACAAATAGCTTGGGCGTGAACTTGTTTTAGGTTAAAACTAATTTGAGAGTATCATGGAAGATGCTTTCAAATCTCAAGTTTTATCACCAGTTTTAAAAGCACTATTACAGTATAAACAGACACTCCACACTCAAAACACTGATTGACAACCATAAACAGATGACAGGAAAGTTTATTAGAAAAGTGTGTAATATCAGCTCCACTAGTGTCACCAAACAGAATAGAGCACAACAGTCTGGCTTCAGAAGTAAAAATCCCATTACATTTTTCCATAGGGGAATTGATAATTAATAACTTATTTTAATAAATATTTTATGTCTGATCTACCACGAGTTCAGAGGTTGATATTCAATGGTATACGCTTCTGTTGAAGCCGTCAGTCTGCATTATTTCAACTTCATGTTTAATAGCAGAATTTTTGGTGAAGATTTACACTACCCATGATCCTGTAGAGAAAACATCTACCAAACAGAGAATGGTGGCCGTCAAAACACGCCAAAAGAGCTCTGCAGCGACCGTCAACTTCCCTGACGCACCAGGAATGATGTAATTGAGTTGGTCTTCCTGATTATTTTGCATTAAACTTAAATATATATTGTTTCTAAACTAAAATTGTATTTTTTTATCATTTTTTTATTCAGTTATTAAGAGTCATTAATAATGCTTCATGGGATTGCAGTTAATTTCCTCATTGAATATGTCAAGTACACAGTCTTTTAGTCTAATTTAGGAACAACTAAATTAGATTTGAGCCTTTTAGGAAAAATACTTCTGGAACCAAAATGGCTGAAAAAGTGGCTCAGTACTGCTGCACTTTATCACAAAAAAAAACTGCATTCAAACAGGTTTATCAGGGCGGCTGTGGTTCAGGTGGTAGAGTGGGTTGTCCACTAACCTCAGGGTTGGTGGTTTGATTCCCGGCTCACGTGACTCCACATGCCGAAGTGTCCTTGGGCAAGACACTGAACTCCAAGTTGCTCCCAATGGAAGGCTAGTGCCTTGCATGGCAGCTCTGCCATCATTGGTGTGTGAATGGGTGAATGAGACTTAGTGTAAATCACTTTGAATACCGCTAAGTTTTCAAATGCGCTATATAAGTGCAGACCATTTACCATTTACCGGACACCCCAGTCAGTGAAACCAAATCAACACATGCCATTAGTTTGCTGTGTCGAGCTGGTCAGGATGCTCAAACAAACAGTTATAAAAGTGTCACAGCGACACAGTGTTACACTATTTGGGGGAATCAACCTATTGATGTATGAACTGTGGACCATAGTCGACATTAGGGTAAGAAAATAATGTCAGAATAGTTTTTTTGGGGTAAACTATTCATCTAACATTGATAAAATGGCACACTTCATATTCAAATACTCACGCTGGACATTAGAGGGCTGGTATGTTTGTCTTTCTCTCTCTAGTTGCTTTGTCCATTGTTTAATGTTAGTGCCTATGGTTGAAATTCATGAAGTGCTCCACTGCAGGGCTCAGTTGGCGGCAGAACTGGAAGAGCAATGAGCACATTGTTCCGCTCCGGAAACTTTTCAGAGCAATCAACAGCTGTCGATCGAGATGTCCTGGATCTATTCCATCTATTATACACTATGATCCAGAGATAAAACAACAATTAGGGAATTTCATAGCCCAGTCTTACACACATATAACCTGCTCAAAACTAAAGGTCATCCTGCCTAATTTATAGGATTTGGTAAACTACTATTAAAGTTAAAATCGAAGGTGACAAACACAATGGAATGCAGACTATTGGAAAATGTATTCAACTATGGGTATAGTAGTACAACTACTATACTTTTATGTCCTAAGAGTTTATTTCTATTAGAAATTACATTATAAATAATGCTGAAAATGTATAAAAAGATTCTGCAGTATTATAAAGGAATTGCCATGATGAGGCATCGCCATAAAATCCTAAAACAACAATAAAAACTAAATATTTTAACAACTTTAAAGCTGAAATGACAATCAAGTTTTAACAGAACTTTTAATGGAAGTGTTTTATGAAAAAATAAAATAAATCCATCATAAGCGCCTCACTGCAACATCGATTTACACTTATTTATTTATTTATTAAGGATAGAAGTGATGAGTCAACATTATTTTTGTGGTAATCAACATTATGCTTAACTTGTAATGAATCCAAGATATTAATTTAATATTAATACTACATTAAATATCATGAATAAACAATGCACAATTATTTGCCATATTTATTAATCTAGGTTAATGTTAATTAATACAAAAAATAGTCATTCATTGTTTATTCATGTTAGTTCATAAACAAGGTTGCTGCAGAATTTTTCAAATCAAATGTAAGACTTTAAGACCTTTTTCAAGACCTGAACAATTAAAATGAATACTGTATCCCCATACTAAAACAAGCCCACTAAAATCATAATCTAAAAAAAAGTTTAAAATACTCATGTTTTCCACAAATATATCACATTAAAATTGGTTTTATGTACATTATAATAATAAATACAATTTAGCGGTCGACCGATATTGGATTTTGCTGATACAATGATGTGTTGAAAGAAAGGCAATTCATCTGCCAGTAGTTTTTAAAATTGGTAGTCTAAAAGAAATGTTCGTAGCCTTTCCTTCCTGTGATGTGGAGCACCAAATTTAAACAGATGCAGTTAATGGGGATATATAGGAAGAACTGTAACTTTAAGGCTGAAATACACTAGGTACTGTTTCAGACATTCAAACATATAAGAGAAATAGTATGTGCACTCCTACAATGATCTACAGCATATTACATATAAACAATTAAAAGTAACCATTGTCATATTTCATCAAAACTACATCATCAACAACAGTTGATCTTTAGTCATAAATTTCCAATATTATTGCTTAGTGATTGTGAACTTCTCTGCAACAGCTGGAAACTCTCACAATTTCAGATTTCCTTGTCATCTTATCTTATATCTTATCTTATCGTATATTGTCTCAAACTATCGAGGTCAATGATGTTTTTCAGACTGGCCTTGCAGATAAAATGCTCTATTCTCTATTGAAATGCCACAGAAAAAAACAAGCAAAAAGCAACCTTTTAGAGAGATCTGGATTGTTAGCTAAAAGACTAACAAAAGAAGACAACCAATCAAACAAACTGGGGTAAAGATTAAAAAAGACAGAAAAAAGGTGCTTTTTATAGAGATATTTTTTCCCCCACTGATCCACTGCAAACATAAACATAAATCAATGCTTTTAAATGAACAATGCAATGAGGAAAGTAAACTATCCATGTTCGAAATCATTTTGGCGTGCTAAACATTCAATCACAATACCACTGACCCCTTTCCTTTATAACTCAAGCAAGGAAAACACTTCATTCAACAGTGTTTTTTTTTCTCTTGGAGCAACCAGATGCTGTGTGCAAATGTGAACGCCCGACCTCACAGCAAAACAATAAGCACAGAAATTGTCTTAATCTGGAAAAGTTGAGGTTGACTGCAATAATGTGATTAGTGTCTGGGCCTCGCTAATAAAGTAAATCTTAATAAATCATGTGCAATCTTTTCCCACGCTAACCCCTCCATTACCTCACCGTGCCATCTGTTATCATCAAAACTATATGGCTGGGTTTAAAATAGAATTGATATGTAAACAGCATTTTAATTAAGAGTGACAGACTGCTCGAGAGCCTCCATTATGGCATAAAAGAACAAAAAATTTAAACAAGTCAATCTTGTCTTATTATTTAGCACTGATAAATAATGCAATGGGTGTCTTTTGTTAAATTTTTGGCCTTTTTGCCACTTTTATTGATTCTGACTCACAGACTCCACCCATATGAGTTCAACTGGCAGAGTATGTTGCTAGAAAAGCAAAGGTCATGGGTCAACAGGCTCTGTTAAAAAATGAAAATGTGACACTATTTGGGACACTACATAGGCAGCAACTCTGTGCATCATATAAATTGCAAAAGACTGTTGCTAGGTTAAAGACATGATAGTTCAATAAGCTTAAAATTCATACAAATATCTGTGTAAAATAGTAGATTTATATCTATAATTGAAATTTCTCTTCTATATATATTCAGTCCAGCATCGAGGATGAATGGCACAATCCTTGAAGGATGCATGCGATGGCACTTTAGCATTTGGTTAAAAAGAAGGTATATTATATACTTTTTAGAAAAGGTCAATTCCAGCATTATGGACATGACATTTGCAGAGAATATATGAAATTTAACTTCACATATGAAGTACTCATTGCCAGTATATTGAACCATTTGTATGTATAACCTCCTTAGATCCGAACATGACTGCTGTATGCAACTTGTAGCACCAAATAAACTATGGAAGCCCAGGAGTGCCATTTAAAAAAGAATGAAGGAAAAAATTATCAATTTAATAAAAATGTGAATAAACCATCTTATAAATGGGCAAATAAATACACATTTAAATGTGTTTATTTAATTTATGTTTTAAAATGTACTTATGTTTAGCAATAAATCAGCACATTAATAAGTCATTTTTAAATGCACCTTTTAAATTGCGTTTTAAAAAGCATTTGGCAATTACTTTTCTTTAATCAATCAATCCATACATGCTGAAGCCCAGGAGTGCCAATTAAAACATATGAAGGAATACATTATTAATCTATTAATTTGAAAATAAAAACTTGATAAATGGAAAAATAAAACGACACATTTAAATGTGTTTATTTAATTCATGTTTAAAAATGTCATTATATTTAGCAATAAAATTGTGCCTTATTAAATCAGATTTATTTAATCTTTAAAATGTCATTAAATGTATCAATAGATGAGTACATTAATAAGTCTTGGCAATTGCTTTTCTTAATTAATTTGCCAATTGCTTTTCCTCATTTTTCTTTTCATTTTCCTTTTCTTTCTCAAGTTAAAATCAAGTTTAAAAATGCCATTGGACTGTGGACTCGTGAGAGCAACCAATGAACTTTTGACAGTTATGAGACACACCCTTTCTCCCACCTGCCACTCCTTGACCTTTCACTGGACGACAGTACGGGTGGTTACATGATATTATTGGATCTGCAAATCCCGTGCATAAGAAATTGATGCGAAGCATATAAGTTAATGGTGGCTCGTTCACTGTTGCTGTGAAATGCTGAGCGTGCGTGCACAGTGATATGTGTCCAAGATGGGAGCTGGTAAACGTGAAGCTGTCAACAGAACTACCCTCCCGACCCGCTCCCTGAACTAAAAGCATGCGAAGGAGGCAGGGCTGGACTGGTAATCTGGCACACCGGGCACTTTTGGGCCGATCAGGAGCGGAATGTCCATCGGGAGAACCAAGCGGGCCGGTGGTTCGGCCGCAAAACATGCCGAATGGGCCGCGATAAGCAACAATGAGCCACCGTTATGCAGAACGGACCACAAAACGGAGCCGTGATATGCAGAAAAGGACTGCGAACACCCCCCATCACCTCTATCCATTCGCTTAACGTCATAATCGATTTCCCCGACAAGCCATGTGACCTCAAAGGGCCCTTGCCAATTACCGAGAAATTTAGAGTTGATGTTGGAAGTAATAAAAGGACTTTATCTCCCGATGCAAACATTTTTTGCATTGAAATGCAGCGACATGATAAATGTGTCTCTTATAATTTCAAAAACAAGCTCTGTTAAGACAAAGTAAGTTGAGATACATCTCAGACATTTCCTTATATTTCTGGAAAATGATTATTGTTAACAAAGTGAAAATAAATATTCTTTTGGCACCTCTTTTGCGACCATGAAATATGGCTGGTGGAAATCATAATTTTAGAAATGGTGCACAAATCATGTGTGATATTTCACATTTTATTTGCTAAAATGTTGAAATGGACAAAGAGTAAAGTGTCATTTATATAGATTTGTTTTAATACATATATTATACTCCTCATTACCACATTTCTCATGAAATTTTAAGGGAAGCCGTGCTTCCTGTGTAGTCTTGAAATCCCCACTGCATGGCATTCTGATACATATAATGGTATTAAATGATTGCCATATTCATGTACTAACATGGTGCATACACAAGTCTCCAAACCATGGTATTTCTGGAACTTTTTTCTAAGTGTTCGTGTGTATTTAGTTGGTGTATAGTATTTTGCTAGTTTGATGAGATATAAATGTATACACACTGCAATCACAATATCACGAAACATTTTTGACAAACCTTTCTCTTATGTGCTGATTGATTCTCATGCACAGCCTGCAGAAAGCAAAAAGATGCATGTTAATCATCATGGCAACAGCACACTAATACATGACAACAGACGTCCTGTTTGGTACTAAACTGTATTCAAAAAAGTGGGATGTCCCTGCTAAGATGTGATGTTGGAAACCATTCAGAAGGCACACTACTGTTGAGATTAACAAAAGCACTGTCAAAACATAACAGCAAATTGCACTGTCATGTTTACTTTGCTCAAACGCCATCTCCAACATGGGTTGCCATCTCCAACTATAGGTTCAAGCGCTTTGTCGATCTGTCTTTTCCTTCCTCCACTCAATCATTTGTTTTTTCTCTTTCTCTCACATACATGCACAGCAGTAACACGATGTTTCCCATGGGCCCCATTCATTCCTATGTGTTGCATCTGCAGATCCAAGGCTGCCATCAAATTCCAAACAAGATCCATCAGTAATTAAGGGAATACAGAGGGACAATAGAAAGACGAGCTGATCTCAGGCCTACCTCCTGTCTCCTTTCTCAGCGGGCAGGAGAGATAAAGCTGGCAGCCATGCCGCTCTGCGTATACCCACGCTCACCCTGGGCCATCTATATTCCACCCATGCCTTGGCAATATTGATATTGGCAGGCGAGCTGCTGATATTGGGGACGTAATGATGCAATTAAAACTAGAAGCATTTTACTATTATTGGCACGCGCAGCTAACCCCCACCCTTTATTTTAGAAGGCAAATATGATTTGGAATCCACGAGCAGAGACCTGGAATGAGCGTACCCATAATAAAGAAATTCAACTTGTCATTTTTTGCCTATCCATCACAATATTGTTCGTAGGGTATTGTCGAGGCTGATGTGTTCTTGATACGCTCTAAGAAAAGGCTTTGTGATCTCGTAATAGCCATGTTGACTGCTGAGTTTAAATGGTGATATGTTTTGCATGGCGTTTAATGGCAAGTCAAGGAGAATGTCTGACAATGTAGACACGGTGGCAAACGAGAACGTCATTGCAAAGTCTCCTCACAAAGTCGCTTGTTGAAGATGCGCGGAACACAGGGATATAATCTAGAAAAGAAAATGCAGACAATTCCCGTAATGCACGTCTACGTGCAGGTTATATACCTTGGCAATAATAGGGCAGCGTGATTTTTAGGCCATATGTTCTTCCTTTGTTCCAGGAGCGGAGATGGCTTCGCGTCACTTATGTTTCTTATTAGTAAAATGATTTATGCCACGTTCACTCAAAAATTCAGCTTGCAAACGAGAAAATGCATTGTGACTTGACCAGATGTGCACAATAAAACGAGATTCCCATTGTAATATTGGGTACTTAGTTTATATGAAGCTAATATAAGGCGCACTTGCATGTGGCAAAGTCACTCTTTTTAAAATTTGACAATAAATGATTGGAAATAAATTGTGTGTTTTATGCCGGATGGCATGAGTGGGTTGATAAATTAGGAACAGTTTTGTACCCTGACTTATCTACACGACAAACCTGGCGGAGATCACAGGGATTAATTGCCTCTGAGGTGTGAAACGCCGCTTTGCCATTCTTCCCACACACTCTGTGCCTAAACAATGATTAATCACCCTATAACTATTCTCCAGAGGATCCCAATGGTTGCCAAGACGGGTCTTATCCGAGGAAATCCATGTGCGCAGATTGGGAGGTACTTGCCAGGTACAAGGAACACAACCTGTCCCCATTCGTTATCAGATTAGGCGATGTCACTGAGCAGACATAAAGCGGTGACGCGAGCACGTCCCAAACCGCTTGGCCTGCTGTCACTTACGTGTCCATCGCTGTGGTGCTGATGGAGAAGCTGCGGATGATTAAATAATGGTGTTTATGACAGGCCTGAGGGCAGATGGCAACACTTATGATCTGTGAGATAAGATTACATATAAAAGCACTAAACTTAAACCTCCAGTCAAATTGCTGATCAATTGACCCTTTTTTTAGTCAGTTAAAAAATTGTTTAGCCATTCTGTCAAATGTACTGTACATTTACACTGTTGTTTTGGGAACCTAGCAAACCTGAATATAACATTGCATTGCATTACATTATATTATAATATGTGGGTCAGGGAGGTGATCTGCAAAATATTAACACATTATGTAATAACACTGGAAAATGGGACACAAAAACTCTTCCGTCTGTACTACAAAATTCTTTACCTTTTACAGCTCTGCTTTCCGAATTGATTAAATCATTTTAAAGATGCCCTCTGTAAGAACCCCCACTCCTCACCCCGAGCAACCTTGGCTCACTTTGTTTTTGTTTGGAATAAAAACTTTTGTTTAAACGTACAAACAGAAAAACTCTCCTCCTTGCCTCAGGGCCCCCAAGTGACCAGTTTGGTTTGGTCAGTTAAGGAAAGGCGTGTTTAATATTTGATGGCACCTGCAGTGAGCGGTTGCACGTAGTAATGAAGGTGACAGATAAACGGAGCGTGATCCCTGGGCACCTGTGGAGAGTAAGTGCACGGCTTTATCTCTATACAGGCTTGATATCTCAAATGGATAACTTGTGTAGCCTCTAATTTACATTAGGTGGGGAGTGAAGCATGAAAGCTGCAGTGAAGGCCGTGACACCTCCAATTAATGTAGCTCTGCTTATGCACAACTACCAGCGCACCCTGTCAGCGTTTTCACTTGCATACATACGCTGCTCTCGTGCATGTGTGCTTGCCCCACTGCACTGTAGCTACATGCCGAATTTTGCAAGCGCAGACCCGGGCGTCATTGCATTTTATGTTATAATGTTTTTGTATGGAAGAACTTGCAATAAAAGGCACTGCCTTCATAATCAATTCCTACCAGATATTATTCACAATGATGGGAAAGTTTGTTCTGCTGAAAAGACAAGCATTGCTGCTCACAAGTGTAGTACACTGGTGTGCTGGTGTTTAATAAGGCTGGAAACCAAGAACTGGTACTTATTTGATTCTGTGAATCTGTATGAGTCTGTTTTTTTTTATTTACAATGCAAAACATTCAGTGTGACAAGTGGAGACTGATTCCTGAATGAATGACTCTTATGAACCAGGTATTTTGAAACTACAGTGCGTATTGTGTACCGATTCCCAAAACAATGACTCTTATGAGCCGGTTCTTTTATATCTACAGTGTGACCAGTGAAGTCTGATTCTCGAACGAAGGACTCTTATGAGCTGGTTCTATTGAATCTACAGCGAAACATACTGCTCGACCAGAGTAGTCCGATTCCTGAACAAATGACTTAAATGGAGTCGGTATTTTGAATTTACAATGCCAAACATTCAGCATCAACGGTGTAGTCGATTCCTTAACGAATAACTCTTCTGAATCAGTTACAGTATTTTGAAACTACATCACACAACATAATTGTGTAATGTGATTCCCAAAAAAATATCTCTTATGAGCCGTTTCTAGTAAATCTACAGTGCGACCAGTGCAGTCTAATTCCCGAAAGAATGACTCTTATGAGCCCGTTCTTTTGAATCTAAAAAATATAGAGCAAGATTATAGTAAAGACACTCTTTACCGGAGTAATTATGGAAGGTTGCTGAAACTGTATGGTAATGTGTCTTTTAGGATACGCATTTTGAATGTTGTTGTAATTAGTGATATTTTATACAAATTAATAAACTATATTTATTTAAAAGTCTGTGCAAACACATTTTTTTTTTTCAAGAAACTCTTCTGTTAAAATATCAAATGATCTCAACATTTGCCAACAGCTGAGGGCAGAAAATCCTGTAAGAATTGCATTTATTATTTCCAAATACTTCTTCCTCAAAAGTACTAAAAGAATCATTAATGGGACCATTAAGGAACTGGAATCGATAAGAGGGATCGTTAAATTCTTTATGATTCCATCCCGACACCTCTGTTTGTTCCAAACCTGTATGACTTGCTTCTATGAAACACAAAAGGAGATGTTAGGCAGAATTTTGGGGACGACAGCCTCAGTCACCATTCACTTTTATTGTATAGAAAAAGGTAGAATGACAGTGAATGGTGACTGAGATTAACATGTCTAACATCTCCTTTTGTTTTCCAAGGAAAAGGGTAATACAGGTTTGGAAGAACATAGGGGGTAGTACATGACGAAAGAGAAAATAAAAAAAACTACTTTTTGGGTGAACTTTCCCTTTAACTTAGCTGGTAAAAGCTGGGATAGAAGAAAGTATTTGAAAGTGTAAAAATTAAAAACTATGCAGGGCAACCAGCTTCATTAACTAAGTTTGGCTAGTCAACATTGTGATTATGCATGCCTACCACCTAGACCAGCATCAAACCAGCATAAAACAACCTGGACCAGCTGTTTTTTTTTGTTGTTTTTTTTGTCAACAGGGTCCTAGCACTGGCATCGGACGAACCAACGCAAGTTTTTCTGTGGAACAAAAGGGAATAAGCCCTTAAACAAAGCAAAGCAATGAAAAACAAAGCCCTCGATGTGGCCCTCGTGGTGTGGTAAACACTGATGGGCTGCTTGCCAAGTACACCGTTTCATTTCAATGTGTGACAAAATATGGACATCCTGACACATCTCTGTTAACATTGGCAATGTGTTGTTGTGGCACAGAATTAAAAAGACATTTTTACACCTCGTAACATTTTCACATTGCTACAATACGCAATCTGTTGTATTGAAATAAAAGTGAAAATACATACCAGTGCTTAGCAGTGTTAATCAGTGTAATTTATATGTTCATAAAAAAAAGGGTGAGATGGGTTGACACTAGACATGTTTTTTAAGAAGCTATGATTATAAGCTTTGACTTAATCAGTTCTGAGATAAGACAATTCACAACATATTATTTCCTTTCAACCCTTAACAGGTTTCGAAGGCACTAATTCAGGGGGCTGGAGAAAAGAAGTTGAGACGAGGGCCACGTTTCTTCGAGAGTTCCCGTGGAAATTTTTTAGCTTTCAATTTGGTTATTCATTCATCTCATCTCTTCTTGAGCTCCTCCATTCCAGTGCTTCCTTTTGTCCTCGTTCTGTGAAAGACACAATCTCAACTTGATTACCTCCTACTCTGTCATTACCTAATAAGATTCCATGCACAGCAGACGCAGGGTTTTTCTACGCCGGTGGCACGCCACGCTCTCCGTGCAGTGATTGCACCTTGTGCAGAGGACTGTTTGCTCAACACTTCCCGGCTTCAAGGGCCATTTCGCCTCATTCCGGCACAGGTGGCAAATGCACTGGAGGTCGTTGGCTATAAGTAACAGTTAATTAACATCTGAATCACTTTCTTTTGAAATGTGGAGGGAAAGATTTCGAGTCACATGCTCAGATGGGCTGCAGCGTCCCAGATGAGCAAGACTCTTGGGGTTTCAAGGAACTGTTATCATCGTAACTCACCAAGGGAGAAAAGTAACCATTGCACAACAATGTGTGTTTATACAAATAATTTATTCAAGGCATGCGAGTAACTAAGGCAAAATGTTTACGTTTATGCATTTGCATTTTTTCCAATGCAATTTTTTCAGTAGGTGCGTTCCCTGGGAAACGAATGACTTTGACATTGATACTGTCATGCATATGAGTAGTATAACAGTGTACCATTTTGACATAATGTTGCTTTAATGCACTAGAAATCTTACTTAATGGATCCAAATATGAGAATTGATATGATTTTTTTTGTGTGTGTTTCTATTTGTTGTGTCTGAGTGAAATGAAAAATGCACTTAAAAAGGTCCTTACTCTGGGCATTTTTGCATTACAAATGTGTGGTAACAGATCAGACCATTAATATTTGTGAATCAATGTAAAAAAAAATATATATATATATATATATATATATATATATATATATATATATATATAGAATACAGCCTGAGACAATCATATTGATAATGACTGTGTGTTGTACATTCTCAAACTGACCATTTTTGACCATTATGGGCAGCTGTGGCTCAGGTGGTAGAGCGGGTTGTCCACTAATCGCAAGGTTGGCGGTTCAATTCCTGGCCCACATGACTCCACATGCCAAAGTGTCCTTGGGCAAAACACTGAACCCCAAGTTGCTCCCAATGGCAGGATAGCACCTTGCATGGCAACTCTGCCATCATTGGTGTATGAGTGTGAATGTGTGTGAATGGGTGAATGGGACACAGGGTAAAGCGATTTGGTAACCTCTAAGTTTAAAATACGCTCTAAATAAATGCAGACCATTTACCATTTGTAGACTTATAGAAATAAATACAGTAGACCTGTATACAGTACATGCACCAATCTATTAGTAGGCCCGAACGTAACCTGTGTCCACAGATTCTGAATGCCTAAAATTCACGACATCCCTACTTCTTCTGTGATGCTGTGAGGTATAGGTTTCTGTGACAGCACTAAAACCTATACCTCATTTTCAAACTATAAACACAACCCAATTAAGTGCAAGTGTCTACCAAGGATGTTTTGGTCCTGTGGGGATAATAGACCTCCAGCAGTGTTATATAGTTTCAGATTTTTTTTATTTAGTTTATATTTCTATTTTGTTCAATTTGTCATAAAAATGTAGTTCAGAGTTTGTTATCTTTCACAGTTTGTCCATTAGTTTTAGTTAAATTTTCTCAGCGTTTTGTAGTTTCAGTTTAGTTTTTATTTTTGTTTTAGTATTATTTATGGCTACCAAAGCTGAGCTTTTGCTGGTGTAATTTAAAAAGTATAACATCATAACATTTCTCAGGTCAGTCTTGTACTGTTGTAGTACTTGAGACCGGTCTCAAGACCACTTTTTGAAGGTCTCGTCTTGTCTCGGAATCGAACGCATTTTTACTCAGGATTTTATATCAAGACCGGTCAAGACCACAACTGCGGGAATATCACTAAATTGTCTTTGCATTGTTAAATTTATTTGTTAATATCATTACTGTGATTGGATGTAAAATGTCATGCTTCAAAAGCAACCAATAACTTCACTCATTTGTATTTGAAATTACCCATCAACCCTCTCCGTACCCCAAAAGTGAATGAGGGAGAAAGGTGAAGCAGCGGCTATCTGCCTGGAAGATGTCTGCAAAATCATCGATACCTGAACCACAAAGAATTTACAGTTACGTCCAAAAGAAAACACACAGCAGTGTGTAAATTCTGCAATGAGATGCTCACCGAGAGCGGCTAGGACCACATCAAACTTTTACCTGCATTTAGAAAGAAAACATTAAAATGTACGCTAAGTGGAAGTGATGCTAGCAAAGCTACCTAACGTTTGCAATCTACCTCTGAACCAAAACTCTTCAGAAATCTCTTCCCCCTTCACCCAAAGAGATTAAGTGAGTATTAGCTACCTATGTAACGTTATACTGTATGTTTCAGGGTGCTAGTTTCAGTTGCTTGCCAGCTTTTGTTTGTGATAAACAATGACAAGCCAGGCCACATATAGCTATGTAGCTAATGATGAATATAAAGTTACGTTACATCAACATTAACTAATATCAGCTGCATACCCCTCCCGACTTAATAAGGTTAAGTTAGACACAGCGCTACCGTGCTCCGTCACTTGGGTGAGAGAGCTAGAGATGTGAAAGCAGAGAGAGAGTGTTCAGGTTTGGCATTTTATGTCATCATTTTTTAAACTCATTTACAGCTTTTCTGAATTTTATATGTTGGATGTTTGGCATTCTTTGTTCTATTTTATATGTGGTTAGCAAAACTGCACACACTTCAAAATAACATTATATATTATATTATGTATATGTATGTGTGGAAATAAAAGAGGTGAATACTTTTTGTGGGTGTTTTTATAGGAACATGGATCATTCAAATCAATTTGAGAGGTGCCTATGTTTGCATGTTCACGTTTTATCTTAAGCGTGTCATGCAGCGTGGGACTCGCACTGGTCTGGTCTTGACCCAGTCTCGCCCTACCTTGGTCTTGGTCATGACTCATCTCGGTTTAGGTGGTCTTGACTACAACACTGCAGTCTTGTGTTACATCTATCTAATTACATTTTCATGTTTAATGTGAATTGTAAATGTTGCAAATTGTATGATATAGGGTGATATGGGTAAAGTGACAAAAGACATTTAAGCATGATCCACATTGTATCCACATGTATTTATTTAAATGATTATAAATCATTATTAAAGTTAATCTTTGGGGAGTAAACAATTAAAGAAATAGTTCAACCAAAAATGAAAATTCTCTCATCATTTCTGTAACTGCTGATCTCCTGGGTTTTTCAAACACAACAGTCTCTAGAATTTACTCAGAATGGTGCCAAAAACAAAAACATCCAGTGAGCGGCATTTCTGTGGATGATCCAGAGAATGGCCAGACTGGTTTCAACTGACAAAGTCTACGGTAACTCGGATAACCACTCTGTACAATTGTGGTGAGAATAATATCATCTCAGAATGCAATTCTGAGATACGGGTTGGCGCTGTTTTGGCAGCACGAGGAGGATCTACACAATATTAAGCAGGTGGTTTTAATGTTGTTGCTGATCAGTGTATATATATATATATATATATATATATATATATATACATACACACACACACACACACACACACACACACACACACACACACACAGGTATATATAGTATATACACTGTATATGAATGTATCACGAACCCACCAGGTGTCCCAGTTTGAGACTTTCAAAATCTGGTTACCCAATAGAAAAAGCACCAGTCGTGTCTGGGACTTCAATGATGACACATTTGAACTTTTAATGGAATGACTGTTAGTTGTGTTGCCAATGCATGATGCTAAAACAAAAAGAACAGGAACAATATAATATCCAGTAATTCATTCTGACCCCACCCACACACACAGTCTTTTCACTCATTCTGTCTTACACCGTCAATCAGTGATTGTTTTACATTTCATTTGGAATTGGTATATAGTTTTGTTTGATGTTCAGTTTTCAGAGTTGCAACAAGACATACTTTCTCATGTCACATAGACTAAAGAGGACTTTGTGGTTAAAGTTCAGTAAAAAATACACATTCTGAAATGTGAATTATGTGTTTTCTTCTACTGTAATATCAATAATGAAATGCAGCTGGTCTTATTAATATGATGATATTTAATTAGGGTGACCATATTCTGGTTTTCCAAAAGGAGGACACCTTTTGTTTTGTTTTTTTCACCTGGGGGTGGAATAATAGGGTTCAAAACAGTGTTACTATGAATGCAAACTTTAATACAGTGAAAAATACACTCTATTTGCATAACATAAATATATGTAAATAAATAAACATTTCCAACATTCTTTTATCTCCATGTACTAAAATAAAATATTTGATGAGTGTAACTTCATTTACTATTACTATTATTTTGGATGGCCATGGAAAATGCAGCAATGTGATAATAATTTTACCTGGTCGCAAAAAGTAGTCCATTAATTTACCTGATGAACTTTCACCTTTTGATGACCCTTTATACTTCACAGAGCTTGTGTGTGCTTCTAAATCACTTGCACCTTTATTAGCAACTCACACATAAGTGCCAGCTTTACATGTCATACATTCTGCTTCCCACGGATCTCGACCTGGACGAAAGCATGGGACATTTTAGTGCAAATCTTCTGTAAATTTGCACTTTCGTTTGGGCATTGTTTCCACTCAGCTGTCATTTGCTGCTACTGTCAAGCAACTGTTTGATGCCGAACACAACAGTGCTTCGTGCGTTCGCGGAGAGATTGACAGGCAGGAATTTGGCCAATCCTTTTATAATTGACCAATTGGTGTGCGAGAAGGCGGGACTTACCAAGAGGCGTTAAAGCAATGCAAATATGCACACGCACACAATTAAGTATAGACTAGATGCACATCATAATGCAACTAAAGCCGAATCCCGGACATGCTTTAAGGTCTGAAAAAGAGAACATGTCTGTGAAAAAGAGGACGTATGGTCACCCTATTTTAATATTATAAGTACAATTTACAAACTGTACATTTGGGTGTCCAGCTATACAACCCACATTGCACAAATGCCTGTTTTACCCATTCTAGATGTACCACTTAAAAACTAACACTAAAATAAATACTAAATGTAATGAAAAAAATATACTATAATATAGATAAAAACTAAAACTAACAAACAAAATGAAAACTAAACTAAATTGGAGTGAACTTTTTTTAAACGAAATAGAAATAAAAACTCAATTAAAAATGTAAAACTATTATAAGCTTGGTGGTGGTTGAAGAAAGGTTGGCTACTTTATGGGGGGAAAGTTGGCCGCTCTGGCTCAAAACAGCAGCTGGCAGGTGCAGTGGTTTTTCACAAATGCAGAAATAATCAAAAGTGACAACTAGCAGCACCACAAATGATTTGAATCTTTTACTCTGCTCCTAGCCATCCTCTGGGCCAGATTCAATTATTTATCATCAATGAGTCTTTCAAATCATTCATTCTACTGTGCTCCGTCCCATGTGTATTGACAATCACACATGAACCTCAAATTAAAGTTCCTTCACCTTTTTCTGGCTTTCTTCAACTCCAGAACCTCGTGTTGGAATTGCAAACATCATATTGGCACAATTGCACGACGCAAAACCCTCCTGACAGTCAAGTGCCTGTTTAAGGCACCGCCTGTTCATTTCACAGTTTTTAAACACATGACAAGTTGTTCCACTCAACACAGAGTCGTAACACTGTATGTCTCGTACATGTTCGCACCTTGGTTGCCTTATGTGTGGCATTCATGCCAAAAAATGAACACACATACACAAAGATATCTGTACGCACACAGAGCATTTTACATTGCCATGGTAGAGAGTCTCTAAGCTTGTCTCTTAACGACATGGAAACATTTAAAGGGATAGTTCATCCAAAAATAGCATCAAGTCGCTCCAAACCTGTATGATTTTCTTTATTACATGGAACTCAAAAGGAGTTGTCTAGCAGAATGTTCAAGCTGCTTTTTGCAGGTCACCATCCACTTCCACTGTATGGGAAAAAGCAGCTTGATCAATTTTACAATAAACCTCACATGAAACAGGTTTGGAACAACAACAGGTTTCACGTAGACAGAACTGTCAATTGGCGTATTAGGCCAGTACTTACATTGTTTGATGATTTGTTGATCATGTACATCTGTTTTTATGCTTTGCAAATTGACACATTTGGATTTCTGTGATGCATTAATGACATTAATGTTTAACACTGTGCTGATTTAAATATATAACCAAGCTAACAGCTATTCATTTGGCTAATTTAAATGAGGCTTTATCACAAGCATGAGCTAGAATGGGTGAAAAGTATAAACACATCATCAATATTTTGCATCATACATCATCATTGTCCAGTTAAAGGATTTATGAATTCATAGCTTGCTGGTAAAATTTCCAGCTATCGTTTCAAATTATGAAGGCAAGACTGGGGCTAGTTGTCACACGGGGAAGTTGTCACAAGAGCTATACCTCAGTAACAATGAGATTTGAAGTCAACAGTCCAAATGCACTAATGTGTTTCAAACACCTGGTGGGGCTTGTTGTCACAAAGGTCAACAATAATATTTCTTTAAGTCTTTAAGGCATGTCACTACGCAGAAGAAAATAAACCTACCCCGAGAAATTTTCACTGGAGTACAAAGTGTGACGACTAGCCCAGTTCACCCCTATAGATTGCAAAGAATACAATGTTTAATGAAAATATAAATCAACATTTCTGAAAAAGAAAAAAAACGGGCCAATCCTTAGCATTGTAAAAGATTATGTATTTATTATTTTGTAGATATGGTTTGATGCATAATTAACACACCATGGTTTTAAACTTGAACGCAAACCCCATATTTAATATGGCTCAAGTGTGATTCGACACATAAATATGAAGCAAGCATATAATGTGCTTCCGTCCTGTTATTAATTATGGAAATAACACAACAGAAGCATATCCCAACTCCATTACGGCAGTAGGCTAGACTTGTCTCAATAAATCAGCATCTACAATCAAAACTGAAATAATTTTTTATGCATTATGTATGTGCTTGTTGCCACAACAGATGTTCATTATGCAGAGTAATGCATCCTTGTAGTTTTTAAAAACTTCAGGCCTATAAAATAATCATAATGAATGCTTCATTACGAAGAGGGTGAGAAGACACGGGCACACTTAACAATATGTCTCTTGCTTTACTGTTTCCTCCACTTTTTATAGGTAAGGCACAGTCTCGCAAGTTTGAAACAGCGCGTTAAGTGTTGATGAAGAACCTGCGGCCGTGCTTTTAAATCAGACACACAGATTTTGAATTAAGCATCGAGTAGAGACAGATGTATGCTGACATGAAAACATGCCGCTTCAGCTCGACAAGTAGCATAGAAAATGCATCCTTTGGAGAAGCAGAGCATTGATATAATCCAATTTGCCTCAATGATAATCAACGGTGTTGTCCATCAAAAATTGGTGGGAAAAAGTGAGATTAATAGATTAATATAATATATATATTTAAAAGAATCGTATGATTTTGTTGATCAAAAGTGATTGATTTTTAGTTTATCTGAAAGAGTCTCAGAGTCGCCTTCTGTTTTCAAATGGTGACCTGAACGTAATTTATGAAATGATCCCCATATGGTTGGGTTAACTGTGGTTCTCTTTGCTTTAAGTTGTTTCCAATTTCAAGTTTATTACCATGGTGAAAGGTTTCCCAGGGTTAATTACAAAGCAATACAAAAGACAACCATTTTGGCATACTTTAAGGCACAATATATTTGGTAATAACCCCAGTTAAGAAGTCTGACAAAGTGTGTGTGTGTGTGTGTGTGTGTGTGTGTGTGTGTGTGTGTGTGTGTGTGTGTGTGTGTGTGTGTGTGTGTGAGCATGTATTTATCACTTTGTGGGGACCAAATGTCCCCATAAGGATAGTAAAACCCGAAATTTTTGACCTTGTGGGGACATTTTGTCGGTCCCCATGAGGAAAACAGCTTATAAATCATACTAAATTATGTTTTTTGAAAATATAAAAATGCAGAAAGTTTTCTGTGAGGGTTAGGTTTAGGGGTAGGGTTAGGTTTAGGGGATAGAATATAAAGTTTGTACAGTATAAAAACCATTATGTCTATGGAAAGTCCCCATAAAACATGGAAACACAACATGTGTGTGTGTGTGTGTGTGTGTGTGTGTGTGTGTGTTGTATTAACCAATAATCACAAATTTGTTCTGAACCTGTTCTGAGCATCAGCTGATGGGCTTTGATCTATGAAAGTGTTCACTCTTGGTGTCCCACTGTAAAGCATGTGCACTCAATTATTCGGTGTATGCCTTATGAATGTTTGTTGTAAATTGCATCATGTTTTGCCATGATAACATAATAGATTGTCACAGTATAAAGTTACAGTATGTGACCTCGAAAGTCTTTCAGGATTACAAGACAAATTCAACACAGATGGTTTTATTCATGAAACACGAGCAAAATAAATTGTGTAAATGCTGAAAATCAACTAAATGCACAAATCTCAAGCTAATTACATTAGTAGTTAAGCGGAATTTAGAATACACAGTACATGACCCAAATATTGCTTAAAGAAACAGTTTTCTATGGAAGACAATAGGTGATTTTAGAGGAATATCCTGACCATTCCTTTCAATATTAAACAGTTAGTTCACCCAAAAATGAAAATTATCCCATAATTTACTCACCCTCAAGCCATCCTAGGTGTATATGACTTTATTCTTTCAGCCAAACACAATCGGAGTTATATTAAAAATATCCTGGCTCTTCCAAGCTTAATAATGGGAGTAAATGGTACCTTAGATTTTGAAGCCCAAAAAAGCGCATACATCCTTCAAAAAAGTAATCCATACGACTTCAGGGGGTTAATAAAGGCCTTCTGAAGTGAAGCTATTCATTTTTGTAGAAAAATGTCCATATATATAACCAATGGATATAATCAATGGCTTCTGGTAACGACAGTCCATGCTTTCACAAGAGAGTCGAGTTCCGGCGTATGACGTAGGCGTAGTGAAAGCTCTGGTGAGAAGTGACAACAAGTATATCTGTGAAAGGGGTAAACCTATGGAATAATTGTGACAAGGAATTAAAAACGTGTAGTTCACTTTGTAAATTCAAGAAAATGTTTTAAAAAAAAAAAAAGTTGATAAATAACTATATACCTCAATATAAATAATTTTTTTAGATAATATTTAAACTATTTTATTAATGTCTGAAATGTGTACCTTTGTATTAATGTATGCACATTTGTGAAATGTCTTATGTTACTGATTTGTTTATCTTGTATGAATTAAATTCACAGAGAAAAGTGACGCTCATTAGATAAATATGTAAAAAGTGTAGGCACAATAAGCAAAGACTTCAGCCTACACCTTTTTTGGTTATTATGTATATTTTAATTTATTATGAAAAATTGTATTTGAGGACCGAAATAAAAAAAAAAAGTTTGATTGAATTTTTTTTTTTTTTTAAATTGAACTACTAACCTTTTCTGTATAAAGTTATAGCCAATTTTACAACTTTGTTGCCATGACGATGGAATGTCAACAAACCTTAAACCACTAAAACAACCTTAAATAATACAATTTAAAAAACTTTACTTCTCAAATAATACATACAGTTTTTAATTAGTTTTTCTAATTATTGTAAGTGCTTTAATAAAATGATTCGCTTCACATTCCTGCTTTTAAAACCTCCACAAGTTGGCCCCATTCACTTTCATTGTAAGTGCCTCACTGTAACCTCCAGTTTTGCTTTTTTTAAGAAAAAGAGGGATGAGTTTAAATACATTTTAGTGGTAATCAACATTATACCACAAATGCTGTCAACTGAGCTTAACTTGTAAAAAAAAACCTGCAATATTTCTCTAAATCCATGTACAGGGGACTGGGTCTGTCAATGTGCAAAATGACAACAAAGCACCATTAAAGAAGTCCTTGTGTCCTCTATTCCAAGCCATTCGATACCGGTGTGTGAACTGACGAATTGAAATGTAAGTCATGCTGTATGTATCACTGTAGCCCTTTAAGGCTTCAGAAGACTTGGAATACAGCGTGCAGTACAATTTGTATACTTTTATGATACATTTATTAAGCTCTTGTTATTTTTAAGGTTGACAGAGCCAGACGTCATTCTAGGGCTCAACAATAAGAATGGTCCGCTCATGTGGAGCCAGCATACAGTTTCGTACAGTTAATGAAACTGCTGCGCTGTCGCTAAACATTATATTTGAGGATCTTGTCAATGTGTTTTTATGCCTTGTAAACTTAAATGTTTGGAATTCTGTGATGTATTAACTTTGTTTTGCAGATTTCAGCTTTTCACCTTGCCAAGGTAACGTTATCTAGCTGGCTAAAATATAGTCCCATGACTTCCAGCAAAATATTTGTATTATTATTAAAGAAAACTTAACATTCAAATGAAAATAAAAAAATGTTCTGGTGTATATACATGCAAACATAAAGTATACAAATAAATAAATACATTGTGGTGGGGCAAGTAAAAAAAAGTAGGACAAATACAAATCTGAACTAGGGCCAACAGAAAAGAAATCCTTCACTGAGCCCTGTATTCACTTTAGCTCTATGGAAAGTGCAGCCAGGATATTTCTCAAACAAATCACCTTTTGTGAATCATGGATATAATTGCAATTTGACAGAATTGTCATTTTAGTACAATCCATTTCCTAAAAGGTGGAAAAACACTAAGATTCAAATAATACTACCAATATAAAACCGCATTGAGTCAAAAGCACATTTTTCCCATTCCCTGCCAAAACAAAAATCCAGCTTAACCAGCATGCAATTCCGATGCTGGTCTAAGCTGGTTAGTGCTGGTTTGGTGCGGGTCTAGCTGGTGGATATATATATATACTGTATTTGTGTCTCATCTGCTAATTTAAATACTTTTGTTACTACCAAGAGTGGTCTTATATAACCCTGAAGGGGTTTATTTTACTATAACAACCGGCTGACTGTACATTATCCATGGCTACTATCCCAAATAATTGCATGGGATTTGCAGTTTCCTTTAAATACAAAGGGACATCAGGTGTAAGTGTCATAGAAAGGTCGACGCATGTCTTTCACATTAAGATAAATGTAGTTTCTCTTGTTTTGTAAACAGGCTACGTTCTTTCTGCAACCTGTCTCAGATTCTGTTTCAAATGAAGACAAAATGGCCTGGGAGGGTGATTTAATTTCCACGTTTGACGTGTGAATGCGATCCTGCACTGCAACAATGTGGCATCTGAATGCAATAATCTCAAATTAAGCCATGCATAATTCAGCGCTTGTCATGAGAATGGATTCATTATTCAATAGATAAATAATTTACAAAATAATCAAATAAATAAATAATGACACTGCATAAATAACTCATCGGATTAGATTATTTCACAAAGCACCCTCATGCACGAATCAAAGCCTGGTCTCGCACGGCTGCGGCCTTCAGAAGACCTTTCATTATGTGTACCGTCATGCTGTACTTCCCATCATCTCACCTGCTCACGCATCATACCGTCATTAATAACAGTTGTTTAGAACTTTAGAACGCACCATGTCGTCCATCAGACACGTCCGGTGTGCAGCCCTCTTAAGCTTTCGGATGCCAATCAGAACATATTTGATGTTTAAATGTACAGTTATGAGGAACAGTATTTTGGACCAGTGAGAGTACACAGAGGGCAGGCTATCCAGCATGACAATGCAAGAAAGAGTGTGCAATAGTTACAATAGAAGTAAAAATGCCATCCCATTTTTCACAGTAGGGGAATTGATTATAAACTATAACTTATCAACCTTTAAATGCAGACCTCCCATGAGCTCCAAGGTTGTGATGGATTGTAAATGCTCCTGTTGAAGCAATCAGTCTGTGTTATTACAACGTTAACATTGAAAATATAGTTTGAATCGCTTCTCACTTGGGACAGTGTTGCACTGCAGCGGCAGAGCTAGGTGGCTTTAAAGCATGGGGGTGAAGTGAGTTTGGTTTAGTTTTTATGTGGGTTGCATGTTGTCAGTGAAATTGCCCTGCATAAATGCATTATCTATGCTATGTAGTTTCCTTACCAGGTCGCAGTGTGTGTTGTCAGACACATGGTTTGAGACTTTTAGAGAAAGGGAGGTCAGGACAGGGCTATTAATGCCAGCGGTGGCAAATATGCCCCAGTTCTGCTCTCCTGAGACCGCCACCAGCATCTGGATGCCATTCTCTGCACGCATGCATGAGCACACACAGACACACACACATATGCAACATAACTGTCAGGTGCCACAGCAACCAGCCCACCACACTACTCTCTACCCATGGTGCTTTACTGCTTATGCACTGCTTTATATATTGCACTGTCCTCTAGTGCACTTGACTTTAGAAAGACTGCAGGTAAGCAAATAAAGGCAATTGAGGGAAAGATGACTGTTTTGTTAAATAATGCAGAGTGAAAAAGTGAATAATTGAAGTCTTTCAATAGCAGGGCTAAGCAGGGCTTTCTCCGAGGCTACATGGGTCAGTCCTTCCTCTATTTTCAAGTCACCATCATACTGTATATGTCATAATATATTGGTAAATATATTCAGAAGTTGGAAATAATACTAACTGGTTTTCTTTTATCACAATAAAGTGAATTGTACATAATTTCGGATGCTGCCATTTGGCTGATTCTCACAAAGCCTTTCAAGAAAACGTCCTGGTCCTATTTTACTCCAAAATCAAAAGTAACAAATCAAAAGTAACAAATAAGAACTCATATTGTGCACATAGAAAATGAAGGGGGCCATTAAGATGTTTTACATTGTAACCAGGGCTGCATTAAGGTACTGCAAGGCCCAGGGGCTCCGTTTCGCTCCGTTCCTGGAGAGGGTGGGGGGACGTTGTTACTCTATGTCCGTGCGCTTAAACCCCAGTAAGCCCATGCATTAATGCACCCCTGCTTGTAATATAATTTTCATGAAAGTGACGCACATATTACCCCCAATTCTCATGGCCGCAATGCAAAAAGACATTTTAATACACATATATACAGGGTTGGGAGGGTTACTTTTGAAATGTATTCCACTACAGATTACAGAATACATGCTGTAATTTGTAACTTATTCCATTAGATTACACAAGGTGAGTAACATATTCTAAATACTTTGGATTACTTCTTAAGTGCTGGTAGATTGTTTCAATTGTTTTGACTATAAAAACTCTGTCAGCACTGTAAGACAAAATACACATGTTAAAAATACATTCTCTGAAAACCCAAATATCATATGCAGTGTTGTCTATAAAACAAGATTAATCAAACTGATCTTGTTTTAAGGATTTTTTGATATTTTTACAGGAAACGATAAAAAAAAAAAATTGGTATCAAGAATATGATTTTTGCCCTAATATCAAAAGTCTTACAAGAAAAAAAGAAATTATGATCTAATGTGAATTTTCTTGATATAAAAATATGATCGTGTCTGGTAACATGTGCATGTAAAATGCCTAGAAATAGTATTATAGCTTAGTGTTAAGCTAACAAATTACACAAGGTTTATTTGTATTTCTTCTGCTCCAAACTTACTTCAAACGTACTTCTCTGTAGCTCGTATGAATGTAACACATCATAAGAAAGTGTTTCACCGCTGTTCAAATGCACTTTGGATCGCATCATTTATATGAATAAATGTTTTCCATCTTACAAGGACTAAATATTAAATGAAACAAATGACAATAAAATGTAAAGTAATCTCTTCAGTAATCAAAATACTTTTTGAATGTAACTGTGTTCTAATTACCAATTATTTAAATTATAACTGTAGTGGAATACAGTTACTTACATTTTGTATTTTAATTACGTAATCCCGTTACATGTATTCCGCTTGACTAGATAATATTTCTCAAAACCAAAGAAATACATCTTAATACTTGTTCTTTAGAGTTCAAAATGTAACGAATAACAGGAATTATTCCACACCTTTATATTAGTCTGGACTAATGTGTTGTTTGGAATAACCCATCATCTCAACATTTGTGTTGCATCCAGCATGACAGCAAAAACAACAGCAAATACTGATAGGATTTGAAAATCCTACACAAGTAAAACCACCTGAATTATTTAATTCCACCTCATGCATATCTGTTTACTCCGAATTAGGGCTGTCACAATTATGACATTTGGCTGATGATTAATTGTCAAAAAAAATAAATTGCAGTTATGATGATTAATTGTCTCTTTGAGGGCTTTGGCGATTAATTGTCATATAAATTGTCATATTTCCATTGCTGAGGTGCTTTTTCTGCATATGTGCTTCATACACCAGAAGTCGTCAATTTTACAAATGTAACTTGAAATATATAAATCAAATAATAAAATATGAATATGTTATTTCTTTTGTAGGCTTTAAAAGCTTATGAATGACATGGAAAATAATGTTTTAAATATCAAAATATTTCTAAATACAGTAAAACGTGTCTCTGTTTTTGGTTAATTTTACATGTACACTTGCTTTTTTGAACTCATATTTTACATTGAATATTTATAACAAAAATATTTTTATATATATTTTATTACATTTCTATAATATTTTTATTATATGATGCGATAGTAAAATATTTCTGTGAATTTTTTCACTTTCACATTTGATATTAATGCTCTGATTAAACCCATGAGTCTTTATTTGTCATGAAGCAAAACCTTTGAGATTTCATTTCAAAATGAGAAAGCATGAGTCTCCTCCTCTGTGTCACAGCATGTATGAACCAGGAACATTTGTCATTACACGCTCATTTAAAGTTAAACCAGAGCCCTTTGCGTTCACTATCACAGTTAATACTTGTTGGTTTATATTATCACAGGAGTTTGGTCAAGCCTCTGCTGACAGGGCATGCATCAGAGTGCTTTACACGCTCTTCCGAACAGGAGCTGGCTGACCTTCGTGGTGTGGCACGGTGACGCTCAGACTCTGAGTTCAACTGAATGACACACAAATGTGCCGTTCATGGCATTTATACAGTATATTCCCTTAAAATGCCCTTATTTGGGCATTAAAATGCGATTGGAATTTAATGCCCAATAATCACAGTTATCCCAAATAATAGTGGTTAGATCAAATAACCGCGATCAGACAATTATTTAATAATCGTGACAGGCCTACTCGAATAATCATGAACAATGAGCAGTCCACCAAAAATGGGACGAAAAATAAAAACACTAAGATTAATAAAAAGTAATAATAATAATAACAATGGCCACATGAATCTTTTCATTCGCAGCCAGTGTGAGCGGATACAGAAATGCCAGGGATAATATTTATGAGCATCCAGGATGGACAGCGCTTAAGATAAAACAGTTAAAAAATGTGCAACAGACAAAAAGCAGCAGATCTGTAATGGTGAAGCGTCTAATGAAGCCAGCTGGGTTGAATCCAGACAGACAGAGGAGGCGAATGGATGGATGGGAGAGGAGACCCAAGGGGGTGGGTGGAGATGAAGGATGTATGGCTGCCGAGGAAGCTGTATTGTATCAGGATGCAGCAGTAGCTATGCGTCTTCCAAACTCTAGGAAAGACCGTTCCATGCCAAACACTCACATCTGCTAATCACAGTGCAATTACTAGTCTAATAGATGTTTTTTTCTCTCTCTCTACAGCATTTTCCACCATGTTTCAAGGACAGAATTTAGAGTGATTTTTGAGGACTGCTTTCAAGGGATATGGTGACGACTGACTGGTATTCTGTTTGCAAAATATGATCCTATATGTTTCATTTGATCATGCTTTTAAAAAAAGGAGCAACACGATGGAAGACCTAAAAAAATGACACTATGTGTGGTCTTATATTAACTACACGGTAAATAATGTCTGTAACTTTTACAGTAAAAGACTGTAAAAATGCTACAGAAATAAAACTTTAATTGATTAACGAGTATTAACTGTAAAATATACAGTAAACTTTTGTAATATATTTTAAGACAATATAGTCGTTTTTACAATAAAATGTTGTAAAAATGCATTTTTGGACGTAAAAAGTCCAAAATTATAATGGTAAAAATTTACAATATGTTTAACAAGAGATTACATGTACTTTTACAGTAATATATTGCTAAAATGAAAGTAAAAAACAGTAATCGAGTGTTCCCAGAATTCCCTGCATGACCAATTACATTTCATTACATAGGAATAGTTATGTTTCTTCTTATCAGTTAAGTACATTGGGGTGTTCTGTGTTATATGTTTACTACATTATTTAAACTTCACATGTGTTCCCCTGATGGTGTTTAGTGTTTGTGAGTGACACTGAGCACTGTCTCTACATGTTTATTGGTCATTGCTCCTGGAAGGGCCACTATTGATGAACTTGATGTCATCATGTGCCCTTCTGTAGTTACTATGGTGATTAAAAAATACCTTATAAAGTAAAAAGCAGATTTTTACAGTTTCAGAAGGCTAATATCAAGTTTATGATTTTGGTCATATAAATTACAACAGTTTTAAACTGTAAAATGTACAGGTTGCTCTGTAAAGTTGTTTAGTTTATAAACAGTTTAGTTAAACTTAACTCAGAATGTTCATTTGATTATTTTACTCTGTCAAAGTATTCACATTACAAAAGCTTTGCCTGAAAAAGCATTCCCTTATGTCTCAGAAGGGGTAGAGACACTGCTCAAAAAAGCTCTCTAAAGACTGAGGAAGTTGAAAAATGTATTTCAGCCACAGTAGATTCTTCAGTTTGAACAGTTTATTGGGTCGCCTGAGGATGTAACTCACCATCTCTTAAAACACAGTAAAAGCTGTATATGTACTGGGATCTGGGATCTTTGTAACAGGTGCTTTTTATTTTCTCCCAATATGAATCGAGTGCAATTTGTCATGGTATAACTGAAGTCCACGGCCAGTGTAACGGGCACAACACTAATTAATGGAGATGTGCAAAACTCATAGCCGCATCTACTGCGAGTTCTGTACAGCAAACTCACACGCTGGCACGTTCCATGCAGTTTTCACCCAATTTGCCGTAGCAAACCGGATCCTTCATTCTCCGATTACGATGTGTCTTCCTCTTCAAACAGATCTCACTCCTTTAAACTTCCTACATTAAGGAACATTAACATATGGCCCCATGTTTTAAAATTCAGTTTGTGAATCATGAGCTGTCTATTACAGACACATTTTCTAAATGTATGAATTTATTTAGTGACGGTTCACGCCCCCTGGGGATTTCATAGTAAACATTTGGAACTCATTATTGGTTCGTTTTCTCACCCGTTTGTTCATGTATAGTAAAAAGGGCCCAACTTTTCCATTTCCTCCCTTTCCAATTTGTCTGGTCCCGCGCCGGCCCAACATAACAGAAAATCTCCTACTACATGTACTGCATGACATTTTAATACAGTATAATAAAAACTAATGACTGCTGTACTATCTGGGTGAGTTAAAGATAAGAAAATGTCCTAGTCATATTTAACCCCAAATTAATACATATATATAAATGAAGTTTATTTAAACCCCCAACTCTTACTGTACAATCACAGAGATCCAAGTTTAAATCCAGAGTAAGCATAAAAAGTTACAAAGAAAGCATTTTATCACAATTATTTTGTGATTTTACAGACTTCATCAACTTGATATATAGACTATCTTTAAATCTATACATTAAATTCACCCAAAAATGAAGATTCATCATTTTTTACTTACTCTCATGCCATTCCAAACACCTCACAAAAAAATTATAATAATACTAATAATATTTAAATGGATAATATGTGACATACAGTAAATATCACTACTGTAAAGTATGTCACATTCATAGTAATAATACAAATAAAAACAATAATAAATAATAATTGTATTATATGTATTTATTCAATATCTACCATATATGATGCTCTGTTAATATAACTACAATGTTGTATTTAGGATCTGTAAAAAAAGTGCTTCTTATGATAAATATAATGCAATGTTATGTTTAAGCAAATCAATGGTTCTATTTTAATTTGATTGAAGTTTAAATTAATTCCTTTTGTTTTTAGTCAGCTCTCTTGATGTTGTTTATTGTCATTATATGTACGTTTATTTTTTCTGTGAAATTTGTAATGTAGGATCATTCATTCTGTCCTCAAACCACAGTATTGCATTTAATTACTGCAACATAATCAGGAAAAAAATAATAATAATATAAAATAAAAACAAGTATTGTTTATTCTAAACAAAATTAGATATTGTATACACACACACTATATATAGTGTGTGTGTGTGTGTGTATATATATATATATATATATATATATATATATATATATATATATATATATATATATAGTGTGTGTGTGTGTGTACATATATTAGTGTATGTGTATATATATCATATATTTGGCATCTGCCAAATGCATAAATATATATATATACACACACACTATATATATATATATACACACACACACACACACACACACACACACACACACACACACACACACACACACACACAGAGATCAGCCAAAACAGCGCCAACCCATAACTCAGAGTAGCATTCTGAGATTATATTCTTCTCACCACTATAGTGGTTATCTGATTTACCATAGACTTTGTCAGTTCAAACCAGTCTGGCAATTCTCTGTTGACCTCTCTCTTCAAGACATTTTCTTCCGCAGAACTGACGCTCACTGGGTGTTTTTTGTTTTTGGCACCATTCTGAATCAATTCTAGATACTGTTGTGTGTGAAAATCCCAGAAATACTCAAACCAGCCCATCTGGCAGCAACAATCATCCATGCGATTATCTAATCATCCAATCATGTGGCAGCAGTGCCGTGCATAAAATCAAACAGATACGGGTCAGAAACTTCAGTTAATGTTCACATCAACCATAAGTATGGGGGGAAAAAATTATCTCAGTGATTTGGACCATGGCATGATTGTTGGTGCCAGATGGGCTGGTTTAAGTATTTCTGTAACTGCTGATATCCTGGGATTTTCATGCAAAACAGTCTCTATAATTTACTCAGAATTGTGCCAAAAACATCCAGTGAGCAGCAGTTCTGTGGACAGAAATGCCTTGTTGATGAGAGAGGTCAACAGATAATGGCCAGACTGGTTCGAACTGATAAAGTCTATGGTAACTCAGATAACCACTCTGTACAATTTTGGTGAGAAGAATAGCATTCTGAGATGCGGGTTGGCGCTGTTTTGGCGACACGAGGGGGACCCACACAATATTAGGCAGGTGGTTTTAATGTTGTGGCTGATCGATGTACATGTATGTTGTGTATAACTTTGGGTTTTGGCAGCCACCTTCTCCCTATGGCTTAGGTCGTAACCGTAACGCAGACCTTTGAACATGAGAGATTATTTGGAGCGAGGTCACTCGTGCGTATAAACTACAGCATTTCAGACTTTAGTGACTCTCAGTATATAGCCAGAGAGCCTTAAATTATTCAAGACATGAAAATGTTGAGTTTCCCACTGACATTATATTAAATGTTTCTGTTGAGTTCACAGAGAACATCCAGCTAAGACAACACAGAAAACTGTTGAACCGCCAAAGCTCAGTGACACTATAGCTAAACATAAATGTTATAGCACTTGAAAACAAAATATCAAAGCAAGTTGAATTACCTTTATGTTAATGCATCAAGTCAATATAAAATAAAATATGTACCCTACACTTGTATGCACATTCCTGGTCTTACTGTATATGCTTCAATTTTAAATGTTGTAAAAAAAAAAAATAAACAAAATAGTTATAGACCTCCTTGGTAGGGACACTCAAAGCACCATAGAACCATTGTGTTTATTAACATGTTCACTTTTTGGGGAATTTAAAGCAATCTATGAATGGCTTAGTTATATGATCTCTGTTTATGCATGTTTAATTGGGATAGGAGTTAATTAAGTTTACAATTAAAATCACTTAACTGACTCAACCGATAGCCTAACAAAAATTCAAGCTATAAGACAGTGTGCCACCAGCATATTACTAGAAATTGCATGCAAAACTGATAAACTTCAAATATACTGTACAGCCATTTTTTTTTTTCTCCATTGGGATATGATCGTTTATGTTTAATACACTGCACATCAGCTGCAGAGAGAGAGAGGTAGGTAAACAATTGCCACCTTGCTTGATTAAGTGACATTTTTGGCTTTGTCGATGTTTAAACAATTCCTCCGAAATTTCTCTTTTGCTCTCTCCTTGGGATTCTCCATCTCATCAGACACAGATAGCTCGTTCGACTAAATGATAGCCGCCTCTCTCGGCTGTTTGAACATACGGTAATGACACCCACCCCTCCATCACACTGTCGGATGGGGCATTAGCGTTTGTGAGCAGATTGGAGACGTACGGCACACCAAGGAACCTACTGCTGACAAACCAATGGGCTCCAATGGAGCCATTACTCCATTTTAATCATAATGCTTAACAGAAACAATGTGGGCATTAGACGTCTTTGCAGATAGTTAAGAATGCATTTAGCAGTTATCCATGCACTTCATTATTCAAATGCTGCACAGGTGTAAATTAGTGCACACATGACAAGAGTAAATACAGGGTAGAGTAGGGTCTTAGACGAAATGTTCAGAATGGCACAGTACACTATACTTAGCCTACGATTCTGATTCCTCTCAACAATTCAGCTTCCTTTACAATTTCATTAACAATTATTACTTTTGAGGAAGAAATATTTGGAATAATGAAATGCAATTTTTATTGCATTTACTGCCCTCAGCAGTCTGATCTATGTGTCTAGAGTTTTTACATAGACCTTTTAGAGCCTAAATGCATTAAATAAAATGTTAAAATCAAGCATTTTCAAAGAAAAAAGTAGAGATTTGGTTCTTGGTACATTTCAATCTGGTCGTGCTGTGTTTCTCAAGCTGTAGACTCAAAAGAACGGGCTCATAAGAGTCATTCCTTCAAGAATCAGACTGCACAGGTTGCACTATATGTTTTACGCCGACCATACAAAAGAACCGGTTCATAAGAGTAATTTGTTCAACACTGGTCATGCTGTATGTTTTGTGCTGTAGATTCAAAAAAACTGGCTCATAAGAGTCATTCATTCAAGAATCGGACTACACTGATCGTGGTGTGCATTTAATGCTGTAGATCGGTCAAGTTGAGTCTATTACATTATGGGATACACTGTCTAGTATTTTATTGAATGTAATAGGCCATATGGGTATTCCATGCACACAGTAATCATGCTGCCATTCTAGTAGGAATAGTAGTGTGCCATCACGCCCTACTTTGTCTCTTCTGCGGTGGAAAAGAGACAAACTGAACACATGTAATAGAAACTAGCACTAAATGTTGTCTTGTTCTCAGTCGTAGTAAGCATGCAATACATTTGGCAGAACACTAAGAACGTACAGACTCAAAGCTCTCAGTGGCGTTACAGACTATAACTGCTCATATCCTGATTTCAAGGAACATATTTTTCAATTTTGTCTTCAAAAATCATTTAATCTTGTTAGACAAAAGAGATTTACAGAGCAAAACAGAAAAAGGGCCTGCTGAAAAAAAATGCATAGTAGCAGAAACCTTTAATAGTGAGATGAGCAAATTGTTACTCTGAATTTCTTGAAGACAACAGCAAACACAATGGCCTTTTCTAGATGAAAATATTTCTGTAAAGACAGGCAAACAAAAGCTGATGGCAGTGACACAGAATATGGAAGGGCTTTGTGTGCAGATCATGTCTATGTATGCGTCTGTATGAGTGTGTGTGTGAGTATGCATGCATCACAGGAGAGTGTATGTATGTGTGTGTGTGTGTGTGTGTGTGTGTGTGTGTGTGTGTGTGTGTGTGTGTGTGTGTGCATGCATGCATCACAGGTGTGTGTGTGTGTGTGTGTGTGTGTGTGTGTGTGTGTGTGTGTGTGTGCGTGTATTTATCACTTTGTGGGTACCAAATGTCCCCATAAGGATAGTAAAACCCAAAATTTTTGACCTTGTGGGGACATTTTGTCGGTCCCCATGAGGAAAACAGCTTATAAATCATACTAAATTATGTTTTTTGAAAATGTAAAAATGCAGAAAGTTTTCTGTGAGGGTTAGGTTTAGGGGTAGGGTTAGGTTTAGGGGATAGAATATAAAGTTTGTACAGTTTAAAAACCATTATATCTATGGAAAGTCCCCATAAAACATGGAAACACAACGATGTGTGTGTGTGTGTGTGTGTGTGTGTGTGTGTGTGTGTGTGTGTGTGTGTGTGTGTGTGTGTGTGTGTGTGTGTGTGTATGCATGCATCACAGGTGTGTGTGTGTGTGTGTGTGTGTGTGTGCGAGTATGCATGCATTACAGGTGTGTGTGTGTGTGTGTGTGTGTGTGTGTGTGTGTGTTTTGGAATGCAATTACAGTGTTAAGACATCAGCAAACAAATATAATTTGTGGTTGTAAGGTTGGGAGGAGACAATCGACAGTCCAGAGGGAGCAACCACAAGGTTGCTTTGTCTCAGATTTGCCCTGGAAACACAAGAGATGTCAGGCTAGTGCTGATGGATAAGACAGTCTTTGTGAATGGCAGAAAGCCAGCAGTGGATGCAGAGAAGACACCACAACAGAACAGGAAATGCCCAATTGTAATTCAAAGATTCATTAAATTATACATTTTAAGTGGCCCCAAAAGTATTTAGACACTTGAAAAAGACACTTTAGTTCACCCAAAAATTAAAATGTACTCATGAGATTCCAAACCCAACTTTCTTAAACCTTAAAACAAAATATATACTCTACAATATGAAGACAAAAGTATTTGGTCACTTTCTGTTTGTCAAATGTTTGTGATTAAAAGTCATTACTAAACTGGCTCTAAAAATGTTATCTTTGAGAAAATTATGCTTTTTTTCTGTGATTATTCCTCTAGCACAATTTGTTTTCTGAACCCTCTTGTTTTTATATTTTGTTATTTACAGCAATTATATTAGTGCATTTGTGTGTGTGTCTGAATAGCCTACATTTGAAGGCCACTTTATACAGTTGGGTCCAAAATTCTGAGATCACATAGGAAAGCTGGGAATTCTTTCATTTATACCTGCAAATAAACCAAAAATTGTCCTTTTCGGATTTTCTAAATGTACAAAATATAAATGTATAATGTAAAATTAATAAATATTTCAGATCCTGAACTACAGTATATCTACTGTAGGTCACTTAAAAGCAAAGATGTGTGTGTGTGTGTGTGTGTGTGTGTGTGTGTGTGTGTGTGTGTGTGTGTGTGTGTGTGTGTGTGTGTGTGTGTGTGTGTGCGTGTATTTATCACTTTGTGGGGACCAAATGTCCCCATAAGGATAGTAAAACCCAAAATGTTTGACCTTGTGGGGACATTTTGTCGGTCCCCATGAGGAAAACAGCTTATAAATCATACTAAATTATGTTTTTTGAAAATGTAAAAATGCAGAAAGTTTTCTGTGAGGGTTAGGTTTAGGGGTAGGGTTAGGTTTAGGGGATAGAATATAAAGTTTGTACAGTATAAAAACCATTATGTCTATGGAAAGTCCCCATAAAACATGGAAACACAACATGTGTGTGTGTGTGTGTGTGTGTGTGTGTGTGTGTGTGTGTGTGTGTGTGTGTGTGAGAGAGGTTTGAGTGGCATATCACAAGGAATTTCTCGACATATACTCAACATGTAGCCCTCAACTAGCTCAGATATTATATAACAGGAGACAAAAGTGTCAAGGAAGCTCCTGTGCCATGTAATAACCTCTCAATCAGTTCGCCCATGGGAGCAGGGCCCTGTCAGTGCTCGGCTCCAGAGAGAACCATCTTTACACAGACACTGAGGGAATGCAACTTGTTCATTTGTTTAGTGATAATGGACTTAAATCACACTCTACTTAACACTGTGACCTCACTCCTCAAACATTCCAGAGAAGCAGCTGACCTCACGGATGTGCTATCAGTGATAGACACTGAATTTAGAGCACATTACATTTTTATATTTTATCATCGTTGACTGACCTTGACAATTACTGAGCAATACTACTTTAATGGTGCAGATAGTCACAGACAGACAAAGAGAGACAGATCAAGACAGACAGACAGATATAGACAGACAAACAGACAGACAGCTACATCCAATCATACAGACAGTGACAGACAGATAAATCAATATTCAGACAGACAGGAAGATCAATACAATCAGACAGACACACAAATAGACAGATAGATAAATACAGTAAGATAGAAAGATCCATACAGACAGCCAGATCAATACAGTCAGACAGACAGATAGATAGATCCAGACAGAGAGAGAGAGAGAGATCCAGACAAAAAGACAGACAGACACATGGATCAATACAGTCAGACAGATAATTTTTTTATTTTCACCCTTTTCTCCCCAATTTGGAATGCCAAATTCCCAATGTGCTCTAAGTCCTCGTGGTGGTGTAGTGATTCAATCTGGGTGGCGGAGGACAAATCTCAGTTGCCTCCACGTCTGAGACCGTCAATCCACGCATCTTATCACATGGCTTGTTGAGCATGTTACCGTGCAGACGAAGCGCGTATGGAGGACCACACTAATCTCCGCGGCATCCACGCACAACTCACCAAACGTCCCACTGAGAGCGAGAACCACATTATAGGGACCACGAGGAGGTTACCCCATATGACTCTACCATCCTTAGCAACCTGGCCAATTTGGTTGCTTAGGAGACCTGGCTGCACACCCTGGATTTGAACTCGCGACTCCAGGTGTGGTAGTCAGCATCAATACTCGCTGAGCTACCCAAGCCCCAGATAGATCGATAGATATAGATCAATACAGTCAGACATTTAGATTTATGCATTTGGCAAACGCTTTTATCCAAAGCGACTTACAGAGCACTTATTACAGGGACAATCCCCCCGGAGCAACCTGGAGTTAAGTGCCTTACTCAAGGACACAATGGTGGTGACTGTGGGGTTTGAACCAGTGTCCTTCTGATTACCAGATTACCAGTTATGTGCTTAGACCACTACACCACCACCACTGCAGACAGACAGACATATAAATCCAGACAGACAGCTCAATACAGTCAGACAGACAGATATATAGATCCAGATAGGCAGATCAATACAGTCAGACAGACAGACATATAAATCCAGACAGACAGCTCAATACAGTCAGACAGACAGATATATAGATCCAGATAGGCAGATCAATACAGTCAGTCAGACAGACAGATATATAGATCCAGACAGACAGACAGACCAATACAGTCAGACAGACAGATAGATATATAGATCAATAGTCAGACAGACAGATATATAGATCCAGACAGACAGATCAATACAGTCAGACAGACAGATAGATATATAGATCAATACAGTCAGACAGACAGATATATAGATCCAGACAAACAGACCAATACAGTCAGACAGACAGATAGATCCATTCAGAAAAGATACATTGTTCTCTTTCCCACTGTCACCATTTCACTTGTAGAAACATCAGAACCCCCTGATAATGTAGTTGTCCAACCTATTTGAGGTGGCCAAGTTGTACCCCTCCTCATGTGCTCGGCTGATCAAACGTGTCTTAAACGAAATGATCCCCATTGTGAAGCTGAATACAGTAGCAGGTGTTAATTTCTCCTGCCCGCCTTCACCCTCTGCATGATGAGCACACATCACGTGCAGATGCGCCCATCAAAGGGCAACTTGCGCTCCTCCAACAGATAACGTGTAACCAAGATAACAGCTTACTGAGTTTGAGGACTGACTAGGTGCGGCGCCCGCTGCATTTACACACAGCTCTGAACAATACGAGTGCTCTGAGGAGGTGTTTTTAGGTCAGCCGCGCATACGTTTGTCTTGCGATAGGCATTTGTGAATTGACAAGAAAAACCCTTAATGCCATAGCAGAGTGAGATGAAGGGAGAAAAACAGGGAGAGGTGGGGGGACAAAAAAAGGAGTGATTGAATAGCAGTAATTAAAGCAAATTTTCGTTCGGCGAGCACCTGCGTGAAGGATGATATTACTCCTTAATTCAGCTCAGTTTAACTTTCCTCTGCCGCTGCTTTTCAACTACACCTCATTAATCGCTGATTGGCATCGAGCTGTTTGCACTAACAAAATGTTTACTTTCCACAAACCTTTTTCTCGTGGGCTAGTTTCTTGTTTTTCCTTTACCTTACACATACTAAACTGTTAGATGATTATGCTGGATATAACAAAAAGAAGGTCATTTTTCCTGTATTGTTTTCCTATAAAAATGTTTAGATTCCCCATGTTTTATAAGAAACAAAGAGAGCAAGATTCGTTGTTGTGATCAGTTCATAAGAGGTGAAAAAGGACCCTTCCAGGTTTTTCTTGCATATTTTGTTGTATATAAAAAAGCTTTAAGTGCTATTTTCAGGTAATTTTGTTGATTAATAAGGTGAAAATTTAACCCTACAATTTGGCCTTCAAAAAGAATATCTTGCCATTTTACAAATTAAAACAAAATCATAATAAGAACTAGGTCAAAGAAACATTTAAGCTATTTTAACTTTGCTGCATCTTGTATGTTCACATCTTGAGTCTCTAACAAACCAGGCAATCATTTAATTAGTAGATTTAGCATTAAACCATTTATTTTGGCCAAAATACTGGCAACAGTTTTTTCCCTATAGATGGAGGCCTGATCTTATGGTTCTTGGACTTTTTTCTCCCCAATTTGGAATGCCCAATTCCCAATACATTCTAAGTTCTCATGGTGGTGTAGTTACTCACCTCAATCCGGGTGTTGGAGGACGAATCTCAGTTATATTCTAGCATCTAGACCAATCAGACAGAAAATTATTAATTATTTAATGAATAAGCCAACAGATGTCTCAAGACTGTAACAAGCAAAGGTCCAAGTAGGCCCAAGCAGACTCCGTTATGTCTGCTCCCCCACTGATCATTATCAAGCCTTTACATGGTCTTTGCTGACCCTCGACCAGCAAATAGTGGACCCCCAGTGACATTCCAAGCGGGGGGAGGTTAGCTGCCTGCTAGAGCAAAGATTGCAGGAAGATTGATTCACTCCTTTCCCCCATAGAAAATGAACATAAAGCCCAGAACGACAGACTTTTCTTCATTAAATTATAGACAAACTGTTTCATTAAATTATAGACAAACTTCATTAAATTATAGACAAACTGTCTATAATTTCACATGTATATCCCCAGGGCATTGTTTATAGGATCATTACTGTCTTGTAAAGTGTTTTGTGTACTGTATACTGTTTTATCATGACTTGTGACAGGACTATCAGCTAATGTAAAATTATTTAGTATCATGTTTCCTACCAAATTAATCCTTGTGTGACATACTGCTCAGTGGTATAATATATATATATATATATATATATATATATATATATATATATATATATATATATATATATATATATAATTCTGACAGCATGCATTGTATGCTTGCTATATTAATCAGAGCATAAAGGAGCTTAAACTAACCCCAGTCGTGTAAATGAGTCAGCTTCCAAACACAGGAACATTTCATGCTTGGAAATTGCACCTTTCTCATTGGTCAAGCCAGACTCGAGAGGAGGGACCTCCAGCAGAAGTTAAAAGACACGTCCTGCCTCTTACTGACTCTCTTTTGTCCTCTGGCTTTTTCCCCTGACTCTCTTTTTCCTTTGCTGCTGGTCATGCTGACCACGACGTTGCAGGCCTTAACACCTCAAGCCTCTCTCAACAAGTCAAGTCAAGTCAAGACAATTTTATTTGTATAGCGCCTTTCACAACACACATCGCTTCAAAGCAGCTTTACAGAATATCAGCATTAACAGACGATAAAACTGTAATGTCTATAAAGTCAATTAATCATCATTGTGTAATTTAGATAAAATACGATTTTTAATAGTGTTTAAAAATAATTAAATGACAACAGCAAAGGCAATTGGAAGTATCGTACCAATTGGAAGTATCGTACCAATAACTAACTGAACGTAGTTTTAGTGTAAGCTGAAAACCCCTTTGTAACAAAGGTGCTCTTAAGAAAATAATGGTTCCCTCAGATGGTTAAGCTATTCTGTTCCGGTTTCATTTATTTTCACTTTTCCCTTTCCCATGTATGAGTGTTTCATTTGTTTAGATTAGTTATGTGTATGTATTTTAGTTAAGTAAACTTTTGTGAACATTCTTGTGAGTTGATTCTGGTCTGCTTGTAAATCAACGTCAATTTAATGATTTGATCTCAGCTACAGGCTAAGAAAGAGTTATTTTTGTGTGGCAACGAAAAATATCCTTTCTGAGAATTGAAAGACAATCAATACTGAGTGTTTGCTGGATGAACAGATAAATTGATTGTATTATTAATTCAGCTACCTCAAGTTGATTCTATTAACTGATCCAAATGTTCATAATTAATTATAACAAGTTATGATTAATTATTCATGTTTCCCTTTTAAAGATATTTTGACTGGTATATTTTGATAAATAATCTCATCCCTGTTTCTAAAACCTATATGTTTAATATTATTGTCAATAAGCCATGAGAATAATATTACTCCAATAAGAAAATTTATCATAATTCTGTTATTAAAGCTAATTCCCTACAGTAGAATAATACAATACAACTGCTATATATATATATATACACATATATATTTCATATACTCCCACTTATTGTATTGTATTGTATATTCTGTTCTATATTCTGCATTGTATATAATTATTGTGTTGTGTAAGTATGTGTACATTTGATATGTAAATTGTTTTGTGTAAGTATGTTGTTTATTGTAATTGGTATATGTCTCGTCACTGTCATGACTGCTATGTTGCTCGGAACTGCACACAAGAATTTCACCTACTGTTGCACTTGTGTACATGGTAGTGTGACAATAAAGTGATTTGATTTGATTTGATTTGATTTGATAGAAATTGTAAGTTTTAATCTAGTTATTTGTCATTTATCTAAATTATAACGGTTGTCAAACGCAACTGATTCCATTATACATTTTCTTACATAGTAATGTAGAAATAGGACAGTTTAATTTAATTCCTAGATCACACATGCTGTTTCCCTTACAAATAACGTTAATATACACAACACTTTAACCCGTGCAGTGGACATTTCTCATACCAAATTCGCTACATGTATTGGAGTGAGAATCTGGGCACTTTAACTGTTTACTTTGTATTTGAGCAATGTGGAAAGCGCTGATGTTCATATGCATCAATGAAACTGTTTTCATAAGTGTTGACCCAGATTACAAATTGCTGGTGTTGGTTGCTATGGCGACGAAAGTTCACGGGAAGTCCTAAAGAGACCCTTCATGGACAATTTACCACGCATGCGCAACCTGCCGACGCCATACTGTAAACACAGTACAGCTAAGCTAATAGCATAACACAACACCGCTAACAAATTTAGCAAACATTCACATTCACATTTATGCATTTGGCAGATGCTTTTATCCAAAGCGACTTACAGTGCACTTATTACAGGGACAATCCCCCCGGAGCAACCTGGAGTTAAGGTTAAGTAATCTGCTCAAGGACCCAATAGTGGCATCTTGGTGGTGCTGGGGCTTGAACCCCCGACCTTCTGGTCAGTAACCCTGAGCCTCAACCACTGAGCCACCACTGCCCGCAAACTTAGCAAACTTAAGCACAGTTAGCAAACTTTCATTGAAACCCCAAAATACGCTACAGTCTCCACATCTGAGACCGTCAATCTACGCATCTGATCACATGGCTTGTTGAGCACGGTACCATAGCGCGTGTGGAGGCTTCACACTATTCTCCGCGGCATTCGCCCCACTGAGAGCGAACCACATTATAGAGACCACAAGGAGTTTACCCCATGTGACTGTACTCTCCCTAGCAACAGGACCAATTTGGTTGCTTAAGAGACCTGGTTGGAGTCACTCCAGGGGTGGTAGTCAGCGTCTTTACTCGCTGAGCTACCCAGGTCTGGTTGTTGGACTTCTTAAGTTGCAGAGTACAGCAAGTGCGTGTGGGCTGCTCCTTGTTTGACAAAGCTATTACCAATATACACTGGCAGCCAAATGTTTGGAATAATGAATAGATTTTGCTCTTATGGAAAGAAATTGGTACTTTTATTCACCAAAGTGGCATTCAACAGATCACAATATATAGTCAAGGACATTAATAATGTGAACAATTACTTTTACAATTTGAAGAAGAATTTTTTTTTTAGAACTTCTTGGTATTCTAGCTGTCAGTTTGTCTAGATACTCTGGTGACTTGCCATAGATGTGGCTGTTTTGTCGGGCACTTCTCACGCACCTACAGTCTAGCTGATCCCAAAAAAGCTCAATGGGGGTTAAGATCCATAACACTCTTTTCCAATTACCTGTTGTCCAATATCGGTGTTTTGTTGCCCACTCTAACCTTTTTGTTTTTCTGTTTCAAAAGTGGCAATTTCTATGCAATTCTTCTCATAAGGCCTGCACCCCTGAAACCTCTCTTTACTGTTGTACATGAAACTGGTGTTGAGCAGGTAGAATTAAATGAAGCTGTCAGCTGAGGATATGTGAGGCATCTATTTCTCAAACTAGAGACTCTGATGTACTTATCCTCTTGTTTAGTTGTACATCTGGTCTTCAACATCTCTTTCCCTTGTTAGAGACAGTTGTACTTTGTCTTTGAAGACTGTAGTGTATGAAATCTTGATTTTTTTTTTTTGGCAATTTCAATAATTCTATAGTCTTCATTCCTCAAAACAATGATTGACTGATGAGTTTCTAGTTTCTTTTTGCCATTTTTGACCTAATATTGATCTCAAGACATGCCAGTTTATTGCATACTGTGGTAACTCAAAAACAAACACAAAAACAATGTTAAGCTTCATTTAATGAACCAAATAGCTTTCAGCAGTGTTGGATATTGGCAAGTTATTGTCTAGTACCAAATTAGCAATTTAGCATGATTACTCAAGGATAAGGTGTTGTAGTGATGGCTGCTGAAAATGGGCCCTAGATTATCAAAAATTACTTTTTTCAAATAGTGATTGTGCTGTTTTTTACATCAGTAATGTCCTGACTATACTTTGTGATCAGTTGAATTTGGCCACCAATGTAAGTGCAGCATAGTTCTAGCAGAAAGACTAGTACATCATAGCACCATTAGCTAGGTAACTTCTAGCCAATCACAAGTAAGCCATTGCTTTATAAGTCAGCTCACAATCTATCACATTGCTGTTTTAGTGTGCTAACACGGCAAACTCCACCCCCACCAGTTGAGTCCCGTCCTGCACGGAGGTAGGCTCCTCGCCCCTACCTTCTATTTACGGAAGGATATGACGGATCAGAGTACAACTTCTTAGGACCGCCAGACGGGGACTACTCCGAAGAGAGACATTACATTTCTTTTTTATATTCATCAAAATAATCTCATTTTAAATTTCACTCAAGTCTGCAAGTCTTCCTGACTGAAGTGTAGGTACCTCTCAAGGCTGTGTCCTCGAACACTTATTGTTTATCTTGTATACAAATATTTGTAAGAGTTCTTTTTATGGAAGATATTTAATTAAATTCAGCTCCACTGAAACTAAATTTCCCCACAGAAAAAATAAAGTTACTACTAACACAATTACAATGATTTTTTTCACCTCATAGGAAAATACATGAAAAATGAGAAAGTGGGATAAAATCTTTATTGTCTTGTCTTTCAGAAATTTTAGAAAGACATATTACATATCCATGTGCCCAGAAATAAACATTGTATTGTGCTTAAGTTTCAGATTTATAATTAACACTGTGGTCTTGTGTGTCTTGTGTGAGCTTGACTACATCATTCTTTAGGCGCTATGTCACAAGATGTTTGAAAAAGTTAGTTTGTTCGGTCAAAATTTTAAAAGTTTGGAATATTCTAGTCATTTTTGCAGTGAACAATGTGAAAAATTTCATATTTTACAGGCCTAAATTATACATACTACTTCTAAATTATGAACCAAATAAATATTCCATCGTCATTTTTAAACTTTCCACTGTTTCGTTGTTCAATGTATTCTGTATCATTAACAGTGCAGAATGAATATAGATTATCATACCTCTTTACATTAAGGGAAGACTGAACACTTAAAACCTCATCTGTTTAGGAGAACATTTAACTCACTTTCACCACCACTCATTTTCACATTTGGACATTTCACCTTGGAACTGCCACAGTACGTGTAAGGAACCGCGTAATGTCGTTTAGCAAAAATGACACCAGAAGTCACATTATTTTCCATATTTGGCTAGACAACCAAAAACCTTTGAAGCACTTGTTTTTTCTAGCTTTTCAGAAAATGGTCATAAAATAAATGTTCAAAGAAACAAAAAGGATAAATGTACACACTGATACTTACAACCTTCTAATTTACTTAAATCGTTCACCAATAGTAACAATAAAAATGTATCAACATATTTGACCATTTCTGCTGTGCAACACAAAAAAAGGTGTTGGCCAGATTGTTAGCCACATTGGGGTGAACTTTCCCTTAATTTCTAGACGTATAAGTTTGTGTATTCGTGTATGACAGCGAGAGAGAAACTGAGCCCAGGAAAGAGCAGCTGTATCTTTATGTTCAATATTTAATCATCACTAGCAAGTGTTAGCGCCCCAACCCTTGACGATGCATTGAAAAGCTTTCAGATGCAAGAGAGATTCTTCTTTTTCAAAATGACACGCTTCTTATTTGGGAAAGAATACCTTGTGTTTATTGGATTTTCAGCCATTTCATTGAGCTCCATTGGTGAAAATAAAAATGGTATTGAGCAGCAGCAGTTTGCACATCATATTGTGCTTGATGCAATGTAGGTCAGTGTTCTGCAGAGGCGCAGATAAGACACGAGGAACAAGTGTTGTGTGTTCTTACAAGCAAATATCTGTCAAAATAGCAATTGACAGATCTACAAGAGTGCTTTTGGCTTGGGACATGTTCCTTCGTCGTCATTAGCATTTTGTGAAAAAAAAAAAAAAAGGCCTGAGATTTGGGCCTATCAGCCTTGACTCACTGCAAAGCTGGGCTGGCCCAGGTTGTTATCTGTTCAGTACAGAGGTGCAGCTGCTTAGTGAATGGATTTGATGATTTTTAAAGGGAGATGAGGAGAAAAAGCAGAGAAGAATCAGGTACTAACAAACCAGCCTTTCTGAAACAAGCGTTCAGGATGAATGTGTGTGTGCAAATTCTTGCAAATGTTACCTTCTGCCCACAATATGTTTGGAAAAGGCATTAGACACAAAAAAGCATGAAAAAATCTTTATTCACTCTCCAGTCTCCTGAGGGCCCACTTGAGCACCGAGGCAAACACCACCATGGTGGACCAACGAGGCAGCTGCAAAGAGGAAGGGGAACAAATGTGTTGCTTTAGGTGGGATAAGGAATGCAGCTGGCAAGTGTGCCACCTTTGTCTGAAGCAATCCCAGTGTTGCTTGCTTGCACACACACACACACACACACACACACACACACACACACACACACACACACACACACACACTCATGGAGGAATTCTGGCCTGAGCAGGGCCAAGGGGGCGGGACGGTAGCCTCTGGCCAGAGAGAAAAGAAGAGTGACTGCTTTACAGAAGCTTCATATGTGCAAAAACACAATTGTACATACCAGTGTTTTCTGCATCATAATTCAGAAGCAACGTTATGCATAGGGATGGGCATTCATCAATAATTTGGTATTCAAATATTTAAGCTCATAAAAAATGAATATTTGAATATTCTAGGTAATTAATGAGAAAGAGACGTTTTCATAAAGGTTGCGTCAACTTAAATAAAAAAACAAGCTTGTAATTATACTGAAAACAAGCTTGTATTATGTCCTGTGTTTTTTATATATATATATAAAAGTACAGAATGAAAGCATTTAAGCTCACGCAAAGTGAAGAAAAAGAAACCGCTAATAAAGACTGACACGGTTAACGTACAGGATGAGTATAAACACTCGGCATATAATAGTTATCATGTTTATATTGTATCTCATGTCATGTTTTTGTTGAGAAAAACAAGCATATCCACGTGCTCTGTAAACTATACTCCACTATACAAACCAGTTTAAATGATGGAATGTCCCTTACCTCAGCTAGCATAGTCTTTCTCGGATGCCATGTTTGTTGTTTACAGAAGCGTCGCGGGGATCACGTTGCTACGGGGACGCTGCTTTCTGACTAGCTGCACATATACGGGAGTACAACGCTTATCCAGAACATTTAAACAGGGACCCAGCTTTCTCACATTAAGCCACATTCTCACAATAACCCACTTTTTTGGTGTCCATCTGGACATAATGACAGAAACGTTTGCTCCACAAATGTGATCAACTTGTGTCCACACTCAACAGCGCCACCCAGTGCATTCAGTTATAACTGCCAGTTTTAGTTTGTGTGTTCAGGATTTAACATGCATCTCTCTGTATATATAGCCAGCAAAGCAAAACTTAGCGAAATTCAAATAGCATTTTTACTATTTGAATAATTATTGCAGTACAAATATTTCAATATTCGACTACTACGTACACATCCCTAGTTATGCAACAAAAGCAAAAATATGGCCAAGTAGCCTAGAAAGTGACTGTTTTAGGCTTGGTATGCCATTTTTCCCCCTGCTGATCAAGAATGCTATTTTCAACTGTGCCGACTGCTTAACGTGTTAAACTATCTTTTATTCTGTGTGCAATCGGATTTGGCTGTTGGAAGCAATTTAAATGGGTTGCATAAACGCACAATGTTTTTTTACTGTTTTCCGAGGGTTTCTTTCTTTTTAGACTAGTCGACTCCAAAATGTTTGCTTAAAAGTCAATGAAATTAGTTGTTCCGCACATTCCTATTCCCCATTGAATCGAAATTACTCCATTTATTCCTTGTGTCAAAACAGCAGTTATTATGTTGAATTATGTATGAAGACTTGAAATGAGCCTAGGACCATTAATGCTAGGGTATACTTTGTTTTTCTATGCGCTCTTCCATCTAGCATTCAGCTTTTCAAAGTATACTCTTTTGAACGTCAAGTCAAGTCAAGTGGTTTTTATTGTCGTTTCAACCATATACAGTTAGTACAGTACACAGCAAAACAAGACAACGTTCCTCCAGGACCATGGTGCTACATAAAAACAACAAAGGACCAACATAGGACCACATGAGACTACACAACGAAATAAAATACCTATATAAGCTACCTATATATACCTATATAAAGTGCACGTGCAAACATGTGCAAAAAGTACAGGACAGTACAACAAATTACTGACAAAGAACAGGACAATAGACACAGTGCAGCGCCGACCAGTACACAGTAGTGCAAAAAGATGACAGTTTCTAAAAATGTAAACATAACATACTATGAGATAATGTTCTATGCACATAGCAGTTATTGAGGTAGCAGACAGTTATAAAGTGACAGTAATTAAAGTGCAACTCAGGACACGTGTGTGTGTCAAACCAGTCTCTGAGTATTGAGGAGTCTGATGGCTTGAGGGAAGAAGCTGTTACACAGCCTGGCCGTGAGGGCCCGAATGCTTCGGTACCTCTTGCCAGACGGGAGGAGGGTAAAGAGTTTGTGTGAGGGGTGTGTGGGGTCGTCCACAATGCTGGTTGCTTTGCGGATACAGTGTTTTTTGTAAATGTCTTTGATGGAGGGAAGAGAGACCCCAATGATCTTCTCAGCTGTCCTCACTATCCTCTGCAGGGCTTTGCGGTCCGAAACGGTGCAAGTCCCAAACCAGGCAGTGATGCAGCTGCTCAGGATTCTCTCAATAGTCCCTCTATAGAATGTAGTGAAGATGGGGGTTGGGAGATGTGCTTTCCTCAGCCTTCGAAGAAAGTAGAGACGCTGCTGGGCTTTCTTGGTGATACAGCTGGTGTTGAGGGACCAGGTGAGGTTCTCCGCCAAGTGAACACCAAGGAATTTGGTGCTTTTGACGATCTCCACATAGGAGCCGTCGATGTTCAGCGGAGTGTGTTCACCTTGTGCTCTCCTAAAATCAACAACCATCTCCTTTGTTTTGTCGACATTCAGGGACAGGTTGTTGGCTCTACACCAGTTCGTCAGCCGCTGCACCTCCTCTCTGTATGCTGACTCGTTGTTCTTGCTGATGAGACCCACCACGGTCGTGTCATCGGCGAACTTGATGATGTGATTCGAGCTGTGCATTGCTGCTCGAATCACGTGAGCCCGAGTTTGGTGCATACATGGCACATGCCGATAAAGTGCATAAATGCATGTCTGGAAAAACAGGGACAGTCTGCTTGTAATGTGCTGATAAGAAATCTGTGTCATGAGCACTGTGCGCGAGATGTTGCGGCACACAGAAAACCGAGGTATGTGAAAATGCTAAATTTGTAAGGTAAATTAAACAAACAAGTATATCTACTGAGTGGTTGTACATATGACAACATGTACATATCCGCAACCGCGTTAGAGTTTTGTTGTGATATGAGGGACTTCCGGTATGCGTTGTGGCGACAAGACGCAGATGGAAGCTGCTCCATGAACATTCATCTGTATTTTCAGCAGTTTAACCTATCGCTATGATTTAAACATTGACTGATCTTGTGTACTGCACAACTTTAATCGACACACTGGACGCAAGCTCAAAAGATCGGGGGACATTGAAACTGCACTTAATGACTTGGACGAGGGGTTGACGGCTGTAGAGATGTTGTGCACTGTGTTGTGGGCTGAGAATGACAGCTTGAAGCTCAAGATAGATGGATTGGAATAATTTGGAAAATCGTTCATGGAGACAGAACCTAAGGATCGTTGGTATACCAGAGGGATTGGAGAACTAAAACCCTGTCATTTTTATGTCATCCTTTTTCATTAATTTCTTGGTGACTATGCTTTTACGAGACAGTGGAGATTGACCGGGCTCATCGTGTTGGTCAAAAACCTCAACCAAATTCATTTCTGAGGAACATGTTGGTTTGCCTGCAACACTACCAAACTAAGAAACTTATTCTAAACCTTAGTCACTTTGGAGTTCAGAGGTGCAACAGTTTGCATCTTCCCAGATCTGTGTAGAGGTAGTTAGATGCTGTGATGAGTTTAAAGACGTGAAAACTTCTCTCCACAACGCAGGCATCACATGTGTTATGTTGCATCGTGCCAGACTCCGCGTTGATTTTCTAAGGCCAGTGTCATGTTTTCCAATCTCCACAGGCAGCGAATAATTTTTTCACAACATCCACTGCGCCTTCTATGAGGAAAGACTAACGGGCATAAATTCACAGGAACTTAGTGACAGAGCGAGTCTTCCGCTCTGCTTATTCCTCATAATATTTGAGTGATAAAGTTATGGGTCGTATGTCGTAGACTGCTGAAACACTATTAATTGATTCATCTTGTTCCCGTTCACGGAGAGCTGCCAAAAGGGCAGTTGAGTTAGTAAGTCAGCTTGCTACTTTTTTTTTGGTTAAATTTCTGCATTACCTAGCTGTAATTCATTATGCTGTTAGGTTTGGTTACGATGCTGTGTCTGTTCTGGACATAATGTGAGGGAATAGGGTTGAACGGTGTGTTTGTTTTTGTGCATTATTTGATACTCTCTATACAAGTTTTTGTTTTTCTCATGCTCTCATTTTAAAACTTTTGTATTTCATTTTCAACATTGACAAATCCATGCTTGCTCGCAATGCTTAGCATGCATGGTGGGAGGGGGGAGACAGGGTTAAACTAAATAGCTGGAATGTTAAAGGTTTAAATAATAGAGTACAGTGTGTCAGGAGTTTCTCATTTAAATAATCTTAAAGCCAACATATGCTTTTTGCAAGAACCTCATCTTAAAAACTCTGGTCATGAAAGTTTGTGGTCATGGGTGGGACAGGTGTTTCACTCAAGTTTTAATTGTAAAGCTAGAGGCACATACATTTTGATCAATAAAGACACTTTGATGAGTTCCTCCAACATTATTGCAGACCCTAACGGCAGGTATGTGATTGTCTTAGGCCCCCTTTATTGTAAACAAGTAGCTTTGGTTAGCGTCTATGCACCTAACTATGATGATCTAAGCTTTGTAAAGAAACAGTTTTCTTTTCTTCCTGACCTTAATTGTTATCAGTTGATCATGGGAGGTGACTTAATTTGTGTTTTGTACCCAGATCTTGATAGGTCTTCTCCTATATTTATTACACCGTCTCAGTCCTCTAAAGAAATAAATTATTTTTTGGACCTAAATGGAGCAACTGATATTTGGCGCCTTTTGAACCCTGCTTGGAAAGATTTGTCTTTTTTTCTCTGGTCCGTTATACCTATTCATGCACATATCATTTTTTTTATAGATAGTAAACTTATTCCTTTAGTACAATTTTCCTTCTACAATAGTACAGTTATTTCTGATCATTCCCCATTAATTCTTGAGATGGCCTTCCCTGTCATGTGTTTGGAGACTAGACCCATTACTTTTACCAGATAATCATTTTGTAGAATTTGTCTCTGAAAGGATTTCCACTTTGCTTAATATTAATTCTATGGAAGAGGTTTCTGCATCAACCCTTTGGGAAGCGCAAAAGCATATTTGCGGGGGGAAATAATTTTTCGTTCATCTTATATTAGTAAGTTGCGTAATGAAAAGCTCTGTAAACTCTTTGAACAGATTAGTAAACTGGACCAGAACTATTCAAATTGTCAGACTCCATTATACAATGAAAGTTCTCTTGCAGGCAGAATATAATCTCTCCACAAACCATGCAGAGCAGCTATTGCTTAAATCAAGACACCGTTTTTTATGAGTTTGGGGACAAGCCAGGCAAAGCACTTGCTATGTAACTCAGAATTCATACTGCAAAGAATGTTATAACTCAAGTAGTGTTGCAGCAGTATACCGGTTTCACAGTGTACCACGGTATGAAAATTGACTTTTCTCATACCATGTACATTTGCTTATCTATGGTATTGAGAAAAAAAAATGCACACGCACACACACACACACACACACACACACACACATGCAGTGGAGAAAAAGTCAGAGAGAAGTGAGGCGGTCTAACATAAGTGAGTGTGTGGGAGTTAAAGCAGTGTTTCTCAACTGGTGGGTCGCAGGTCTATTCGGACTGGGTCGTGGACAGCAGGGACAATGCCATGGTTCTCCCGTTGAAGATATTTCGGAGGCCGTCCAAGTGATGGACTATGTAGGACTGCCAAGGCAGATTTAATGATAATCTCGCAATCAGCTAAAGGCTTCTCATCTACACTTTCAAAGGAGTGTAACAGAACCAGCTCACAATCATGATCTACTCTTCTCTCTGGCACGCGGGTGCAACAACCGGGCTTCCCTCGATATTGTGGAGTGCAGACCTCAAAACTGATGTGACCAGATTTAATTATAGTGAGAATTTTCTAGTTTTAAGCGTCATGGAGGAAGTCAAGTCAAACCTCTCAAACAGTAGGCAACCCTGCAATACCAAACAGCACTGATGAGGAAAAGAGCAACACTGTGCTATGTGGCAAAAAATGTAATAATTACACATCATCAACTTAACAAAATTGTTTCATGATTTTACATGAGTAAAAGTAACTGTTATATTTTGACACAATGTTATAGTTTCATATGAAATAATCTAAAAGTAGAATCTATTATTGTCCTTTATGACTCTTTTAAGGGTCATTGTAACTGAAAATAATAATTGTGTAATACTGTACATATTTTCTGAGACTGTTAACGTACCGTGAAAATCTCATACTGTTGCAACCCTACACTCAAGTCAAAACCAAAGCAGAAATTACTACATCAGACCACCAGGCAATAAACAAATCAATTTAAACTTTTTTCTTCATTGTATCAGATAGTCAGACTCCCTCAAAGATCCTGATTTTAACAATATAATTTTTTTTTTCTAGATATCCCTCAAATTAATGACATCTCAAAAGCCAATCTGGATGAACCTATTTGTTTAACCAAAATCATGCAAGCTATATTGCAGATGCAGAGTGGAAAATCCCCAGGTCTAGATGGATTCCCTGTAGGGTTCTTTAAAAAGTTCTTCTCAGGTTTCCACATTGCTTGTTTCAGTTTTTGAAGAATCATTGATTTGGTACTCTTCCACCTATGCTGGGTCAGGCCTTGATCTTTCTTCTTTTAAAAAGTGAAAAAGATCCTACAGACTGTGGGTCCTATCGTCCAATTTCCCTCCTCAATGTAGATGTGAAGATTCTAGCTAAAGTCCTTTCTTTAAGGTTAGAAACTGTTATACAAGACATTATTCATTCAGACCAAACATGTTTTGAGGTTGCTTTTTTTTTTTTTTTTAACCTCAGGAAGTTATGGTTTCACTTGATGCGTTAAAGGCCTAAGACAGCATTGAGTGGGACTTTTTATTCTATACTTTAAAAAGAAATTGGGGTTTGGTGAAAAATGTGTGTCTTGGATCAAACTTGTGTATTCTTGTATAGACTCCCTTGGTGTCTGTTAAAACAAATGGCACAAGCTCTGATTATTAACCTCTTTATCGTTGCACCAGGCAGGTTTGTCCCCTGTCCCCCCTTTTGTTTGTCATAGCAATTGAGCCTCTTGTCATTTCTTTTTGTTTATTTTTTCAGGTTACAAATTAAATTTGCACAAGAGTGAGTTTCTTCCAGCAACAATTTTCCCCATTTAAACTAGCCTCAAGAAGGTTTCGATATCTTGTTATTGTGACATGAAAACATGTTGATTTCTTCAAGTGTAATATTATTCCTCTTTTAGATAAAACTAAGCAAGACCATGTCAGGTGGACCTCACTCCCACTTTCACTTGTTGGTAGAATTAATGCCATAAAAATGAATGTCCTTCCCAAATTTCTATTTTTATTTCAAAGTTTTTCAGTATTTATACCAAAAACTTTGTTCAAGACTTTAGATCATCTAGTATCTGATTAAATTTGGAACAAAGGCCCTGTTAGAATTCAGAAAGTATTTCTTCAACAACCTAAGAGATTAGGCAGTTTTGCACTCCCAAACTTTTTGGTCTGCTACTAGGCAGCCTATATTAATGGTAATTTATATTTAAGACAGTTACATTATGGACTCTGTGAGTGGGCTCTTGTAGGCATGTCTCCCTGCATGTATTGGTATACTCTCCACTACCACTTACATTTTCTCACCATTCTTCTAACCCTTTGGTATTACATTCTTTGAAAATTTGGTCACAATTTATAAAGTATTTTAGCTTTCAGACGACATCAGGCATGTCTTCCTATTTATAAAAACCCTTCCTTTTTACCCTCTATGATGGATGGAGTGTTTGCCTGGTGGTTCAGAAATGTCATTATAAATATTAATTAAGATTAAGTTTAATCTTTATCATGACAATATATTTGCTTTTGTTTTTTTATATTTATCGGAAAAATGCAACCTTCCTAAAACTCACTTCTTTCAATATCTTCAGGCTCGGGAATTAGTAAAAAATCCTAATTTCCCCAAGATGCCACTTAAGCAAGAAAGTGATAGGCTATTGGAAGTTAGTGTCCATCAAAGGGGCTGTCTCCCATTTTTACAACATAATTTCTTAAATTATAGCATTTTCAGCATCTGAAAATGCTCCAGAATTGGGAGTTGGATCTTAATCATATTTTTCAGATGAGGAATGACTCTGTCGTATACATTCCTCCTCTATTTGTGCCCGTCATTTATTAATACAGTTTAAATTATTACATCGAATCTATTGGTCAAAGACAAAACTGATCAATTTGAAACCTGATCTAGATCCTATACATTTGGCAGATGACATCAAACTCCAGCCACTTGAATTCATACTTTTGGCACTGCAGAGCACTGAACTCTTTTTGGATGCTATTTTTCAAGTGCTATTTTCTGATATATTTAACTGTTGAACCTTGTCCTTTAGTGGCATTATTTGACCTTTCTACCAAAAACATACCTTTGTCTTTGCTCGCTATGGCCTTCTGCTTGATACTTGCTAAAAAGCTTATCCTGCTGAATTGGGAAAAGCCTTCCTCACCTCATTACTCTCACTGGGTGGATGACTTGATGCAGTTCTTCCAAATTGAAAACACTGATTTTTCTTTTTAGCATTTGGCAACCATTTTCATTATACTTTAGGAACAGCTAAATTAAATATATATATTTTAATTACCCATAACTCGCTAATTACATGAACCTTGGTGCCCCTATTGGTCACCCCTGGCTTACTGATTAATGGCGAGCACAAGAGAAACTGCATTTTGTTTTTACTAATATTGTCAGTTGAGAAGGTATATTTTAATAGATACTGTATCTAAAAGTTTTTTTTTATTAATTTGTATTTATTTATTTAGATTATTGTAATTATCATTGCATTTATTGAACTTTATATTTAATATTTGTTTAATGTTGTGTTTTATTTTCTGTCTGTCTTGTCGCAAACACTTATCTTCCAGTGACATTCTGTCTGCTAGAGTAAGCAATATCTCTGTTGTTGTATTTCTTTGGAAAAGTAGCAATACAACTACAGAGTTTTGTTGTAATGAATAATAGTTTAAGAAAAAACATAATACATTATTAATTAAAATAGTTGTTGGACCTAATTTAGGGGTTGAAGAGATTGACACTCACTGCAAAAACTAAATCCTGTAGGAAACCATGTCTGCCAGGGCCTGTGTCAAGCAAGGGTCATACCTTAGTGGCAAGTAAAGCGTTTCTCAGCGAGAGACAAAATTATTTCAGTTGAGACCTGATGAGCACCACAGGGTGCAAAGTGGTCATTTGAAAGTCATAGAACTCATTTTAAATAGAGTTAAGTGAAGTTGTTTTAAAACTCATACATGTGTTATCGATTGGCCTGGGCCACCGTAAAGACACTCATGCAGCTAATCAAAACCTATTTCATTTGAAAACTAGAGATGAACGCAGGTGCTTTTTAAATGTATTCATTTTATGCCATTTCCCCCCATAATTCCATTCTATTACTGTTCTTCATTTTGCCTGTCTATTGAGTGGGTTTCCAAACTAACAATTAAACTATTGTTAAGCGAACAGAAAGCTGGAGTCGCCGCAGTTTCAGGGGATAATAATCAAATATCACTCCACTGTAATCACTGTTAAACTGCTTAACCCTCAATTGAACAAAACTGAAACCCAATGACAAAAGCACTCAGAAAAGATTTAAAACTTCCTGAAATCGAATCAAAAGTTCTTCACAAGGAAGGGTAAATTTCTTTCAGTTTTATTTGCTTACTGATGTTTAAAATTAAGCTAGGGAAACCGAGCATCAACTAAAGAGCTGGTGGCCGATTATCACAATAATCAAGCTTAATTTTGGGCATTTCTTCAAACTTAAAACACTCTTTACGCACTCTCAGTAGTTTATTTTATTTGTCATAAACTTAAACACACTTTATGTACTCATAATTTTATTTATTTGTCAAACTAGTATGTGACATAATTTGATACACATGTATTAAAGAAGAATTCTCACACTATACACTAAAGAGACCTTTCTACTGACTCTGAAAAACACCAAAAGGAAGATGCCCAAGGTCCCTGCTCATCTGGGTGAACGTGCCTTAGGCATGCTGCATGGAGGCATGAGGACTACAGATGTGGCCAGGGCAATAAATTGCAATATCCGTACAGTGAGACGCCCAAGACAGCACTACAGGGAGACAGGAAGGACAGACCATGTATAACACCTGCACAGGATTGTTACATCCGAATATCACACCTGCGGGACAGGTGCATGATAGCAACAACAACTGCCCGAGTTACACCAGGAACGCACCATCCTGCCATCAGTGCTCAATCTGTCTGCAATAGGCTGAGAGTGGCTGGACTGAGGGCTTGTAGGCCTGTTGTCAGGCTGGTCCTTATCAGACATCACCGGCAACAACGTCGCCTATGGACACAAACCAACCTTCACAGGACCAGACAGGACTGGCAAAAAGTGCTCATCACTGACAAGTCACGGTTTTGTTTCACCAGGCGTGATGTCGGAATCACGTTACACCAAGGCCTGTACTCTGGAGCGAGATCGATTTGGAGGTGGAGGGTCTGTCATGGTCTGGGGCGGTGTGTCACAGCATCATCGGACTGAGCTTGTTGTCATTGCAGGCAATCTCAACGCTGTGCGTTACAGGGAAGACATCCTCCTCCCTCATGTGGTACACTTCCTGCAAGCTCATCCTGACATGACCCTCCAGCATGACAATGGCCATACTGCTCGTTCTGTGCGTGATTTCCTGCAAGACAGAAATGTCAGTGGCCAGTGAAGAGCCCGGATCTCAATCCCATTGAGCATGTCTGGAGCCTGTTGGATCAGAGAGTGAGGGCTATGACTATTCCCCCCAGAAATGTTTGGGAACTTGCAAGTGCCTTGGTGCAAGAGTGGGGTAACATCTCACAGCACGAACTGGCAAATCTGGTGCAGTCCATGAGGAAGAGATACACTGCAGTACTTAATGCAGATGGTGGCCACACCAGATACTGACTGTTACTTTTCAGGGACACATTATTTCATTTCTGCCAGTCACATGTCTGTGAAATTGTTCAGTTTATGTCTTAGCTGTTGAATCTTTTTATGTTCAAAAAAATATTTGCACATGTTTGCTGAAAATAAAAGCAGTGAGAGGACTGTTTTTTTCTCATCTTCTTGTAATTTATTTGTGATGTTTCTGATATTTGTTGTATTTTATGTATTTGTTAACTGTTGTATGTGTAATGTGATGATAATAATAATTGCATTTTTATTAATAAATAATAAATATTAATCACCAAATATAATCTTATATTTATTATAATATTATAAATATGTTAGATTTATGTTATATTATATTACAATATTAATATTGATGTTATTAACATTATTATTAATATTGTAATGGTGGATTTTCATATTTTAATACTAAAAGTTTGTGTTTAAAACACTAAAATCTAGATATAAAAGGGATCTGAAAAATTGTTAAAGTTGACAAGACAGTTTTAACCCTTTTAAGGTCTTCTCCTGAGGCTGACCTCAAGATAAATGTTCCTACTTTTTCATTTAAATGTTATTTTCATGTATGACACAAACTGAATTAAATTAATGCCGTTCTTTACATCCTAAATGTTTTGAAAACAGCAATTCATTTATTTTGCTGTGGTATTGTTACGTTCCTAACCATTTAAGGGTTATTGTGCCCTTCATTTAACAAAATAATAATAATTATATATATGTTGGTTTTAATAAAAAATAACCTTTAGTTGAAGAAACACCCTTTTATATTGCATGTGTTTTGTTTTTTTTGTCTTAGAGCCTGGGTGGGAAATGTTATTTTTTGGCCTGTGTTGAGGTCTGGAAGATGCTGCTCATCCAAAAGACTCTTGACTATGCCAAAAATATCAGACAGGAAATTTGGGAGGGCAATCAATTATTTAAAACAACAAGCGACAGTTCATATACTTCTGAGACTCAGAAGTGCATCTCTGTGTTAGCTTTGCAGGCAAAGCCCAGAGCCATCTGACTTTGCTCAAAGTGGCGAATAAAAACAACTAACTCTCCTTGCCACGCTTAGCTTGGTGTAAGCCCCTTCAAGCGGGTACTGACTTCTGCACTGAGACAATGTAAAATAAACACCTTCAAGCTGGTCTATTAGACAACACTTAAAATCATTCCTCCTCTTTTTTTTCTTCTTTTTTTTGAAGGGGGAAGGGGTGGCATCTTAATTACTTCCTTGTTGGAGTGAGCTCGAACGTTAACGAGGGATGCTCCTTTCTGTCTGCGGCGAGCGCGTGTAGAGTTTATTCATATAATCAGCTAGCTGTCAGAGACTGGATTAGCCCCTCCACAGCGAGTGAAGTGTTTAACATGGCACACACGATGGGCTCAAACAAGCTCTCTCCCTGGCTTCTCTGCACAAACACTCATTGTCATTAATTTGATTTGCTTCTCCCCCCTTTGAAAGCTCTCCATTTCGACGCTCAACGGTCTCTCCATTTAAAATGATTGTGCTCGCTGCTAGGAATAACTTGTTAAAAAAAAAAAAAGTGTTAAATTAAGATGAAGAATTGTAAAATGTTTCCAGTTAGAAGCAAATTGATTATGGGGGCCCTGGTCCTGCAGGATTACCTGCGATATATCCTTATATGTTGGGATGCCTCACCCTCCTCGTTCCGTACCTCTCTCCAGGGGCCCTGGGAAGCAGCTTGCATCCACCTCTGCCAAAAGAGTTTATTAGAGCAAATGGTACTGTAAGCCCTATGGAAGGCATACCTTATGTGAATATTTAAAAGATATTAAGAAGACTGTGGGGCCCAGAACCCAGGTGTGTCGCGTAATAGTCATTGTCTTGTGTGTGTGTGTGTGTGTGTGTGTGTACAGATGAAATGGGGAATGGTGCCAACGAGAGAGGGTAGAGAGCACCCCAGGCGGCTCTGCAATATACACCCAAATGGAGAGATACCTAGAAAATGCTATGTTTTGTTGAGTAACAAGTTGTATGTAGTAGATGATAGTAGATGTAATGATACAGTGTTTCTACAATACCGGTAATACAGAGCACCGACTTAATTCGTTACACGCACGCTGTTTTACTGACACACAACTGCTTCCTTCCACGCTTATTTGAGCATGACTCCTTTTAAACTGAAATGTAAATTAATGTAAATGAAAATAGTGATATGTCCTAGTGTGATTATTAAACTGTAAAAGGCTGCACTCTTAGTCTGCATTTGAGCCTTGTGCTTTAAATGATTGTGTGAAGTAGACCGCTCTATACTGGAAACTCCACAGTCTATGAGAATCAAATTGCGTTGTATGAGAGATGACAGAGCAGAGCACCAAACCACAGTGAAGCGCAGGCACCATTCGTTTAACATGTTGACTATATATTTACATAATTAAATCACAGCATTTGCGCTTTATTGATCACACTGGGCCATGTAGTGAACCGTTTATCTAGAGAAGTTAAACTTCTGTCAAAAACGCACACCAAAATAAAAGCACGATTCATAATATAAGCTACAGAAATATATCAGGCTACAACTGTACATTCAAATGCAATCCTCGCTGTAGTAATATCATTATTATTATTATTAATAAATTCTGATAGTAATAATACAATTAAGCAATGTATCACAAGCAAGAGTGCTTTTGTACTAAATAAAGGTTTGTTAAAAAAATGCAAAAGTATGTTGAAAAGTAATTGTTCTATTTTTTACTTGTTAAAGTTTTAAGAATTAATTTGATTAGGCTTGATTAGACTTGATTAGACATTTTGATGATGAAATTAAATTAAACTTTAAAAACTAGGAATTCTGAATTTTTTACAAATAAAAAGGAATAAAGTAGAGCCCTGCTTAAAATAAAACATGCATATCTATTAATGTATTATTTTCATTGAAATGTTACTTCAAATAGGCTAAAGGAGTGTGTTCAATAGCACATTACCATATTAGCACTTTTTTGTTGTGGAATCGAAATTTGTAAAGAGAACAGTTAAATTTTACTGGTATCGGTACAGATTACTGAAATTTTGGTACCGTGACAACACTACTCATGTCATTTCAAACATGTATGACCAGGGCTGAAAATGGGTGGGACATGGGTGGACTGGGAATGAGGAGTGAATTTCAAAAGGGGGGTGGAATTTGACTGCCCCTTTGCCCTCCTAGGCTCAGGTGCCCCTCTTGAGAAAGCTTTTTCATATGCATATATTAGATTTAACATCAAAGCAATTTATATAATATAAGTACATAATTAATCCTTTTATATATATATATATATATATATATATATATATATATATATATGTTGTTATTTAAACATAAATGCAGGATATTCAATTATAACAATTGCTGCACAGCTAAATCACAAAGTTATAGTATAAATGATAGATGAATGATAAAGTGAGCCCTTGAACTGTTTTTGAATCACCCCTAGAGAATCTCAGCCATTTCCAACTCTGCGTATGACTGTCTATCAAACACCCTGTTCAGTTTATTTTCTGTCTATTTTTTTTAATAAAGAAAAGTTAATGTGTAACTTTTCATTATTCAGCAAAACGTGTACAGCTTTCAATTTTTCAGGCACAAATGTTTTACTAGTTTTAAAATGGGGCATGACCAAAACCACTACATTAAACCAAATGTGTTCTTAGCTAGCTATAAACATGTTGACTTAACACACTTGCAAGGTTCTCTTCAAACTGTTGTTCTGCCATGACAGTAGTTAACGTGAAAGAGAATCCTGACCATTGAATGAGCCACTTTATGCTAATGCACACTTTGGCAGATTTTGCAGCAACACAGATAATGCAATGCATACTTGTATAGCTAGAACTGTTTGCAGTCACATACTTGTGCATGGTATATTTTAAGCCTTATCGGTAATTAAGTGCACACATGCAAAAGCTGCAATTCTACTACCTGAAAATTTCAATGGCTATGGACAACCTCTGAATGAATCATATCATTGCCATTCTCTGCAAATCAATGAGGGGTGGGAGGCTTTTTGTTTCTAAACTACTGAGTGTCTGTGTACTGTACCATATCAACATCTTATCCTCATTATGCAAAAACATTATTCCATGTGCAACACCTGCGGAATGAATTTGCCATTCAGATTTGCTAGGGATGATCAAACAAGTTCGAAACTGTCATTATTTCTACTTCAAACACACGGGTGAAAATGACTAGTTTTCCCTAGATTTACAGAATCATGAATTCAACTGGAAGTAAAATTCATTTTGTCTGTTTCATTTTCTTCGCTTTCCCCTCCAAAAAAGCCACCCACATTAGCAAAATCACACCTGAACAAATCCATATTCGACATTCCCTGATTGAGGTGCTCAAATGAGTTTTAAAAACAAAGAGACACACATTTAATGCGCCCCAGGGAACACAATACTTATCTAGGGTGTCATTGTTTCACTTCTTTTAACAGCCTAAAGATCATCATGAGAGCTTGACAAAACCAGGAGGGCACAACCGTCTATTGTATTCATCCATCTGGAAGACGGGAACCACTACGCCAACCTTGCACTCAAAAGCTAGATAAAAAGAAATGAGAGCTAATGAATTAAACCTCCCCAGATATAATTCTGTAATACCGATAATCAGGCAATTCCAAGTCCATGAATATACATGCCTGGCATCTGCTTAAATCCTGTTGGTGGTCAATATTCTTGAAGCTCTGCCAGCATGGGTACATTCGTGCTTCATTCCTCTGCGCTTTAATGTTATCAGGTAACACACACTGGCATTAAATCCACAACATAATAAAAGCCCTTTCTGGAAGCCTTCACAGCAGACAATGTGGCTCTCGCCGAAAACCCTTTAAGTGTTCCTGTTTAATGTCATTACGGAAGCACACAGGCTTGTCGAAGCTCGGCTTGAAAAGGGAAACCCTACACAAGACCTCAAGGTACATTTGCTAAGACGAAAGACAAAATGAAAGGAAGCGAACAGAGCAAACAAACGACTCTGTTTATAACGATGGGGAGATGATGGCAAAGCAACAACTCTAGCCATCTCTGCTGACAGCTTTTAAAGGGAGAGATTTGCGCACATTAGTCACACATTTTAGGGAGAGAGTCCTTTATGAAGTACATTGACTGGGATTACAGTTCTATCTTTTTCCTGTCTTCATTTTGCTCTGAGACCTGTCGCTGATTTCAGGGCTGCCAAGCGGTTTCCTCAAAATAAAAGAAATGGGGGCTTTTGTGGTTTGTTTTATAAGATGCAAATGCAGTTGAGCATTAGGTAGAATAATCCACGATTAATATTTTAATGATTCTAATAAGGACATGATGCTGAAGTTGTGTTGTTTATTAGGTTATTAATATGTTAATTTGCATGTCTTTAACAGGAAATAAACCGCACATATTATCAGGAATACATGCTGATGGGTCTGTACAGTGACGATTTAAATACATTTAGTTTCATTGTGAAGTAATACAAAACATATCTCGACAAATCCGTTAATAAAGCAAAACCATCCCATTACATACCAAACCTCTTCAAAACCATAATGACTTGGTATTGAATATTCAATATACTAGTCCATTCGATGGATTTTAAGACTAATAAATAAACTGAAATAATCGTAATTTTAATAAAAAAGTAATAATGTGTGATGAGAATGGGCACTTGGATGGACTTTATATAATCTGAAAATAGGTCAAACTAATTAGGCTTTTAATTACTATAATAATTATCACTACTCTCATTATAATGAATTTTAAAGGGATGGTTCACTCAAAAATGAAAATTCTGTCACTGTTTTTTCAACCTCATATTGCTCAAAAAATCAGTCCCCATTCACTTTTAAATCACTTTTAGATTTCTCCTTGTGTTCTCAACAGAAGAAAGCAAGCCATACAGGTTTGGAACAATATAAGGATTATGAAATATTTTGGGTGAACTGACCAATCAATCTGGGACAAATTTCCTTGACCGCTTTTTTATTTTTTTAACAAAACGACAGTTTCCACAAAGTGGAGCTGCAGCCTGAATTATTCATATTAACGGTCAATCCAGTTTCAGAAAAAATAAATGACAGGAAAACTGTCCTGTTCATTATTATTTTCCATAATTTCTTGATCCTTAATTTTCTAAGGATGGAGGCTGACTTCTGTGGATGTTGGAAATCAACAGTTACCGTAAGGCAGGCTCCTATTTATGCAAGAAATGCCAAGAGGCTAATATTAGAATCATAAACTAAAGATTTGTCTTTTATTCCCTATGAACCATTCAACATAGGAGCGGATTAAAGTGTGGATGAAATACTATATAGACAGAATTCCCTCAGGACCAGTTCCCTCTCTCTCTGGCATTCTCTCGGAGGGGAAAGAAAGAGACAGCACCTTTGTGTCGAAAGAGAGGAGGACGAGGAGGAATTCATTTCTGCCCTCTGGGAATAACACACACATGATCTCAAGAGTTTGAATGAATCTATCTAGCTCTGACTGCCAATGAAAAGATCAAATAAATATGAAGGGAGAAAAAAAACAGACAAATGATCAATGTGTATCAGCAGAGGCAGCTCCTTCTATAAAACTTACCAGGAACAGCAATTGAGGATTTAGAGCTCTAGGGATTTATAATGGTCGCTTAGTTCTCCAACAACCAACAAGCCAATAAGTGAGGTTAACTAGATAATCAAGCATTTGTTTCGATATTATTTGCATCAGTGCTTTAATTAGTGCACTATAGCTGTAAAACCTTTTGGAAAAAGTTAAATCTTTAAAATCATTGACTACAGTCAAATACATTCAGACAGATGTACTTGGCTGCTGCTTCACATCTCACTTGTTGTTTTTGGGTTTTTTTAGCCAGGCACGAGCATTGTGTTTTTAAACAACATGTAAAGTAAAAAATAGTACCACTATATTTTACAGAAAATATACATTCATATTTTCTTTTTATTGATTTGAGGCCAGGACAATTCCTTAACAGGTTTCATGAATCACCAAATATTTTGTGGCGTTTTAATGGATAAAATCTAAAATTAAATAAAAACTAAAAATAGCCATATTCAACGAACTAAAACTAAGCTGAAAAATAAATAAAAAAAATAATCAAATTTTCAAACTACAGTATAGTTACCCTGGCTCCATCTAGTTGTTTTTGAAAGTAAGAATACATCTAATGGAAACACTAGCTAATGAAACCTGTCCAGTCAAGGTCAGTTGCACTAGCCTCATTATACAGGGCTTCCTTAAGATTGATTAGTCGACTAGTCATTTAAGGAACCCACTGATTGTTGATTTTGAAAATATATGTAGTTTTGCACATCCCTAAAAGCTACTCACCAACCTTAAGCACTAATACGTTGGAAAGTTTAAGCATATAATTATATTAAGCTCATTCTGTTTAGCAGAGACTTATTAGCATTCTAATAAACAGCCATAAAAACAACACACTAAAAAACTTTTCTCAGACAAAAATTGAAAAACTGTGGGGGCTTCTGTTAATATAATTCTTCATATTGTTCAGTAGTCGTGACATATCTAGAGGAAATTTGTGATTATGAAAGTCTACAGATAACCTGCTGGGTTTTGGCAAAACATCCAATAAACCACATGGACAATAAAATACAATTACTGCTCTATAATACAATAAATAAGCACTGCAGACCTTCATTCAGGCACAATATACCTGGAAATAAGAGACAAGAGGAAGTTCTTTAAAATAGGTGATTTCAGACTGAAAGACTTCAATAATCCACTCTTATTCGCCCGAGTACAGAGGGGAAACCAGTTGGGTACGAGACAGTATGAAGGGATCAGAGAAAAATGAGCGACTGTATTGATATACGAATTTCCGCACTAAGTCGTGTGCAACTGTTCGGTTCATGTGTCAACAGTGTTCATTCCACTTAGTCCTTGCACTCACAACGCTTATCTCGCTTATGATCTCATTTCAACTGTCTGGCCACGTTCCCCAAGAGTCAAGCTGTCACCTAGTGCATCCAGTTTAATGATGCAGGAATGAAACTGTAGAAACTGAGATCATTTTGCCTAATAGCCTTGAGACTGGCCTTTAGTGCACCAGTACCAAGAGGTAAACCGATTATCGGTTCAACTGATATTTTTAACTTACATTTACATTTCTTCACATAATCAGTTATTTGTTCTTTATTATCACATTTATTGACAAAGATGAACTTGCATAGTAGAAGGCAAACTGCTTTACATTCCCACGGTCCTAGCAGAAAATTCACTATACAGTTGCACCAATTTTGCGGGTGGCATTTAAGCGCTAAAACCTGCATCTTATTCACTAACCACCCGCAATCTATAGTTTAAGTAGGTGCAATAAGTGCTGAAATTGCACAGTGTCTTGATTATTTAAATTAAGTTATTGTCATTCCTTTCCATGCAAACATTGCTCCTTTCTATGTAAATTAGGATTGCGATTCATTCACAAAAATTGCCTTCTTCCGTTTACATCGTGCCATTTAGCCAGATGAAAGAAGGCACCAGGCGGCAAAATTCCACGTGCAAATTGTGTTCAGCAGTGATTTTGTGCGTGTGTTTGGGCTGTTTCCTGATCTGAATAATTCCTTTAGTGAACCGGTGCTAAACCAGCACAGTCAGCATGTTCAAATAACCGGTGCTTATAATGGCCATTATTCCTTCTTAATGAATTCTCCCAGTTAAATTAAATAAGGAAGGAGACTCAAAAAAAATGTTGCCATTAAAATTAGTTAAATTAGAAAAGTTAGTGATGAATTTAGTTTAAACAATAATTACTATTTAAATAATAACAAATTAAATAACCGCTATCCTTGCCGGGGCTTCTTATCACAATACTCTGACGTTTTCCCTTCAACCTTCCGCATACCATCCTGAAGAGTTGAAGGTGGCATTCGTTATTACCCTCTTCACTGGCAGAGCAAGGGACTGGGCCATGTTGGCCTGGGAGAGCCAATTACCCTTCTGTGCAGCGTTCTTCACCTTCACTGCAGAGCTCAGGAAGGTTTTCAATTGCGCCGCCTACGGCAGAGAGGCAGCTCGCTTGTTGGTGGATCTACAGCAGGGTTCTAGGTCAGTCTCGGATATCTCTATTGAATTTCACACTCTCGCGACCTCCTGCCGGTGGACCGAGCAAGCACACTGGGATTGCTTCTTCAATGGACTATCTGAGACTGTTCTTGGTGAAATGTATTCCCTTGAACTGCCAGAGGACATTGAAGAGCTTATCAACTTGGCTGTCAGAGTTGACAACCACCTTTCTCTATGGCACTGTTCAGCTCAACCTACCCACACTCAGAGGGCTCATTCTCCACCACCTCCACAGGCCCATGCATCACCTGCAGGGTCTGCTGAAAGGCCTATGCTGGTGAGAGAGAGACAGATCCTCCAAGGCTTATGTATCTACTGTGGCTGAGAGGGACATCTACTGGCAACGTGCCTGTTAATAGCCGGAGCTCACCAGTAAATCGTAAGCTACTGGTGAGCAGGATCATCGCAGGGAAGTCCTCCGTCTTTTGGGCCATTCTTGCTGCTTTAATTTCCTAGGGAAACTCATATTGTCATGTGTCTGCGCTTATAGACTCAAGTGCCCAGGGGAACCTCATGGATCCTGGAGCAGTTAAACATTGGGGTATTCCCTGTGGATCTACCCATCATCACCCACACTCTCACAGGGGACCCATTGTGCACCATCACCCATGCTAGTGGTGATTGTGTTTGACCTTTTATGGTCACCCAATACCCCAGTGGCGTTGGGTCATCTATGGCTGGCAAAACACAATCCATACATTAATTGGGCAGGCAGATAAATTTTTTCATGGAGCTCTTATTGCTCCACCCATTGTTTGAGATCTGCCTTTACTCCTGCGTCTTCTTTTTCTGTGTTTAGAAGAAGTTGGCTGATCTGAATGGAGTTCTGACAGTTTGCCATGACCTGGGGGCAGTTTTCAGCAAGTCCAGGACCACATCACTTCCTCCCCACTGTCAGTACAACTGCACGATTAAATCCGCCCAGGCACTTCTCATGCTTGGACAACTTTACTCTCTATCCGCTCTGGAGAGGTACGTTGGCGAGTCGGTCGCAGCTGGCCTCGTCCACACTTCCTCGTCCCTCATCATGGAGAAAAAGGATGGCTCCTTACGTCCCTTCATCGACAATCGGATGCTGAACATCACTGTTAAGAACAGGTATCTTTTACCTTTGATGACTTCAGCCTTTGTCTTGCTGCAGGGAGTCACTTTCTTCACAAAATTGGACCTTTGCAATGCTTACATCTTGTCAGGGTGAGGGAGGGGGATGAGTGGAAGACAGCCTTCAACACCCTCACTGGGCACTTTGAAAACTTAGTTATACCCTTTGGCCTTTGTAACGTGCCTGCAGTCTTCCATGCACTTGTCAACGACTTGGTCAGTGACATTGTTGATCGCTTTGTCTTCGTGTGCCTGAATGACATTCTGATTTTCTCCAGATCTCTCCAGGTGCACATTGTGCACATCAGGTGAGTTCTGCAACATCTGCTTGAGAATCAGCTGTTCGTGAAGGTGGAGAAGTGCATGTCCACAAACAGTCGGTCCCATTCCTGGGATACATTGTGTTGTCCGAGGGCGTTTGCATGGATCTATCTAAAGTGAGAGCCATTACAATTGAAGTTGCATCCCTGTTCAATATTTTCGCATTCCTGTCATCAGCAAAACAGAAATTCTACATCAGTAATCAAGAACTGCTTGTGTCAGTCTAGCCCTCAGGGAGTGGCAGCACTGGTTGGAGGGTGTTGAAATGCCATTTTTAGAATGGACAGACCATAAGAATTGGGGAATATCAGTAATGTCAAACGTCAGGTTCTACATTAGATCCGCTGCTCTGTGAGTATGTGTTTGTTTCCATGTGGGTTTAATGTCATTTCTGTTTGACAGTTTCACAGGTTTGGTGGGAGTGTCTGAGATAATTATTTGTGCCGGCTCCGCTATCATTATCTCCACCTGTCGCTCATTTTCTCTGGTCTATTCAGCTTGCCCTATTCCTTCAGTGTTTGTTTGATTGTGCAGCAGAGTGTTTGCTGTGCGTTTCACAGTTCAGTCTAGACCGATGTGCCTCACCTCTCTGTTTTGTGCCTCTGTTTTTTGCGGTGTCAGTTTTTGGGCGATCTCACCTGCCTTGTTCCGGATCTCGCTTTTTCTCTGTGGTCATCTGGATGCTCATATCCATCTCTCTCTCTATCTCTCTTTCTCTCTCTCTCTCTTTCTCTGCACTGCCAGTCAAGATGTGCCTCCATTCTCTCAGACCCATCATAGGACTGACTAGTTCCTGGGAGTGTTTCCAGCTCTCTCTCTCCAGCTTAAGGACCGGTCAGAGCTGTGGATACTAGCCGAATTCCGGCTTTCCTTCTCTGAGGATTCTGTGGGTTACGGTTTTCTTTTTCTAGAAAATACAAATTTTTTTTTTGCATCCAGCACTTGGGTCCTCGCCTGTTCTTGATGGTGTTAAGACAGGATGTACATGTAGATTTCAGATATAAAATCGGCGACTGAAGGACTAATGTGTACTTGCTGAAATTAGATGATTTTCTATTAGATCGATAGGAATGTGGAATGTTTGGACACAGCAATATGGCGGCACAGTGGTTTCACTTTTTTTATGTCATCAGCAATATATATCAGTGGAACTAATACTAGTAAAATGTCACGATTCTCAATACCAGTTTTGAAACCACAGCAAAATGGATAAAATGCTTTTGAATAATTCTTTAGCCTTAATTAACAAGTTAAGTATCGATGTAAATAAAAAATTCAAACAACTGTTTGTTTCCTTCAAGTGTTTCTCAATTAGAAGTCTTTGCTTCAATAAAAAAAAAACTAGAGCCCTATGATCTAATCTTGTATTTTCAATTATGTATTTTTTTAATGCCATGTTTTAAAGCTTAATTCAATAGCATTAACATGGTGTATAATCAAATTAATTCATAAAAAAAAAAGAACATACCATTGCATTTATTATCAAGAAGTGCTCACAGCAAAGATAATTATGTATTTGCTCTAAAATGTCTTAAGAGGGTTTTTTTGTTGTTGTTTTTTTTTAACAGAGGAAGCTTAATTTATCAATAATAAATCCAATCATTTTCATTGAAATGCACTTTATATTTCATACACAATGGTACATAGTAGCTTAATAAAAATAATTATTTACCTTCAAAGGTTTATACTATGCATAGCTACTTCACAGACTTATTTTTTAAACCCTGGTTGAACATAGCAAAATACAAAATTATTACGGTGTGACACATCAGGTGGATTATTATAATATAATGCATAATTATCATTATTACTCGGATTATTAGATTTGCATTATACAAAAGTAATATATTTCTGCCCGGTTGACTTCATTTTCATCTGGGGGCTTTTATTTTGTCTCCAAAATTGCTGCAGTATTTACATCAACTTCACAAGGCAATAGACCTTTCCACACTCCGGGTTTTGGAACGCGGAAGTAAACAATTGCAAGGTAAACTTCAACAGCGGTGAGTGGGAGATCACAGCAAATATTATTTTCACTTACATATTTGCTCCAAGACAAAAAGAAAATAAAATCCACTATTACATTTGAATGACGTCCCTGAAGAGGAGGAAATAGAGAGCGTGGATTAAGACAGTCAGATGAGAGGAGTCGCGTGGATGGTGCGGTGGGAGAGATTCAGTGTCAACTGACGAGAATGTCGGTAAGGTAATTTCTGACTTGGCGAATCTTGCTGTAATATGTCGTTTGATTACTGACATGGACACGAAATTCTCTGAGTGGGTTACAAGAGTGGGGGATGTTGAGAAACGGATCAATTATCTGAAGCCATCAGAGAGGAAATTAGCTGCTAACCCACTAGCGACCAAGACGGATTGGAGCGTGTTTGGGATAAGTTGGAAGACTTTGAGAATCGTAACTGCCGAATCATGTCCGCATTGTAATCATTAGAGTGATTAGTGTTAAACTCATGTAACAGCCAGCTCACTGAACATTCGTTTGACTGCCCGAGGGAACTTTTTTTTGCAGTTTCCGCTAGTGGCTGGAGCATGTTTTGGGGAGGAACACACCTTCGGGACAGTTATGTGGATGAATCTACACATCATTTATGCTTATGCCTCATTTTGGATGGAGTTTGTTTTATAGATTATTTTCTGTTGTGTAATCCACAAAAATTGTATAGATGCACCAGACTCGAGCAATCCGGCTCTCGTAAGCATAGATGGACTGTTTGAGTTTAGAGGGATGGACGCCAATTGGCACTGTTGTGTTTGGGTTAATGCATGTTTTTGTTTTTTTTGTTCTGGGGGAAGTTCGGGGTTTGTTTGTCACTCTAATGTTGAAATGTGGTCTTTATAAATTTTGTTTTTGAAACACAATCTATTTTTTCTAATATGTAAAAAAGTCAAATGATAATATGAGTGGATTGTCCATGTGGTATGTGAATGGGTTGGGGCACACCATTAACAGATCATTGGGGTCTCTCTTCCCTCCATCAAAGACATTTACAAAAAACACTGTATCCGCAAAGCAACCAGCATTGTGGACGACCCCACACACCCCTCACACAAACTCTTTATCCTCCTGCCGTCTGGCAAGAGGTACCGAAGCATTCGGGCCCTCACGGCCAGACTGTGTAACAGCTTCTTCCCCCAAGCCATCAGACTCCTCAATACTCAGAGACTGGTTTGACACACACACACACACGTGTCCTGAGTTGCACTTTAATTACTGTCACTTTATAACTGTCTGCTACCTAAATAACTGCTATGTGCATAGAACACTATCTTATAGTATGTTATGTTTACGTTTTTACAAACTGTCATCTTTTTGCACTACTGTGTACTGGTCGGCGCTGCACTGTCTATTGTCCTGTTCATTGTCAGAAATTTGTTGTACTGTCCCGTACTTTTTGCACATGTTTGCACGTGCACTTTATATAGGTATATATATATATATATATATATATATATATATATATATATATATATATATATATATATATATATATATATATATATATATATATATATAGGTATTTTATATAGGTATTTTATTTTGTTGTGTAGTCTCATTTGGTCCTGTGTTGGTCCTTTGTCGTTTTTATGTAGCACCATGGTCCTGGAGGAACGTTGTCTCGTTTTATATTTATGCATTTGGCAGACGCTTTTATCCAAAGCGTTTTGCTGTGTACTGTACTAACTGTATATGGTTGAAACGACAATAAAAACCACTTGACTTGACTAAAAAGAAGGTTATTTCTTTTCTTAAACATAAGAAATATAATATAGTGTTTCTTCAAGAAATAGATATTTCCCAGCAGGAATCTGAAACATTTGGGAAGATATGGGGTGCACATGTTTTCTTTAATGCTGGCTCAATTAAGAGCAGGGGAGTCATTTCATTGATAAGTACAATTCAAATGTCTCAAACAGAATAAAGATAAATTAGGAAGAGTCATTATGGTTTTAGGAGAAATTCAGGGGCAAAGCTTGATTTTGGCTAATATTTACGCACCTAACGCTGATGATCAGGGCTTTTTATAGATCTTGAAGAGATGTTGCAAGCCGCTGACACCCCTCATAATATAATAATAGGAGGAGACTATGATCAAGGACTCGGACCTTGATCATAGTGAAGCAAAATTGTGAAAGCCCTCTAGAGCAACAGTGACATTTCACAGGCTCTATAAAAAATCTTGGTCTTACAGATATTTGGAGACTTTTGAACCCATCTGGTAGGGACTATAAAATCATTTTCATCAGTCCATAAGATTTATTCTAACATAGATTTTTTTTATATATCCAAGTCCCTTATTTCATCGGTTGTTGATTGTTCAGTTGGAAACATTTTTGTCTCAGATCACACCCTGGTGAGTTTAGAGGTGTTGCCACGTTTGGAGAAAAGGAAATCATGTAGTTGGCACTTTAATGTATCCCTTTTGCAAAATCCTGAATTCCAACAAATGCTAAAGGCTGAAACACATCAGAAACTTTGAGGAACCATTAGAACTCCCTAAACTGACTAAAGAGCAAAAAAATTCTCTTGATTCAGAGATAAACTTGGAGGAGCTTGGCGAGGTAATTAAGGCCTTGCCTACAGGCAAGGCTCTGGGGCCAGATGGTTTTGCCGCTGAATGCTACAGAACTGGCTCCACTTTTGTTAGAAGTTTATTCAGAATCATTAAAGAATGGAAAGATTCCGCCAAACATGACACAAGCCCTGATCAGTCTGATTCTTAAAAAGAACAAAGATCCTAATGAGTTTAAGAGTTACCATCCAATTTCCCTGATCCAGCTAGATGTAAAAATATTGTAAAACATTCTCTCTAACTGATTAAGTTATGGTATCTCTTATCCATACAGATCAGGTGAGGTTTATTCGGGGCCACAGCACTTCTGTTAACATTAGGTATTTCATCAATATTATGTGGTCAGTGGCAAATGATCAGACTCCGGTCTCAGCCATTAGCTTTTTAAGATTTTGGATATATACCGGTTCGGGAATACTTTTATTGGATTAAGATACTTTATAGACACCCGGTAGTTATGTTCCTCTGGATAGGGGCACCCATTATTGTTCCACATTATTATTGTTATTATTGGTCACTTCCACCAAAGAGAGCCCCTCCCTGGTATTGTATTGAACAGGAAGTTCAATACAATCAGGAAGTTCCTATTTTGCCATTGCTAAGCCAAACAAATCTGAAAAGTTATACCCCGTTATATCGCATTTGCACTCAGTATGGACAAAAGTGTTCACAGTGTTTAATTCAGACATTTATTTAAATGTTGCCTCAAGCATATGGCTGAACACTAAATTATGTATTAATAAGTCCCCTTTCTGCTGGACAGAGTGGATTGTGAGGGAGATTAATATGTTTGGTGACCTATATGGGAGTGTTGAAAATTTGGCTCAACATTTTGGGATTCCCAGATCTCAGTTCTATAGGTATTTACAGCTGTGCCACCTGCTCTGTATTGTTTTTGGGAGTAGCATACACCCCCCTAAAGCGGCAGATACTCTGGGAGTGGTGATTACTGCTTTTGGTCATGAAGCATCAGTGTATTACTCCCTGCTGATTCAGAGTCTGGGGGACGGTGCTTTAACTTCTCTCAAGAGTTTATGGGAGAAAGATTTAAATTTGGTATTGGAGGAGGGAGTGTGGGCAAGAATTCAAAAAAATGTCAAGTCTGCATCTAAAGATGCAAGGGTTCGCCTTATGCAATTCAAGATTTTACATAGATTCTATTTGACCCCCTTTAGATTGTATAGGCTTGGGCTTAAAGACACACCCACCTGCTGGTGATGCCTCATAGAAGATAGAGGCACAACCCGTGTAAGATCCATGAATTTTGGTTGAAGTTTCAGAGTTTAATATGTGATGTTTTGGGCACTCAAATTTCATTCTGCACCCAGACCGTGATTGGGCAGTCATAAAATTGGGGGATAAATACATAAAAATTGGGTTTTGACCACCATTATGATTTGCTGGCAAATTATTTTAAGGGGATGGATGTCGGATGGAGCGCTCTCATTTCTGGAGTGGTGTGCGGAGATGGGGAGGGTGGCTGCTTTCAAGGAGATGTTAATGCAGAAGGCTGGGGGTTCAGAATTTGTTTGACAGGAAGTGGGGCAATTACTTGGTGTTTATGGGGGACTCTTGGGGAGGGGCTGTGGAGAGAGACGTTTCGTTTTAATTATATATGATTAGTATGGGGGGGGGGGTCTGCTTTCATTTTGTGTGTGTGTGTGTGTGTGTGTGTGTGTGTGTCTATTAGTGACCACAGGGGTGTTCATTTGGGGTTAGGATGGGGTTGGTGATTGGGGAGGGGTATTAGGGAGGGTTAAATGTTGATTCAAATGTACAGTACATATGTTGTTTTTTATTTTGTTATATGTTTATGAATCAATTAAAATGTTAATTAAAATAAAAAAAAAGTCAAAAAGAGTCAGTTGGGAGAAGATGCCAAATTTTTAAAACTGATTCCAGGGTAATATAACACAAAGCATAAATGTTATAAACGTACTCAATATTATATCATTAAGAAATTTGCTAGATTTACACTACTAAATATGGCGGAAATGCATCATCACAGTCTGTGAAAAAGGTCTGTGTATTTGACAGTTTACAATGTTCTGCATTTCATGAAACATTGCAATCTTCTCCTTTTCTGTTATTCTGTGCCGCATTTGTAGATTTGTATAATAATTTGTAACGGTTACTAATTTTGGGAACTGCGCGAACACTTGATTTCACAATGCACGTGAACTGATCTGAGAGTTGCACCAAGAGCGTGCACACAGATCAGCGCATCACTGGTTTGTTCTGAATCACACACTGACCATGTTTATCGGTCTTTAAATCACAGCCTTTTGTGGATTAACAATAACATGTGACCAACTTGCCATTCTGATGATATTTTGTTTAATTGTGCAGTCCTGAAGGATCATGAAATGAGTCTACTGATGTGCTCTTTATGAAACTTAATGGCCAAATGAAAGCACATTAAAACCATTGCGATATTGGCATATTTGACATAATCAGCAAAATTATCTCAATTATATCGTTAATATTCAATATATCGCCCAGCCCTAATATGCATGTAAACATGATTTTAGTGTGATAAAATCACTTACTCACCTTTTCTGTGTAAAGTTATAGCCAATTTTATAACTTTGTTGCCATGACGATGTAATGTCAACACACCTTAACATTAATACAGGAGTTTTAACAGAAGAATGAATGCTTTTATAAAATTATAAGCTTCACATTTCTGCCTTTAATAATACAAAAATTGGCCCCATTCACATATTGGCCCCATTCATTTATTTATTTTTTTTAAGAAAGAGGATATGTCGTCAATTTTGTCAAAATTATGCAAGAAATTCTGTCGATTGAGCTTATTGAACCCGGAATATTCCTTTAAGAAAATAGTTTTGTGACTCAGAATTCATCACCTTTATAGCACTGCCATAAAAAATTATAAAGCAAAAACATAAAAATGAAAAGGAAAAGAAAAAACTAGAAAAACTAGGTCAACCTCACTAATCTTTTCAGAACCATCACTAGTGAGTAACACCAGGTAGGTAGTGATTACCATTAAGTTTCAAATTGTTGGAGGAACTCCCAATTCAACCTTGCCCTCTACGACCCCCTTTTTCCAACCCCAGACTCCTTGCCCAAGATGCACCCAAGAGTCCCAAACACAAGCTGCGAAACAGTTTCCGCAAGGTATTCTCTTCTGTCCTCTACTTGCTCAAGCTACTCCTACAAGGGCATTGTTGGAAGAGTACAACTGTTGCAAGTGGGTGGCACATCTGTTCTCTGAGACAGCCCATGCCCCGGGGGTCAACCTGCGCCACAGCTATCATTTCATATCCTCCTCTAATAACTGCTCTGATATTCCTGTCGCGCTGAAGACAAAAGCCTTACATAGGGACGCCTGTTGTCTGATCAGAGGCATAGCATTTTTAATAGTGGGTGTATTAAGAATCTTGTTTGTCATGCATTGTTCTATCTTTCCATCTGGTGTTTTTCACGTAATAGGTTAAGTGCATTTAAAATAAGAATCACTCATTCAGAATGTTAAACAAAGCTACCGCCATGTTAGAAGCAACATATGTGTGTTATTAGCATAACACATAGTATTGTGCACTTAAGGTGTTTCAGAACTATTTACATGCAAGAACTGACTGCCAAGGCAATGGAAGTATTGAGAGAGGCCAGTGGGCAGTAAAACAGAAAACAAAGGAGAAAATTTCTTGCAAACTTCTGAGCTTTCTATGGAGTTTCACCAGCAGTCCGGGGCATGCATCACCGATAATGCAAATTCTCTTTCATAACTACCCTAAATAGACTAGCTTTTTCTACTATTGCTGCCAAATTAAGTTCTTACTACAGCTTGGAGTACAGATGAGCCAGGCCAAGGCTTCCAAGGTAAGTTTGATCGTGAGGTGCGAATAAGTTTACGTGTGAGTTTGCAAGTTGAGGCGTTAGCACTGAGGGAGAGCCGGTGGGCTTAGGCAGAAGAGGGCGAGTAGAGAGCGTGAAGGATGAAAGATGGAGTCTAATCCTCCACATGAGGCTGCTTTTTCTTTTTTCAACGAAAGCCAACTGGAGCCATTCTTTGGACTGTAGGCCAAGGGCTCCAGGAAAGCATAGCCCTGAGCCAAAGCACACAGTGTGAAATGAGGAGCTAAAGCTTGAATGTGCTTTTGTTTATCAGAAAAATGCACTCTAAGTGGGATTGGCAGAATAAGACCCAAACTCTATAAGTCATATAGACTGGCATGGGCCGGAACCAGGGATGTTGCAGGAGTGAGGTTTCGAAGGAGCCTTCGCCCGTCATCTTGCAGAGCTGTTGGCAGCATCCCCGCCTGTCTTGCTCACTACCTCATCTTCACTCAAGCACAAAGGAGGATCAGATGGGTCAATCAAAAGTAAGGAAATGTGGTCACAAGTTGGGTTGGGGAAAAATCTCTGGTTATGTTGCGTATTTCGCTGAATCGCAAAAGGCCCAATAAAGCCTTCAGAAGTGGGCCGAGGATTGATCAATCTTGAACAATAGCTGAGTTCCTACACTCCAAAAATTCAGACTTGCAGTTCACATTCACATCAATCTGTTCTGTGACCAAAACAGAAGCGCAAAGTCAAAGGAAAGATGGTCAAGCACGCAGCTTACAAATTGGCCACTCAGTGCAGCACATTATTTTCAATACAATGATTTGGGTATGTCAAATTGAAATATACACATCAAGTAGATCCAGTGGCAGGGAAGATGCGCTGATTGGTAATTTTATAAAGCGACCGCATGCCCATGCTTTCAAAGCAATGCTGCGTCTCTTAAATGCTGAGATTCTTAAATGCATTTGTTTTGTTTTTTAGTAGATTGTTTAAAGGGGATGTAATTTGTTCACTGTTAAAAACATTCCCCTATACCAGCATACATGTATAATTAACCAAAGGGAATTTTGTCATCTTCTGCTCACCCTAATGTTGTTGTAAACCTGTATGAGTTTCTTTCTTCTGTGGAAATGTTAGGCAGAAGGTTGGCCTTAGTTACCACTCAATTTCATTGCATCTGACTCTTCGAGAAACCTGTTTGAAAATGTAGCTGCAAACAATTCCTTTGTTCCTTTTTTTATTATATAGTCCTAGTTAAACAGGTTATGGTATAAAATATTCATTTCAGATTTAAAAAAAATATGTTAATAAACTGATTAAACTGTATTTTAATGTTTAATATAATTTAACGTAATTGTTTATGGGCGTTTTGTCAAATTTGGGCACTAAAGATTTATGTCATTTTCTGAAAGAAATGAAAATACCCACCACAGTGTCATTTCCAGCACATCTCAAATTACGTTTAGTGTTTAATAGAATTCTGTGGTGGAAATTATGGTGATAGATACGACTTAACGTTTTTGAAATAAAATGGTCATCCTCTTTAATTTTCCTAAGACAATTTTTTTTCATAGCTAATATATTTGTACCCTAAATACACACAATTAAATACATTTCACATAATTTGGCAAATGTACAGCATGATCGACAATGACACTAATTAAAATGTTATGCTCACAAGTAATATTTACCTTGCTTTTTCTTTGTTTTCTTCAAAAATCACTTTACCTATATTTGATTTTTATAAAAAAAAATCCTATATTTTTGTATTAAAAAAAAATTAAAAAGAAACTTTATTAAGGGCAAATAAATGTATTTTCAAACAATAAATTGCTAAATATTTGTTTATTTATTACACGGCTCTCTGGAACACTCGATTCGGATTGCTCAATGGCGCCATCCAGTGGTCAGATATTGCTCCGTAACAACCGCACATCCGGTGATTAAAACATATCAAACCGCTCCTCCGGGTTCTGCGAGCCGTCTCTCCTGCTTCTCAGCTCACTGTGTGATCTCTACAAGTAAGCTAATAAAATTATTTCAACTCAAATCAATGTTTTGTGTGCATTTATGTATTTATTTGGCAAGTAGTCTTGTAATAGGCTGAAAATTGAGGAGTCAGACGTTCATTTTTACAAAGTGTGCAATTTACCCCTTCAGGGTGATATAAGACCCCTCCTCTTTGTGTCAGGGTCCAAAAATAAATAAAAATTGAAACAGGAAATAAAAAGACAAATGATTGATGCATTATCTGTTATAAAGTTATTTAAAAATGCCCTCATCAAGGTTTATATATATATATATATATGTTCCCATGAACCAATACAAGGAAACTCTGAACTGAATGGTGCTTGATGGATTGACTTCAAACAGATTGTTGATTTGTCATTCATTGCATCTCTGTAGGATCTGGCTTGTTTTAAATGAGTCTGTGTAAACATCTCAGACGCGTGCACTCAATGCCTCTCAATGTACCATTCCACGAAGAGTAGCAGGGCACAGCAACAGATGTATGTCTAGACATTGATCTGCACCGCATCAGGGAGGAAGCAAAAAAGTGTTGTGAGACTCTGATCTCTGGTGCCAGCTGCTTGTTTAATTTGACTTGTTTTACAAATAAACTGACTCTTGGAACTTTCTCACGGCTAAATACGAGGAAAGAACTGCACGGCTGACACATACAAAGAGACTCCAAATTGGGAGGCAGTGGAATGTGATGCATTTTGTAAAACAAAATCGAACAAAAAGGAGTGCTTCAATGAAATATTCCAACAATTTGTAAGCAACAAAGCATGAAACATAGATAAGGTCACTGTTGTCGAATGCTGCAATACAGAAAAGTATAAGTGCCACATAACTTAAGTAAACAAAGATAAAACTAATTCTAAAAAAACTTAAAAAGTTCTAAGCGAAGTTAAAACAGAATTCTAGAACTGAACACTATGTAAAGTATCAAGATTAAAACTTTAAAAACATTAGGCTTTAAAGGGTAATTAACAGAAATCGAATGAGCCAATTTCGGCAAACTGATGAGAGAGTTTGATGAGCAGAGAAAAAGTGGAGGGGACTGCGGAGAAAAACAGAGAAATACTTCAGGTTACATGATGAAAGATAAATGAGAGTTCCAAATTGACAGAGGTGATTAAGCTAAGCCAAGCAAAATGAAACAATAATCACAAAAAATAGTCATGCAAATCCTGTCTCCATTTAAATGATAATAAACGGTTTCATTTCAGTAAAGATCTATTACTAAATGATAAAAAAAATAAAAAAATATAAGTGTCATTGTATTCTGGTCACCAATATAGTCACCATGGGTAATCTGATGTCTTTTGATGATGGTATTAAAGGGATAGTTCACACAAAAATTGAAAATGATCTCATTATTTACTCACCCTCATGATATCACAGGTGTGTATAACTTTATTTCTTCACTGGAACACATTTGATGAAAAAAAAGCTCAGTGAGAATTGACGCTGACAACCACCCCTGGAGTCACTAGTTTGAATCCAGGGTGTGCTGAGTGACTCCAGCCAGGTCTCCTAAGCAACCAAATTTGCCCAGTTGCTAGGGAGGGTAGAGTCACATGGGGTTACCTCCTCGTGGTCGCGATTATTGGTTCTCGCTCTCAATGGAGACATTGTAAGTTGTGCGTGGATCGTGGAGAGTCTCAGCGGTGCCATGCACAACAAGCCATGTGGATTGACTGTCTCAGAAGTCGAGGCAACTGAGACTTGTCCTCCACCAGCTGATTGAGGTGAATAACCGCGCCACCACGAGGACCTACTAAGTAGTGGGAATTGGGCATTCCAAATTGAGAAAAAAAAAATACAAATAAAAAAAGAAGATAAATATGGATCTAAACCAAAACCAATGAATCTTCTGTAAAGCGTTCCTCCTCACTTGTAAAGAGCGCTGCTCCTCCAGCTGTGACGACCAATGCGATTACGTCACGTGCGCGTACCACTCCTGACCGGAAGCATGATTTAGAGTTAAAAAAAGTACTTAAATATTTATCTTTTTCACACCAAAAGGGATCGTGTCACTTTAGAAGACATTAATTTAACAGCTGGTGTCATATGGATGACATTTTTGCTGACGGTCTGTGGTTTTAGGAGCTTAAAAAAGAAATCTTCATTCGCTTGCATTTTAAGGATCTACTGAAATATAGATATTTTTCTTCAAATGTGTTCTGGTGAAGACAGAAAGTCATACACACCTGGGATATCATGAGGGTGAGTAAATTAGAGAATTTTAATTTTTGGGTGTACTATCCCTTTAATTTCCTAAACTTTGGCAAAGGTATTTTGGTGAGATTATTTTGCAACTGTAATAGTAACATATTTTTGTTTTCTTTAATTCGTTTTTAAACAAGCTTAATCAAAAGCTAAATAAATTGCTTAAAATGCCTGTAGTATCTATCGTGTTACACAGCGTCATAACCAAATGAAACGGGACACCACAACACATGATAAAAGGTATCTTTTCCATGTTAATCTGAGTTTTTTTCTAACCAGCCATGACAGCGACACATGGCGAGCAGGGCATTCTATTTTTGAAATGTGTAATGAACTTGCAAAAATGTCAACACAGTCAAGTCATTTTCATAATATCCGGCTGTAATTACCACTACCTAACCAAAACAAGAACATTTTAGTGTCACTATAGAAATGAACTTCTTAAAAAGTTCTTATTTCAATTACTTTACAAATTACACTTTTAATTCCATGATATTTCCAAGTTTTCCATCAAGGTTGGAACCATGTACCTAGCTTGCAGCATCATGTGACCCATTGCACATACCAAAGAACAGACAGCGCATATGCATGTGCATTCGTGAGGTGTCATGCATAGAATGGCCTGCTGGCCAGTTGTGTGCTGGGACACCTCCAGCTCTCTATCTCAGTGCAGCTTTTCCCAGCATGGGGCCGGCCAGGCGGAGAGTGCGGGGCCCGGGGCAAGACTCTGTGTCAGCAGATAGTGCATTGCAGTTGGGGGGTGAGCAGGCCGTGGGGAAGATTCAGGAGTGCCGGCCTTCGCCAAGACCCACACTCTCTTGGCATTTTGGCAGGGTGGAGCGGCGCAAAAAAATGATCCAATTTAAGCTGGTTTAGGTGCGCCTGAGAATATTCAAATGTTTTTTCTCAGAGCAGGAAGCAGTTTGCTGCTCTGACGATTACTGCAGATTCAACTTCTTGCAAGCCTCAGAGACTCTGTATTGGTAGTCAGTTGGCATAAATGTTCTGACCAATGGGCTGCTGGTTTCTGTCCCTTTGGTGTAGTTTCGGCCTTTCTGCTCAACTTCTCTGACCCCGTTGCCTTCACTATTGTTATCTCACTGCTGATATTGAACATAACACTTAAAAGCAATCAAAAATAAGTGTTTTTGGACTGCTGGAAGAATTAAGAAATGATCTGTGTAAATGCCATTGTGGTGATTGTGGCATGGTTGTGTATTTGTCTGCAGGAGAGCGTTAAGGATTGTCATCTGGGTTATCATTATCTCCAACACCTCTTTCTTGTTGTAGAGATGGCGGAGTGAGACATAAACAAGGCATCAGAGTGGCAGAGAGACACCAGAGAGTGACTGTACCTGTGTGTGCGCAACAAGAAGCATCATTTGTGTATGGGACTACTTGGCACTGAGTGCCTTTTTATTTAAGCTTTGTGAACGATGCTGAAGAGTAATAAAAATATTCACATTGACAATACGCTGCCTCCTGACTCCTTCATTGCCCAGATACCGAACCTGCTACAGCAGTGTCGAAACCCAGGATTAATTGGAGGACAACGTCGTCATGGAGTCTTCACCACTGGGCAAAGTCATCAAGTCCCTTGCCAGCATCCAGGAAACATGACTCCAGGCCCTCATGGAGTTCCGCCTGGGGCAGGAGCAGTATTTCCAACTCCTGCTCCAGGCTCAAGCGGAGGATCAACAGGTATTTCAGAGCCTGCAGCAGTGACAACAGAGCCCACATCACCGGTGACCCTCATCAAAATAGGACCAAGCGAGGATCCCGAGGCCTGCCTCAACCTCTTTGAAAAGACCGCTGAGGTGTGGAAGTGGTCTTCCGACCAGTGGGTGGCCCGCCTTTTGCCACTACTCTCCGGGGAGAAACAGCTAGTGGCCCAGCATCTTCCTGTAGCCAGCCTCCTCGAGTACAAATACTTGAGGACATCGTGCAACAGGTTGACCGCAGTCCCGAACAGAGCTGCCAGCATTTCAGGAGGCAGCGAACTGTCAACGTGAGTATTTTCATTACTCTTCAGTGTCGTTCACAAAACTTAAATAAAAAGGGCACTCAGTGGACAAGAAGTCACACACACAAATGAGTAAATGCTTCTTGTCGCGAACACACAGGTACAGTCTCTCTCTGCCACTCTGACGCCTCGTGTGCCTTTTTATGTCTCCCTCCGCCATTACTACAACAAGAAACAGGTGTTAGAGATATTGATTTCACAGGTGATGAGCCTTACCACTCTCTCTCTCCCGTGGACAGATACACGATCACGCCCCCATCACCACAGCTTTTATGAGCATAATAAAAGGAAGGGTGAGCTGCATTCGATGGCTGGATGGTATGGCAGCATATACTGTGCGACAGTAGAAATGTGTCAACCAGTAGAGATTCCTCATCAGGGCTTGAATTTCGGTGCGGGAATGCGGGGATTGCGCATAATTTAAGCCATTCCCGCAAGGTTAGCTTTTGTAGTGCGAGAAATTCCCGCACAAATATATTTGCTTCATCTCAGAGCAAATTATTAAAAAATAAATTCACAGATGCGAGAAAAAAGATGTCAAACTGTATTTTATTTTCGAATTTAATACCTCAATCAGCGCTGGACCGGCATTCTCTTCCGCTGAGCCCTGGCTGTTACAGACAGATCATGTTTCACGCTGTCAATGCAGTGGTCTGCGTTGCGCTGATCTTATCCACACTATCGAGTGTAGGTGCAGCATTCTAAAATTTTGAGTCATAATGAGCTGTTTGTGAAGAAATTATCCACTTCCAAATAATGTCATTTTAATCACGCAATTGAAACATTAAAAACCATTTTGCTTTTTATGGTGTGCGAGTGATAGAGCGCGGCAGCAACGAACCAACTGATCAGCTTACAGCATAAGAACATTGAATTCTCGGCCGAACAGCTGATCATGATAGCTGTACAGGGCGCCTTATTATTCATCTCCATAAATATATCTAGTAGTAAAGCAAGGGCTAGAAATCAATTAATCTTTTGCTGATACTTCCTTGTCATCATGGAGAACGCAGTTCATGGTTGCATAGCAACGACAGACGCCACGGGAGAGCACGCGCTTGTGGAAAGGAGACAGCGCCGCACCCGCGCTTTCGACTTTTTTTGTTGTTGTTGTTGTTATTAACTGTTTTGAGAACTGGAAATGCACAATTCATGCATACAAATCTGTATATATTAATAAATGAAGATGATGAAATTAGCAATGCATCAAAAGTTACCCCCCATATTCTTTAGATCCCCCCATGTGACCCATGTAAGGGGGGAATTCCCCCCCAGTTTAAAAAACGAAATTCAGGCCCTGCTTATATTGTTAATTTGCTTTGATCACAAATGGGTGCTTATTCTATAGAGATAAAGCACAAACACTTTTCAAGCAAAAAATGTCTCAAAATTACGTTTGTTAGGCTTCAAATTATTAAACTACATATATCATATTGCATAAAATATTTGGTAATTTTCTGTTGTTTTTTTACCCTCCCCTTTTCTCCCCAATTTGGAATGCCCATTTCCCAATGCACTCCAAGTCCTCGTGGTGGCATAGTGAATCGCCTCAATCCGGGTGGCAGAGGACAAATCCCAGTTGCCTCCGCGTCGGAGACCATCAATCCACGCATCTTATCATGTGGCTTGTTGAGTGCGTTACCATGGAGACATGCGTGTGGAGGCTTCATGCTATTCTCCGCGGCATCCATGCACAACTCAACACACGCCCCACCGAAAGCGAGAACCACATTATAGCGACCATGAGGAGGTTACCCCATATGACTCTAGCCTCCCTAGCAACCGGGCCAATTTGGTTGCTTAGGAGACCTGGCTGGAGTCACTCAGCATGCCCTGGATTCGAACTTCCGACTACAGGGGTGGTAGTCAGCATCTTTACTCGCTGAGCTTCCCAGGCCCTCCATTTTCTGCTAAATGTCCTTAGTAATTCGTTGGATTATCTAAAAATAGTGACATTTAGGTTGAATTTCCAGCAAAAATATATAGATTTGAATTTATAAATTTTTTTGCTATGGCTGGGTATTTTGTATCAATTCAATCCTCATTCACAAGCTCACAATTTGATTCAATTCGATTCTGATTTTGATTTGATTCCGATTTATTTGGGTACATTTAATTTATAAACTTTTGTTTTATCATTAGTTTTTGAATATTTTGGTCACATTTAAGCTTTTACATACAAATTTCATATATTCCACGATTAATTATGTCTTGAAATTGCATATTATATTATATATATATATATATATATATATATATATATATATATATATATATATATATATATATATATATATATATATATATATATATATATATAAAATGGTATTGTCTCTTTAAGAATAGCAGCAGTTCAGGGAGCATTACTTTTTGCTTGAGTGCACATTAAAGAGAGGAGTCACACAGTTTATTTTCCACATGTGTAATTTGAATTAAATGTTTCTATTTTTGTTTTGGATCAACAACTGTCTGTAAAGAACAGAAAGGGTTTTAAAAAGATATTTTCAAAGACAAATAGATTGCGTGGATCTCGTCTTTGAACATACAATACACAGAACAATTCAAACCAACCAGCCAGTGGCACAGACATTTTTAAATCACATGGTGCTAAATTTGGTTGCATATGCAAGAGATTGTTATGCATTGGAAAATCATTATTTTTACCCACCCCTATTCGTTATCGAGATATAAATTACTCCTACTGTGATTTAAGATATTGATCATCTACCTCTACTGCATTCACACATAATAAAGGGCCACGGATCAGAGAAGGACTGAGAGAGCCAAAACTGATCAGAGCTGGGAACGGCCTCTCATTTCTCCAGCGTTTTTCTGGTTAACCCCCTTCCATAATATTCTGCAGATCTAATCCTCTCTATAAATGACTAATGCCCAGTGTGCTGCACACTTTGACATTATTGATGTTGATGATGATGAGGATCACTGTAATAATTGCCTTTAATGCGGTTATTGCTATCACTGTTATTATTACTGCTAATGAAGGAAATGCTGGCCCACATAGCCTCAGCAGAAATTTCACCATGGAAATAAATGAAAAAATGTCTTTATTGGATTACACTAAAAGCAATTCCAAATAAATGGGCCTTGAATACGACTCTGTGAGATGAACATCACAAACATGTAATTTCATTGTGCTCCCAGCACAGGGGCATACGACTCGGAGATACAAGTGAGCTGCCTCGCTGCCAACTGCCTATATAGGCAGCTGCCTTCTAAGGCAGTATACTAAGAGAGATGGAACCTTAAAAGTGACTCATCTGGAATGCTCAAACAAGCAGCAACAGTGGTCCAGCACGCTGCATGAGACTGTGATTTTAGCTTGCTAGCCTGCTTAGCATTGCTTATTCTTATACGTTTCTCATTTTATCCTTTGCCATTTTGCTGAGTGTTGTTTTTTTTCTTTTCTGCCATTTCAATGCCGTGTATTTAACCGCACGCACACGTTTCTCTCTTTTTTATTTTTTCCAGCTTGTCCACATCTCGCATTTCGACTGCTCACATTAGTTTTCTCCTGTGATTTCCACAGATTATTGCATCAATCACAAACATCTGCTGATCAGGAATGATATCGAACCACATCGCTCTCAAACCTTTGCCACTTAAGAACAACCATAACAGCAACAACAACAAACAGTTGCGGTAAATCATGGCATCTGTTCATGTTATTTCTTCTTGAATTGCATGCCACATGTTTACTATAGCTTCTTCCATCAGCAGTGTTGGATTTACATGTGATACATTTAAGAAATGTATGAGGCTGATGGAGAAGTTTAATGAGTTAGAGAAACGCATCCGAACGCTAGTGGAGGTCAATGAGAAAGAGAAGCCCATGAAACACATCCTTTGGTTCCAGCTGTAGAGACCTGCAGCAGGCTGTTTGGGTGACATCTAGGTGGAATAATCACTCAGCAAAGCAACACCCGTTCCTGTTAGGGTTTCCAATCGCTTCTCCCTACTCAGTGATGCACCCGCTAAGTATCATGTTGAAAGAGCCTTAGTAATAGGTGATACTATTGCAAGGTCCTGGAAATAGAGATTCCAGCCACAATTGTTAAATGCATTTCGGGGCCTCGGGCATCTGCTATTAAATCAAATTTACAAGTGCTGGCTAATGCTAAACATAGATTTTCTAAAACTGTTATTCATGTCGGCACTAAGGATGTCTGGCTTCATCAGTCAGCGATTACTAAATATGATGTTAAAGAGATGTGTGAACTTGCAAAAACTATGTCTATGGAGTGGTGGTGGCGTAGTGGCTAAAGCACAGGGCTGTTAATCAGGGCTGTTAATCAGAAGGTCGTTGGTTCGAACCCCACGGCCACCACCATTGTGCCCTTGAGCAAGGCACTTAACTCCAGGTTGTTCCGGGGGGGATTGTCCCTGTAATAATTGCACTGTAAGTCGCTTTGGATAAAAGCATCTGCCAAATGCATAAATGTAAATGTAAATGTCAAACACTGTAATATGCTCTGGCCCCCTCCCTGCTCATCGTGGGGACAAGATTTACACTAGATTAGTGTCACTGAATGGCTGGATGTCTGAGTGGTGTCTGGAGAATAGCAAAGGATTTATAGACAACTGGAAGAATTTGGGGTAGACCTGACCTGCTAAAGAGAGACAGACTCCATACTTCCAGGGAAGGCGCTGCTCACCTCTCTATTCATTTTGCTCATAGTCTTAATAGTGATAGTATTTGAATGACTGGAGCCCAGGTCAGGAAGCAGAAAATCTGGTTAAACTGAACATCTGCTAGCTGTCTTGAGATGTCATACAGATCACATAAACTACAAAACATAGAGACTGTATCACATAGAAATCATATAGAGACGGTGTCTGTTCCCCGAACTACCAAACACAAACCCCTCACTAAATAATTTAGAATTTTTGTATTAAGTTCAAACTTAAAAGATAAAAAATGTAAGATAAACATCATATAAAAAGGTATGGCTACTAAACATTAGATCTCTTTCAACCAAAGCACTAATTGTAAATGAAACTATTCATACAAATCGTCAACAGATCATAGTTTGTATGTATGGTGTTTGACTGAAACCTGGCTTAACCCTCTGGGGTCTGAGGGTGTTTTGGGTCGTAGAGAACTTTTGACATGCCTTGACATTTGTGTTTTTTTCAGCTGCTTAAAAACACATTAATGGCTAAAGTCTGATAACGCTGTATTCAGCATAAACTGAATACAGTGCCTGCACTCCATCCCTTCCTCATCCATAACATCAAGGCACATCTTATCAAAGGCCAGCTTCAATGTGAGCAAGACACGGAGCTCACTTCTCCCCAACAACGTGGACAAACTAGTGTTCCTTTCTCATAATATGATGAGACAAAAATCGGAGGAAAAAAAAAAACAGTGACGGTCAGTCAGGGAGTAGCCTAATATAAAACACACCTTTTTTCAATTTGTTGGTAATATAGGCAATAGGATAATTGATCATTCATTTGGCCTGTTTTGAAAAACGAAATGTGTGTTGTGTTACATTTCGTTTGCATTCTTTGACTTCAGAAAAGTTATCATCCATGTTGAGGCTACTTGTCTGTAGGCTTGTTGTAGTGTTTGCTGCTGTTTATTTTATTTATTTGTTTTTATATCATTTATAGGCTATTTATTTTGTTTGTGTTCTGACCTCAGAAAAACATTTGTTTTCATGATTCGATGTTGAGGCTACTTGTCTGTAGGACTGTTTTTGCACTGGTATTTCTCTTTTAAGTGGTTCAGTTTGCTATATATTTGTTTATTAATTTGTTTATAATTATTTCCTCCATTTTAAAAAGAAACAAAATTATGCTTTTAAATGTAGTTTTTTTAACAAAAGGCTTTTTTTTATTTATATTATATACAGTAGTTATTGTGATGAAGTTCATAAGTTGTGTGACGTAACTCAAGTTACACTTTGTATATTAATAAATTAACAAAACGTTTGTTCAGACAGTCTCCTTGCTGGTCCCCCCCCGACACATTCAGAATAATTACCGCTTTTGCCAGTGTCGCTGTGGCTCGCTTCGTGCGTGCGCTTTTATTACGCTCATTATTTTGGTTTAGTATTTCTTTGTAATGTAGAACAGTGTTAGCAATGTTACTTATAAAATTAATTCTCAGCCCTGGAACTCAAAACATTTTCTGACCCCCCAAATAAATATAATAATTAAAATTAATATCATAAACATGCAACAACTACTCAACTAATGGCTTAAACTAACGTCTACTAGTCGACTAGGAAAATCTTTGCTTCGGAGCAGCCCTAAAAAACATGGGTTAATTTTTTTTTTATTTGGCTCTTTATTTTTAACATTCCTAATCCAAGTGTAACAGTAGCCTGATAGATAGCCGTGCAATGTGTATAAACCTCACTCTCCTGACTTCAAGAGAAGCACTAGCGACTGATGCTACAGGCTGTAGCCTTTACCCTCCTTGTTAGTGCACCTGTCTCCCATGCCAGAAATGCCGGTTCGAGACCCGTACGGAGCGGGTAAAACAAGAGCGTCACAATGGTGCCGTGACCCGGATGGGAGTAAAGTTTAGTGGGGTGAGTGTAACAGTAGCTAGCTGATAGATAGCGGTGCAATGTGTATAAACCTCACTCTCCTGACCTCAAGAGGTGCACAAGTGACTGACGCTAGAGTCTGTAACCTTAAGTCTCCTTGTTAGCGCACCCGCCTCCCATGCATCCCATGCCAGTTCAAGTCCCGCACAGAGCGTGTAGAACATGAGCATCACACAAGAATAAAATAAGAATAATACTCCCCCAAAGTCAGCCTGTTCTGACTTGCAATAACGCACAAGCCAAAAAAAAAAATACCACAGACCACCATAGAAAATGTAAAAACATTTTCCTTCAAACTTGGCACAGACCTTTAGCCTTTTCTAACGTAAAAGGCTTTATTATTATTTCAGATCATAATCAATTATTCCAAAATATATCTATAATTCTGTAAATCTATCAATTACCTCGCAACCACTTAGCAATGCCTTAACAACAACCCATAACTCATTAGCAACAACTTAGCAACCAACCAAAACCTCAGTAAGTGCATAGCAACTATAAAACACTTTTGCAATTATCTAGCAACTGCTAAGCAACCAATCACAATATATCAGCAACTGTGTAAATTTATTTGGCATTTATTTAAATGTGAAATTTCTCAGCTACACTGCTAGGAATGAATTGATAAACAAGTTTTATTTGCTGCTTTATAAAAACTCATGTTGTTTAATTTATTGCTTTTCACAGATGTCTACAGAGCTACTTTTATTGTATTAGTCATTTCACTTATAAAGAGGAGCATTTGAGCCCCCAGATTTTGCCGTAATAACTGAAATTGAGTTTCAATGGTTAAAAATACACAATCTGCTGACTACCAACCCTGGAGTCACGAGTTCGAATCCAGGGCATGCGGAGTGACTCCAGCCAGGTCTCAAAATTGACTTAACTATAAAATTCGCCCCCAAAAATGACTTGCCCTCGTGCTGTTCCAAACCCGTAACAATTTCAACCATGGTACACAAAAGGAGATGTTAGGGATTGACAGCCACCACAGGCACTATTCACATTTATTGTATATATATACAAATTAAAAAAAAGATGCAAAGAAAGTTAATGGTGACAAAGGCTGTCAGTTTCTAACAGTCTGCCTAACATCATTTGTGTTTCAAGGAAGAAAATAAAACAGCTTTAGAACAACATGGGGGTGAGTGAATGATGACAGAATTTTCCTTTTTGGTGTAACTATCCCTTTAAGATACTATAAAAGTGTTTAAACCCCCTTAGATTTATCAATTATGAATTTGTGAGAGAGAGAGTACTCGATTCTTAAGACCAAAGTTTCAGTCAGACGTGAACGCTGAGCATCTGAGTGCAGGATGCGTGATGCAAATTTCATCATCATAGTACTAGACCACTGAATGCGTACCCAATTTGTCTAATCGTGCCTCTTTGAACGTGCAGAATGCTCGGGCACCTGGAATTATTTGCACTAATTAATGGGTCCACAAGTTGGCAACACTTACAGTTGAGCAGTTGTTGTAACGAAGATGATGTAATCATCAATGAACAACAGGGGATGAATGTGGGAACAACAACATGTGCACATCAAGAATGTGTGTGTGAGAGGAGGTCAGGAGATACCTGAATTAACTCGAGACTGAAGGATATATAAAGACATCTTTATGTGTCTAAACTCCTGAAGAGAGAAGGTCCAGTATGTCTTAGCAGTCCAGTATCTCTTAAGCTGCGTTCACACAGCCAGTGACACGCAGCGACAAAACAATCTCATCTCAATAATTTTCAATGAGAAGATGGTAGAGCTCACATGATCCTAATATTTTATGAATAATATTAATTGTAAAGAAACAGTGCTGTTTAGACTCTCCATACACACCACTAGCGACCTAACCACAAGCCACTGGCGACATGCAATGACAAAGTAGATGACAGTGTGAACGCAGCTTTAGTGTGCATGCGCCAACTGTCTATGTATGCACGCACATTGAAATGAAGTACATTTTGAAAAGGTTCAACTGTACACAGACACTAAGCCATCACGTCAAAACAGAAGTATTGTTAGGGTTTAAAGTGGTTTTGTTATTTTGTAAATTACGGTAGCACAAAATATGTACCCACAAAGATACCCACAAAAGACCTTTGACTTATTAATAGAACTATTACTAGTTTATAAATCACTCAGTGGTCTAGGACCTAAATACATTGCAGAGATGTTTGTTGAATATAAACCTAATAAACCTCTCAGATTATTAGGATAAAATCTGTTAGAAATACCAAGGGTTCATTCAAAAGGTGAAACAGCTTTTAGCTATAATACCACAGCTGGAACCAGCTTCCAGAAGAGTAGCCACATTTCAGAACACATTTCAGAGAAATTAAATAAATTGTAACGTAGACGCAGGCAGGTTGGGATCCATAAGCAGTATTTAATAAACACTCAGTAGTCGTACAGGCAATGGTCAAGCACAGGTAAACAGATATGTAGGAGGCAGGCTGAATCAGCGTGAGAGCAGGCAGAAGATCGGGGCAGGCAGCAAACAATCAATAAACTAAGAACTGGCAATAGTAATATAGGGCAGGCGGCGAACAAACAAGGTACAGGAACAAAGCTGGGTCGATACACGATAGACAGAATGGTAAACAGGGTAAACGCTTGGAATTGTAGCTGGAGCAAAACAAGACTTCGCAAAGAGTGTGTGTTACAGAGTTCGTTAAATAGTACAGGGGAAACAGGGAACAGATGTGGAGCAATCAGACCTAGGTATGTGGGTTTATGGGAAATGTAGTCTATAGTCAATACTCCGGCGAATCTGATCTCCGACGGCTGGAGGGGGAGGCGCTCTCCATGTTCGTGACATAAATGCAGAGTTCAGTTTTATTACAGAAGACGAAAATAAATACAAAAAATACAACTTTTTTTGTTAACTGAAATAAAAATGGGTCATTGACAAATAAGGTTGTCCTATTTGTAAGGATAAAAAAAAAACATGTTAAAAATCTAGTTAAAAATTTGTCAAGAAAGAAATTTAATCTTTGTGTCCATGTTGTTTTTAATTAATTTTAGAAAATCTGTATAATGTAACCAAAGTATATTTTCCTTGCACCTGAAATACATGCAAGTATACAGGACGTCTTAATTAAAAAAGACAAATATCAAAATATCTGTATGAGGGTCTAAAGTTGTCCTCTCGGTTTTGGTTTTTACGACAATACGGCTATTTGGTGGACAAAAGATATTGAAATGTGAATAATATTTTTAAACAAAATTGTTTAACACTTATTTTTGTTTAAGTAATAATACATGTTTTTTCAAAACTACTTTATGCAAACATTTATTTTTTTCCAAGAATAAAAAAAAAAAAAGTCATAATAAATTTGAAATCAGAATTTGAAAACATGTCCATTATAGTAATTGCAAATACAATTAATGCAAAGTAGCAGTAACCTGTTAGCAATAATATTGTACATTCATGGAAAATCTTCTCTGACATCATGGTAATCATGATGTCTATATTCGCTTAAAATTCCCATATGTGGACAGTAAATTGTTACTGGAATATGAAGTATGTAATGCAGATATGTACAGGAAGCCACAAGTTACTCATGTCATAAAATGCTAAGTGGACTGGTACTTCTTTGCTTTCACGTCGCACAAATCAATCGAACAACAAAAGGACCCACAAACGAACCGTACTCAGACCACCTCCTGAGGTGTATGAGTATGATTCACTTTTGGGTCCTTTATTGGGGTCTGATACCACTTGGGTTGTGCACATATACACATTTTACTACTCTTGAGAGTGCTTTGAGTTCTCAAATGAACAAGGTGTGAAAACACCGTAAATGGATGCAGTCAAACACATCATCAAATTTAGCTAAGACAAATGATCTGAGCTATGCTATCCACATTCATTTCAAAGCTCAATACTCTTACTGTATGTCAAAAAGTGTCTCATTTGTTTTATTTCTACAAAAGACTTTTCAGAGAAACATCTGAGACAAAGATGATAATTAACTTCATCCAATCTGCCAAGCTATGAATGAGTAACCGCTCGGCAACACTTCCCTCTGCTTATGTAATATATGAACATTTTTAAAACATACATGCAAACAACATATACAAACAAAATGTCATCTGATTATACAGTGCAAAACCTCTAAAAGTAGCACCACACACATCACCTGGAGCAAAAAAGCTGTTAAAGAAACATCCAATCTCTTTTTGGAAATTCTTTTAACAAACATTCAGACATCAAATCTCTCCATCTCCATTAATAGAGCTCTTAGCATCCATTTGCTACCTGAAAATCTGGCACAGCGTAACACCTGTGTGTTAGTGAAACAAGAGGCCTAACTATGAGGGATGATGTCAGTTTATCATGATATTACAGCCCTGACAGCGAAACACACCTGTACTTATTTGATGTAATTTATTGTCTGGTTGTGGATGCTGAGCGAGAGAGGAAAAAATTTTGCAGCGCTTTAATTACTGCTGCTGCTGGTTAAAATATTAATGGGGCAGAGAGTGTTGCATGCTCATTTCTGTTGATTTTTAATTAGCAGTAATTCATTTCGCACAAAGCATGTTGATGCCTGTGCTACAGACATTAGTGAGGAGGCTGAATAAAGATGTTTTTCAGGAAAGGCAGGGTGCATGCTGGGAGACAGGAGAGAGCTGGAGTACTCTCAGGGCAAGGCAAGGCTAGGACAGGACAGCCACCCACCAGCTCCATGGTACTCTCTCAGCACCAAGAGTTTTGGCTGGAAAAACTGCACGATTCCTCCAGTGTAAGCATAAGCAGTGCATGAAAGCAAACATACATGCAACGGTGATCTTTTTGGCAAAGCACATTTAAAAGTATTATAGTGTAATGTAGAAATATTGATTTTCCAATGAATCTTCAATTAAGCCATCTTCATTTGAACAGTGCCAAGATCGATCTTTTACTATAAAGTTTACTTCAGTTTTGGTTGGGTTTATTATTCTTATTATTTCTGTTAAATAAATATAGCCAACCATTATCATAGTTTGGGCCCTGTTGTGCTATAGCAATAGCTAAAAGATAAATTTCTTTCATATGCAAGCACATTAGCACATTGGACTTCACAATTTAATAAGAATATAATCAAACTGTGTTGGAACCTAAATAAATTGAGATCTTGTGAATCTGAATCGATATTCAGCTATTTTATATATATATATATATATATATATATATATATACATATACACACACACATTTACATTTATGCATTTGGCAGACACTTTTATCCAAAGCGACTTACAGAGCCCTTATTACAGGGACAATCCCCCCCGGAGCAACCTGGAGTTAAGTGCCTTGCTCAAAGACACAATGGTGGTGGCTGTAGGGTTCAAACCGGTGTCCTTCTGATTACCAGTTATGTGCTTAGACCACTACACCACCACCACTCCTTTGAGTTTATATATATTTTATACACACACACACACAGTATCTCACAAAAGTGAGTACACCCCTCACATTTTTGCAAGTATTTGATTATATCTTTTCATGTGACAACACTGAAGAAATGACACTTTGTTACAATGTAAATTAGTGAGTGTACAGCTTGTATAATAGTGTAAATTTGCTGTCCCCTCAAAATAACTCCACACACAGCCATTAATGTCTAAACCGCTGGCAACAAAAGTGAGTACACCCCTAACTGAAAATGTCCAAATTGGGCTCAATTAGCCATTTTCCCTCCCGGTGTCATGTGACTCATTAGTGTTACAAATTTGGTGTCATCGCTCTCACACTCCCTCATACTGGTCACTGGAAGCTCAACATGGCACCTCATGCCAAAGAACTCTCTGAGGATCTGAAAAAAAGAATTGTTGCTCTACATAAAGATGGTCTAGGCTATAAGAAGATTGCCAAGACCCTGACACTCAGCTGCAGCACAGTGGCCAAGACCATACAGCGGTTTAACAGGACAGGTTCCACTCAGAACAGGCCTCCCCATGGTCGACCAAAGAAGTTGAGTGCACATGCTCAGCGTCATATCCAGAGGTTGTCTTTGGGAAATAGACGTATGAGTGCTGCCAGCATTGCTGCAGAGGTTGAAGGGGTGGGGTGTCAGCCTGTCAGTGCTCAGACCATATGCCGCACACTGCATCAAATTGGTCTGCGTGGCTGTCGTCCCAGAATGATGCACAAGAAAGCCCGCAAACCGTTTGCTGAAGACAAGCAGACTAAGGACATGGATTACTGGAACCATGTCCTGTGGTCTGATGAGACCAAGATAAACTTATTTGGTTCAGATGGTGTCAAGCGTGTGTGGCGGAAACCAGGTGAGGAGTACAAAGACAACTGTGTCTTGCCTACAGTCAAGCATGGTGGTGGGAGTGTCATGGTCTGGGGCTGCATGAGTACTGTCGGCACTGGGGAGCTACAGTTCATTGAGGGAACCATGAATGCCAACATGTACTGTGAAATACTGAAGCAGAGCATGATCCCCTCCCTTCGCACACACCTCCAAGACGACCACTGCCTTGCTAAAGAAGCTGAGGGTGAAGGTGATGGACTGGCCAAGCATGTCTCCAGACCTAAACCCTATTGAGCATCTGTGGGGCATCCTCAAATGGAAGGTGGAGGAGCACCTGTGAAGCTCTGATGAACTCCATGCCCAAGAGGGTTAAAGCAGTGCTGGAAAATAATGGTGGCCACACAAAATATTGACACTTTGGGCCCAATTTGGACATTTTCACTTAGGGGTGTACTCACTTTTGTTGCCAGCGGTTTAGACATTAATGGCTATGTGTGGAGTTATTTTGAGGGGACAGCAAATTTACACTATTATACAAGCTGTACACTCACTACTTTACATTGTAGCAAAGTGTCATTTCTTCAGTGTTGTCACATGAAAAGATATAATCAAATATTTACAAAAATGTGAGGGGTGTACTCACTTTTGTGAGATACTGCATGCATGTATATATATATATATATATATATATATATATATATATGGATAGAGAGATAGAGCGATAGAGAGAGAGAGACCTTTTTAACATTTCTAACACATACTGTAATTCTCCACAAATTCTGTTCTGTCCAGTCACTGTTGATGGGTGCTACCCAAGTTTTTACTGTTTCAGAAAGAAATTGGTACTTTTAATTCACCAAAGTGACATTCAACTGATCACAAATTTTAGTTAGGACATTACTGATGTAAAACAGCACTATCACTATTTGAAAAAAGTAATTTTTTATCAAATCTAGCCAGGCCCCATTTCCAGCAGCCATCACTCCAACACCTTATCCTTGAGTAATCATGCAAAATTGCTAATCTGGTACTAGAAAATCACTTGCCATTATATCGAACACAATTGAAAGCAATTATTTTCGTTAAATAAAGCTTAGCAGAGTTGCAACAGTATGCAATACACTGGCATGTCTAAAGGTCAATATTTGGTCAAAAATGGCAAAAAAAAAAAAAACAGCTTTCTCTAGAAACTTGTCAGTCAATCATTGTTTTGAGGAATGAAGGCTATACAATGCTTGACATGGCCAAAAAAATGTCATACAAAGGTGTACACTACAGTCTTCAAAGACAAAGGACAACTGGCTCTAACAAGGACAGAAAGAGATGTGGAAGACCAGATGTACAACTAAACAAGTGGATAAGTACATCAGAGTCTCTAGTTTGAGAAATAGACGCCTCACATGTCCTCCGCTGACAGCTTCATTGAATTCTACCTGCTCAACACCAGTTTCATGTACAAAAGTAAAGAGAAGACTCAGGGGTGCAGTCCTTATGGGAAGAATTGCATAGAAAGCCACTTTTTAAACAGAAAAACCAAAAGAAAAGGTTCGAGAGGGCAAAGAATCAGACATTGGACAACAGATAATTGGAAAAGAGTGTTACGGATCTTAACCCCATTGAGCTTTTGTGGGATAAGCTAGACTGTAAGGTGTGTGAGAAGTGCCCAACAAGACAGCCACATCTCTGGCAAGTGATACAGGAAGTGAAGAAATCTGCAAAGCTGTCATTGCTGAAAGTGGAGGATTTTTTTATGATAACTCTTTGAAGTAGTTGAAGAACATCTGAACATGTTTTTCAAATTGTAATAGTATTTTTTCACGTTATTAATGTCCTGACTATACATTATGATCAGTTGAATGCCACTTTTGTGAATTAAAGTACCAATTTCTTTCCATAAGTGCAAAATCTGTACATTATTCTGAACTTTTGGCCACCAATGTGTGTGTGTGTGTGTGTATATATATATATATATATATAATTTATTTTTTATTATTAAATATACTGGACAATGATAATATAATATTTAAAGAGGGGATTAAATAGTTTATTTGGCTGTTTATTTTTTATTTATTTTTTAATCATTATGAGTATCGGCCTAGCAGCCCATTAGCCCAACAGGAAAAGTCACACCCCTCCAAATGGCAAATCCGACCCTGCTTTATAGTGTTTAATTATTGCACTGATATTGAATCTTACAGCAAATAATTTCATGAATTCAGTATTTTACATTGCTGTACAATATTGCAAGAGTACTATTGAAAATGGAACAGATTTATCGGATCACTCAAATAGATTATAGTCCATACATAATAAATATGAGAATTACATAGGGCTCAAGAATACTTATTTCTGAATGGTCACTCGCTGCATTCTGCAGTCAGATATTTTTTGTATGATTTTGTTAATGCAACATTATATAATTGACCACTGTCTCAGCAAACAACTGATTTCCTAAATGGCTGTGCTAGTTTCATGTCTCTTGTATCGCTCCACATTGTCTTTCTTCTCACATAATGAAATCAATTTAACTCAAATCAATATTTCATGTCCATTTATTCATTTATTTGGCAAGTAGCCATGTAATAAGCGGGATAATGTACAATGAGCTGGCCATTATCGCAAAATAAACCCCTTCAGGGTGATACAAGATCACCCTGTCTGGGTTTATTTTGCGAAAATGACCAACTGACTGTACATCATCCCTTGTTCCTTGTCAGTCTCAGCTAGAATTTTTAGGTTGAAATCCTATTAATAAGCATAAAAGCCTTTTCTTTGATTTGGCTGATATTAGGTAGAAAACTGCTTCTCTGTGCAGCATTAATTTTATGTGCCTCCAAAAGAAGCAATTTGTGTCTTAGACAGATGTGGGCCTGTACAGAAGGCCTAGCATAACTCTGCAGCGTTTAATGTGTCTCTGAAATAAACAGCGCAAATCAATAACGTTTTTATCCATAAGATGGATATCAGTCCTAGGTCTCTGAACTGGATTCCTGTTTGTGCAGGTGTCATCGATGGCATATTAGGGGCACACACTGCCAGAGCTGAGCCAGTACACCCCTGGTTATATCCATACAACACACACACACACCCATCCCCCAGCACACACTCTGCAGCCGATTCCGGGTGGCATCTGGGATGCTGTGATTGAGAAGTGTAAATAAATAATAATCCCTGGAAAGGGGACCGGCACATCAGCATCTGTCTACTCCCCTGCTAATAGTTTTATTGTGGCACCATCAATTTAACACTCTTTGTTTCAATGGATTCCTCATTCAGAAAGAGATATTTCCTCTTTTAATTGAATCAAACAGCTTTGTTTGAGGATCTTTTTTGTCTGGCCCTAAACATTTAATGCAAAAACAAAAGCTAGCACAGCCACATGTGGGAGAGCCTTTTGGGTTTTGATCGCACAAAACCGCAGCAGTGTAGAACCATAATAAGCCTGGTACCCTTTTATTGTCATTCAAACAACACAATCCACTCTTCAATGCAGAAATCTCTATTCAGATTACACGTTGTTGAAGCAAAAGTGCTTGTGCTGGTATTGTACACATACATGGGTGTGTAAACAGATTAATCTGTTAGTATTTGGGTCGGGAAACTGGATAGGATGTTAAAAAGGCAACTCAAATGGGTGTCAATCTCAGATTGCATGCTTTTAAAGTTTTTCATTTGTTGTCATAATTAAAAATCTCAAAAAACATCTAGACTTTAGAGTTGCTGAAGGAAACAATGTTGGAGTTGGACTGTCAACTTTCCTGTAATCTCAACACCACTGCTTGCTGTGTTGGCACTGATAGAGTGGAGTGGTGGTGGCGTAGTGGCTAAAGCACAGGGCTGTTAATCAGAAGGTCAGAGGTTCTAACCCCACAGCCACCACCATTGTGTCCTTGAGCAAGGCACTTAACTCCAGGTTGTTCCGGGGGGATTGTCCCTGTAATAATTGCACTGTAAGTTGCTTTGGATAAAAAGCGTCTGCCAAATGCATAAATGTAAATGATAGGCGGATGGTTATTGGTCCTGGTCAAAACACTCCATCCCCAAGTCTATATAGTGTACAAGGGCCAAATTCACAAACAGTTTTTAAGAAAATTCTTCTTATCTACTATTTGTTTCTTAATTTCTAACTTAATACATATTTTGTATTCCCAAAAAGGAAGTTCTTTTCTTTTTTCTTAAGAAGAATTAAAAATCTTGAAAAAAATATTCTTAAAAATCATCATAAATAATACCTTAAAGTTAGGATAACCTCACAGATGTCTTAAATTCCTAAAGGTAAGATGTTTAATGACTTAACTGGGTTGTTTCTAATGTGACGCTTTCTCTCTTGTTGAGTCAGACGTCACCATGTGCTGTTAATGTACAAATGTGATTTTGGAACAAAACAAATTTTTCACTGATTTGAGTTTTAGGTTATTTCTAATTTTAGCATTTAAACAAAGTAAATGTTATAACGAAAATTAAACAGTAAATATTGTTTTGAAGATTCATAAAGTGGTGACCAATCATGCTAGTCAATTCAAAAGAATGAGCTGCATATCACTCTCTCTCCACAATCTTTCGTCCATTTAAACATCCATCCGACCATCCATCCACCTTCTATAGCTGCTTGTCCTATGTAGGGATGCGGATAGTGCTGGAGATTATCCCAGCTGTCTAGGAACGAAGGCAAGGAAACTCCCTGGTGGCCAGTCCATCACAGGGCCCATACTAAACTAAAATGTGTTTCTGGGTCAAAGCAACTCAATGATGGAGAGGGTCACAAATATTAAGCATTACAACATTATTATCCTAGTATATGATGGTTAATGTCATAAATCTAACACATCTCACAAGTTTTATGTTTAAAAAAATTTGAGGTATCATTTATGTATGTAGCAAAAACGATGTGGGAGTTACAAGTCAAAGTTTATTATAATATTTGTATCTGCCAATTATTGACCAAATTAAAACATTTGCATAAGCATGAAAACATTCATATGAAAACTGTTGGTTTATTTATAATTGTGAAAATTTAAAGCGTTGCATGAAGTTTTTTGTAAAAAAAAAAAAAATCTGTAATATAAAGAAATACCTACCAAAATAAAACTGAAAAATTAAAGCATGTCAAAATGTTATGGTGATGTGTAAAATTTTACTTCTGTTGTTTAGAACTGCAAAAACAGAAATGTAAAAAAAACTTTAAAGTGCAAAATAACGTTTCCCCACATTAACCGTTAATTATATATATATATTAGAGCTGTCGATTTAACACGTTAATTCAGTGTGATTCATTTTATTAAAAATAACAAGTTAAAAAAAAATTTACACAAATAATCGCAATCCCACCGGACTGTAATAAGGAAGATTCCTGAGAAATGCAAGCTTGTAGTACCACCTGTTTACTCCAGAGGGCAGTAATTGAAATTTCAGCTGGATGGGCAACGCGCAGTTTATACAGTGAAGAAAACAACCATCCAGCAGACAGCACAATACAAACATGCATTACGTTCTTGCATTCAAAACACTTGATGGAGCACAAATCTGAATTAAGGAATCTCAAGATGTGTTCTAAGTATCAAACTATATTTAACTTGACACAGTGACCTAAACATTTTATGTTTATGACGCAACGCACCCGAGACGCTACACAAGCATGTCTCATGCTTGTTGAAATTGACGGGTCCTTAAACAAGCCCTCATAATAATTCTCAAACTGATTGACAAATTGACTTGTGTAATGGATTGCTGTGCCAATGATTGACTTATGATCAATAATATGGTAATAAACAATACATTGTATTCTAAAGCCACTTATTGTATTGTCTTATCAATGATGAACTCTTCTGCCACAAGAATGTAATGCATTTTAATTATCTGAATATTTTTTTATTTATATATATAATTTTTTTTTATATTTAAAGATAGCCATGTATAATTTCATCATTATATATTCAATTATTGTTTTATGAGGGGCTTTCTCACGAAAAATGTATATATGCAATTAATTAATCAGGACACCATGTAATTAATTTGATTAAAAATTTTAATTGATTGACAGCTCTAATATATATATAAATTCTCTTTTTTATATCTCAATTTTGATCTTCCATTGTGGCTCTCCTAAAATGTTGGGCTGTCATATGTTCAACAAATTCAAACCATGTTCAATGGAAATTATTTATTGCAAGAACAATAAAATAGCATAAATGTACATCTTTGTACATTTAAGGCAAAATTCCTAAGCAAGACGGTGATCTGTTGACAAATTCAGTTGTGGCAAAATATTGCTATTGGTAGGGCTGTCACGATTATGAAATTTGGCTGAAAATTGTCAAACAAATAATTGTATTCATGATGATTAATTGTCTGTTTCAGGGCTATGATGACTGATGGTCACTTTAGTTCTTTCACAATTAATTGTCAAATAAATTATCATATTTCTTAAGATGCATTTGTGTCAAGTCATCTATAAATCAAATAATAAAATAGGGACATAAGATTTCCTTTTAAGGCTTTAAAATAATGTGAATGACATTTTATATTACAATTTGAAAAAAACAAATTCTGAACTTTTTAAACTTTTAAAAATCCTCCACGTGCAGCAATGACAGCTTTGCAGATTCTTGACATTCTAGCGGTCAGTTTGTCCAGATACTCAGGTGACCTTTCACCCCACACTTCCTGTAGCACTTGCCATAGATGTGTCTGTCTTGTCGGGCACTTCTCACGCACCTACAATCTAGCTGATCCCACAAAAGCTCAATGGGGTTCAGATCCGTAACACTCTTTTCCAATTATCTGTTGTCCAATGTCTGATTCTTTGCCCTCTCGAACCTTTTCTTTTGGTTTTTCTGTTTAAAAAGTGGCTTTCTATGCAATTCTTCCCATAAGGACTGCACCCCTGAGTCCTCTCTTTACTGTTGTACATGAAACTGGTGTTGAGCGGGTAGAATTCAATGAAGCTGTCAGCGGAGGACATGTGAGGCGTCTATTTCTCAAACTAGAGACTCTGATGTACTTATCCACTTGTTTAGTTGTACATCTGGTCTTCCACATCTCTTTCTGTCCTTGTTAGAGCCAGTTGTCCTTTGTCTTTGAAGACTGTAGTGTACACCTTTGTATGACATTTTTTTGGCCATTTCAAGCATTGTATAGCCTTCATTCCTCAAAACAATGATTGACTGACGAGTTTCTAGAGAAAGCTGTTTATTTTTCTTTGCCATTTTTGACCAAATATTGACCTTAAGATATTCCAGTCTATTGCATACTGTTACAACTCAAAAACAAACACAAAGACAATGTTAAGCTTAATTTAACGAAACAAATAGCTTTCAATTGAGTTTGATATAATGTCAAGTGATTTTCTAGTATCAAATGTTCAATTTAGCATGATTACTCGAGGATAAGGTGTTGGAGTGATGCTGCTGTCTAGATTTGATCAAAAATATTTTTTTCAAATAGTGATGGTGCTGTTTCACATCAGTAATGTCCTGACTATAATTTGTGATCAGTTGAATGCCACTTTGGTGAATTAAAAGTACCAATTTCTTTCTGAAACAGTAAAAACTTTGGTAGCACCCATCAACAGTGACTGGACAGAAGAGAATTTATGGAGTATTACATTATGTGTTAGAAATGTTAAAAAGGGCTCTGCTGGTATGGGGAAAATGGTGTAAAGTGTTTTCGTGGACATCAGAAGATAGCTGATGGCAGTATAAATAAAGCATGCTGGAACATCTGGTCTTTGTTGTGCGTTCAGCTTTTTAATGCCTTCAAAGAGCAACTCTGACACTTGGCTGACTACCACTCCTTGCTCCATGCTTCATTTTAGCGTGGAATAACAAGCCATCTTCGGGGAATTGAGGCAGCTTGTGCCACTTGTTCGACTACGCCACTTCCCCCTGTTTACGAAACTTTCTATTTTACTTAGTTGGTTTTAAATTTTTATACCTCGGGGAATGCAAGCATGTCACTGTGGCTAAGTGGCAGTGAGGGCAATTAAAATTCATACAGCTCTGTCCTTGTACGCCTTCTGCTCTGGTGATGGCGCTGAGCTAGAAAGTTGTGCATTTGCATGCAGTATATGAGATGCATCGGAGGGGCTTTCGAAGACTCAATTAAGAGCCAAGGGACTGTGCATTAAACACACAGGTTTTAAAAACTGTATGATTAGAGCTGATTTGCTTGCCCGGAAAGGCTCCATTCAACAACAAACATTCATTATCACAATGGCACAAGTACTCGGGGTTGAAAGCTTAACAAAATAGTAGAAGGATATGCCTGGATTTGAACATGCACCAGAAGTTTGAGAATTATTATACAAGGGTCCTTAGCGCATAATATGTCCATTTACGTCAAGATCCAAGGTTAAAATATATATGAAAGTACAGTGGGTTCTAAAAGTCTGAGACCACATTGAAAGTCTGGGATTATTTTAATTTAAACCTGGAAATCAACAGTTTTAGGATTTAGAAAAAGTAAAGATATTTGCATCATAAAATGAAGAAGAAATGCAATTTAATTTCCCTTGGGTTGATTTTTTGTTAAAAGTGAACAAATTTCAACTGTTGTCTTTTTGTTATTTGAAGGTCACACTAAAACTAACTTGGAATTTGTTTTACCAGGCATTCATACATTTTTGGTACTTTTCAAATGGCTTTTATTGTTTTAGCTTTGGCCCAGACCTGCAACATTAAACAATGAAAATCCATTATAAATATACAAATAATTATGATTAAAACCATGGTTATCTAAACAAAAAGTCAAATAAACAAGACTTTAAAATGAGTTTTTTCAAAAGTTAATATTCTTGTTATCCAAGTCAACAAAAGTGTCATTTTTTTTTTTCTTTAACCTCTTACTCTCTGCAGGATTTTTGGGCTACCACCTGAAAATCTTCACACTCAAATTTCAAAGCTCCCTTTTCATACATACAGTGGACTAATTTCACAAAAATTGTCTCATTTTAAAGATAACCTCCTACATTTGAAGAAATTCTTGCAATAATTTATAAATAACATTGTACATGTTTTTTTTAAATGAAGCTTTTTTTTTGTAAAGTCTAAAAGTATGCCTTTTCAGTTCTGTGTCCTCTATTTTGAGAAAAAAAAACTATTTCTATTCCACTGAAGAGCAGCAATTACTAGAAAAAAAGTTTGTTTTCCTCTATCACCTCACCTTCCATCACATTATGCTGATCTGAAATGTAGGTGGGGCTTTTAGCGCTCAACCATAGACAACAAAACTTCTATTTTTTTCGAAGTGCTAAGAGCTTTCACACTGTTTAGTTGAATAACTCGATTCTGAGTTGTCTTGAAGCCAGGTGTCATTGGAAAAGAGAGAATCCAAGCTTTACAATGATGAGTAACATTTCATCTTCAGTAGATGTGATTCTATTTTGCTGATGATTTCTTTCTACCGAACTTTACTACTAAACAAGTAATTTCTTCAACTCATTTTAAATCTATCAAACCAAAGTAAAATTGAGGTTATTTGGGGCTAACAGATCAGTGGTCAGCACAACAACAACAACAACAACAAAAATAAAGACATTTGCATTTTATGCATTACCGAAATAAAATTTCACTTTTTTGAAAATAATTCAAACTGTGGTATTATGGCAACGAAATAAACATAACAGTCACCTTCCTGAGTATGAGAGCTTCCATTTGATATATGATTTGTGTATTTAAGTGCTATGTGAAGGACTTTTATATTCCTTTTCAAATGTCTACAACGTAACCTCTAGGTGGTGCCGCAGAGTTTAAGAGGTTAAAAAAAGTTGAAAATCAAGGTAAATATAACTTGTGAGCAGAGTATTTGATTGGGTGTCATTTCCAATTCAGCTGTAATTTAGCCAAAATAAGCAAAAAGTGTGAAAATATTATTTAATTGTGTCTATTTAGGTTACATAAAATGCTAGCTGTAAAATCACCCTTAGCAAGACAAAGTAGTAAGATATTTTACTCCAAAAACGTGGAAAATGTAATTCCATCACTGTCATTTACACTAGTGAATTCTACTGAACACAATATAGAATCTAATGTGCTGGAAATTACACAGTGGTGCGAATTTATTATGACTTTTAGAAGAAGAAGAAAATACCCATCTTATGTGATAAAGGTACACTGTTGGACATTGTTCGTAGACAAATAAAAAAAAAATTGAGAATGTGAAAAGTGTTTTAACAAGACTTACATTTTTTCGTCATTCACAGTGCTAAACGTGCCCGAAGTTGAAGAAAAACACAAATATTTAAGATTCTCCATTATTTCTAAATGACTAATTAAATTTAAGCAAATGTGCCATTGATCATGTAAACTCTTTAGTACAAAAGATCCGATTTATTTCTATTTAATCACACGCTGCTCTGTGACACATTCTCAAATCATGCTGGGCGCACGGATCATCAGGTTAAGCACACACTTGTGGAGTTCATGCCAGCTCAAGCCAGTAAAAGGAAAAAGGGGAAATACCAAATACTAAAAACTATATATTTTATAACTTTTCACTCAATTTTATGCAGATCATTTAATTTGAAAAGAAATGTTTGTATTAAATTAAAAAATATAATTATATAAAATTACAAAATAGAAACATTTTCACAAGTGCTCTCAAACATTTGGACCCCAAACTGGTGAACTGGCCCTGCGGTGTAGCCAGTGACTTTTAAAAAGTACAAATATTCCACCTTGCATTAATCACTTTTAGTAAAAGGGCATTCAATATGCAAGGATAATAATTATAAAAGAACGACCAAAATGCTACTTAAAATAGATAAAGTTATTATAGTTAGTTATACACAATAACACATCAATTTCATGTCATTCTGAAAGATGTTGAAATTCAGTTTGTTGTGTGTTTGTTAAGTGCATTATTTTTGGAGGTCAATGACTTTCACAAACTGTAGAGCAATTGAAAAAGCACGACAGATGCCGTTCCCAAGAGAATGATCATTTTGCTTGGGCTGAATTGTGGGAAATGCTGTGGCACAAAGGGCATTTTTCATTCTGGACTCAATACTGTGAATTTCTCTGATATGTTTGAGACTGACTCTTATTATTAGATCATATCCTGTCTCAGATGTTATTTCTATCGCTCTGCTCTTTTCATACGAGCTACGGTAACGTGTGAATTACTCGGAAATGACGCGTCTGAAAAGCGCAGCTCGCGATAAGAGAAGAAATGCACTCTGGATGAATTGTGGTGCTGTCTAGTTAGGGAAATGATGATGTTGTACGGCATCATTTAACAATTCAGTGGGACGAGAGAATGATGTGTGTTAGTGGCGTTTAATGACTCTGAGCTTTTGTGCTGTCAGTCTGTGTGCTGCGTATGAACTATTGGGTGAGGATGGATATAAACTTATACATGCATCAAAACAAGAAAAAGCAACTCACATTTCCTGTGACTAAATTGAGGCAATGCAACATGTGCTGTGCTCACATTAGAAAAGAAAAGAAAAGAAAAAAAAAAAGACCTACATTTCATGTGACAACAAATATAAAGAGAGGGGGGGTTGCTTTAGCAAGTACCACAAATATACAAAACACACTAGTTAGGCTAGATCCGCAATACCAATCAAGCAGTCAATGCATATTAACACATAACAAATCTATATAAAACCACAAACATAGTCTCTCTGCTGGCTACAGCAACACAGACAGGATTCTACAATACATTAACTGAGTACAGCAATTAGTGATAGCTTGATGCAAGATAAAATGCATTGCAAAACATACATCCAATTTTACTTGCAAAGTACTATATGTGAGCTACATGCACTACCAGTCAAAAGTTTGGACACATTCTACTCAACTTACACAAAAAATAAATGATTCAAGGCTTATGCTTAAATGTTTGAAACTGGCTTTGCATACAAACATTGATCCTATTTATTCATTTCAATGCAAAACTAACATTTTAATTGAGAGAATGCTCAGAGTGTAAGGCAAATGTTGGCTACTTTGAAGACACTCATAAATAAGTTAGTTAACATTTGTTTAACATTCACCATAATTCCCATACTTCCATTTGTTTTTCATTGTTTTGATGACTTAACTATTGATCTAAAACCAAAGGTGGAAAATAATAAATGAGTGGGTGAGTCCAAACTTTTTGACTGGCAATGTACAATATTTGGCTGTTGGCATTCAGTTAGTTGCATACCTGAGTTTGAGATAAATGATGAGGTGCTGTGCAGAATGCAGATCCTTCTATGATGTTGCATCTGTTGTTTTGATGCTTCTATCACACAGGTGCACACATGATGACGTTGTTTGTCTGTATGCAGGTAAACTAAACAAAAATAGACGATGAAAGAATTGTTGTCAATGACTGACAGCAGCGAAATGTAAAGCATTAATACATAAATACACACAGAAAGTCAGCTTTTTAAATAACCAACAGTAGTTTTGTATATGAGAAAACACTTAGCACACTTCTTAATTGTAAATAAGTATGATAATTGATTCTTACTTACTCTTAGCTTAGACAAAGTGCGAAATTGGGAGTTTTGGAGGTCAGTTTTGCTAGTGAGTCGCTCTTAGTTGACAATTTCAGGACAACGGTTGTTTTAGGAACTGTTTGACGAATTTACTCAGTGGCTACTTTGAATTGTTAGACAATGTTGTTGAAGCTTAAACTGTTAAGTCAAAATATCTGTAAATTTGCACCAGTTATGTAAATATTTGTTTAGTTTGACTACGGGTATGTTTGATATCTTGAGGTAAAAATAATTCTGGGATGTCAAACGATTTGTTTTGTATTTTTCAGACGTTAGCAATCATAAACCGCCAAACCCTATTCTAGCATCCTAAACGACTGTGATTGGACCGTCTTCAACAACGCTGAAAAATGTAACGCGTACCACGTGACGGCGCCGTTAACGTGCTGCTTCAGCGGTTTCTTCAGTGGGCCTAATAATTTACACCTGAATAATTAAACAGGGTGCTCTATATAGAGTTTGATAAGGTAAAAAAAAAACTTTCAGAGGAAAACAAATTTATTACATGTGTAAAGATTTTAAAAAGACAAATAATACATGTATGTTTATTTGCATAATTCCAACTCAAGATAAATAAAAAATAATATGTGATGAGATAAAGCCAAATTATGTCCTTAAAAGTTAGAAGGGTTGACAGTTTTACAGTAGAATTTTTTGCTCAAGGTTGTGAAATTACAATGTGCTTCTCACAAAGAAAATTAATCATTGGTATTTGTTCAAATAATCAACTTTTCAATTAACAATTGTTTACTATACAGCATTTTAAGAACCTACTAAAAACTTAACAACACACCATATAAACTGTGAAAAAAGAGAAGAGACCAACTTTCCTGAAATAATGTAATTGAAGAGATGATGATGTCATTATGAATCATAAAGTTTTTTCTTATTTCTGGAATAATATAAAAATAATTAGAATTAATTTTCATCTAAAAATGCATAGGGAATAAATACAAACTGCCTGCTTAAATTACTATTTATTTGTTTAAAATATTTGCTAATATAGCAAGGATAATTTGGAAACAATTTGGGGTGGGGACCGCCAAAAAGATATCATCATGACAAATATATATATATATATATATATATATATATATATATATATATATATATATATATATATATATATATATATATATGTATATGTGTGTATTTTTTTTTAATATATATTATATTATTATATATTTTTTTTATTATTTAAAAAAATTAATGAAAAGGGGGGGAAACTTTTTTTTTTTCCATAAAACTCAGTCTCGGGCACTTTAATCTTTCCAAAGTCGAATCAGAGGTTCATAAATTGTTACTCAATTCTTACTTGAACGCACCCTGCAAAAAATCAAGAGAACATTGAAACTTTGTAGCTCATATTTATGTAAGGAATAATTGACGACGGACCATTGAATTATTGAAAAATAATGCACACACAAGGTGGTAATGTGGTCACGATGCTCAGCGGAGTGACCGTTACACCTCGGGTGTGCATTATTTTTCAATAATTCAATGGGACAGTCAATTATTCCACTTATACCATGGTTACTATACCTTAAGACATCGTGTAGGGTTTTATCTCAAGAAATTCTGGAAATTCTGGTTTTCATCCCTTAAACACTCTTGTTAGTGGAACTACTTTCTTCCTCCACGGATTCAGCGTCACTAGCAACAGAGAATAGTGAGGCTTGCGCTGCTTTACTGGTGCACTCACTGAAGTAATAAGTTAGTGTGTTCATGCATGTGTGTGTGAGTTTGTTTTTGAGGGATCAAAAGAGAGATGCCTTTATTAAAGTAAAGATTAAATGTATTTATTGCAGCTCTCATCAGAATTAATGTCACAACAAAATCGCTGATGTATGTTTAAGCACTTCTCAGCAGCAGCCATATTTCCGATGCAAACTGTTTTCAACCCCACTGAGATGCAGGTGTGCGCTGACATGACGACTCTTTTTTTCACTCGCGAGTGTGTGCCTAATGCATATAACGGATGTGTGCAGGGCGAGGGGGTTTCCCACAGAAATTTAGCATAGTAGAAACTGTTGTATTGATCAAGTGTATCTAGCTTTAATACAACTCAAGCCTTCGTTGCTAGTTCGAAAATGTTACTTTAGAGGATGCGCTGCTTTTCAGCATTTGAGTAATAAGGTAGTGTGTGTGTGTGTGTGTGTGTGTGTGTGTGTGTGTGTGTGTGTGTGTGTGTGTGTGTGTGTGTGAGACGAGAGCGAAAGAGAGGGAGCCGAAGGACGCTTTTCAATTGAAATTGAAATAAATTTAGGCTATTATAAACATTGTTTGTCATTCTTATCTGATGTATTTAACCAGTGTCTTTGTTTCAATTGGTTGTTTTGTTGCGGTAGCCTGTAGGGTTCTTTGAAATAACTGAAATAATTGGAACCATTGTGCGGTCAAGACCTGGAACTATTTCATAGCTGTGTATATTTGAAAAACAATTGCACACCTTAGAACATCCGTCAACCAATCAGAATCAAGCATTTATCAGACCCATGCTATATGTCAAAATAATATATTATTGTTGCATCACTGCAGTGGATCACTGTGGAATGTTGTACATTTACGCATTTGGCAGATGCTTTTATCCAAAGTGAATTACAGATCCCTTATTACAGACAATCCCCCCCGGAGCAACCTAGAGTTAAGTGTCTTGCTCAAGGACACAATGGTGGTGGCTGTGGGGATCGAACCGACAACCTTCTGCTTAACAGTTTAGTGCTTTAGCCCACCACTCCACCACCACTCCTCATTGTAGGAATGACTTTTGTTTTGTAACAACCCCTAGATGAGCGAAATACATTTTGTAAAGATGAGCAAAACACAAGTAATTATTTAAAATTAAACTTCAAAAAAATGAAGGTAAATCAGTAATAAAATAAAGATGTGTTCTTTCAGAGTTTCTCCTCCGTTCAATTAATCCAACAGCCCCACCCATAGTTGGTGAATTAGTCCTATTCATCTCAGTTAAAGTGCTGCGAGGTGATGCTTTACTTTAACTGCAAGACACCATGGTTCATTTTCCTGCTAATCAGCTTTTAGTGCTGTGAAAATCCAGGTGTGAGACTACTGTTGCAAGTAAAATCTGTTTCAAGTTTTGTACTTTTTCCCCTGAAATCAACCATTAATTAGTCACAAACATTTCTCCTCCATTTCTAATTGGCTTGTATTTGTCAATTTACAGTTAAAGAGAACGTTTAATTAATTAAACATGAAAGTCACACCTTTCAGAGTGTTGGAGAATACAGATGTAACAGATTATTTTTCCCCCTCCAAAATCCTGCTCCACCATCAGATTTGCTCAACTCTTTATCACGTTAATTAGCACCTCAATCCTGTCCTCTTTGCAAATGAGGGGTAGGTGAGAGGTGTGAGTATAATGGCTTAAAATGCACAGAGCTAACGAGTTATTCATCCCTCCACAGCTGTTCCAGCCATTCAAACACTTAAAATCATTTTTCGCCTTTATCTTTATTTGTATTTTTTTGTTTTTCTTGGGGGGGTTTTCTGCCCGATGGCTAGCTTAGAGTAAGTTGCCAAAGATCGGCCTTATGTGTTTACGGCTTGGTCTCAGAATGCCTCGGCTAAAAAATAGATTGAGGTGGAAATTATATTCATCGATAGTTTCAACAAACATGTGTGAAAAGGAAGTGTTATTTCGCTCGTCACATTAACGCAATTGAAGATGCAGAATAGGATTCTGAGAGTTGCGGTCCTGATGCTATCGGCTTACCTGCCTAGTTACCCAACTCTAAAACCACGTAGCCCAAACAAAGATTTTTTTTAAAAAGTGGTCACGTGTAATTGTTTGTCATAATTCGGATCTACTGTGCCGCTGGTTTGGTCACAGCATAAGTGGAGCATCAGTGTAAGTGGTTGCTTGTGAGTGCTGCTGTTCATCCATGAGTTATTGCTTTAAAATTAATGCAAGTAGTCAGGTTTAGAAAAGGAAAATAGGTTCAATTAGTACTTCAGATAATAAGAGGCCACTTCAGCTAAATTTCCTGAAAATGAACAAGTAGACACCTAGTGAGTAAATGTCAATGGATGTGTTGTTTAGAGTATTTTACCCCATCTGAACCATTCATACTGATAAAATTTAACTAGCCAGTAAACCAGCACTGGATTTCAGTGATTGCTTGCATATGCATTTCCCTAATGGATTTAACCAGGTGTAAACAGCCTAAGCTGGTTTGCTGATCTTAGCTAGTTTAAGCTGAACTAACTAGTCTGTCAGCTTGGCCAAGCTCATTTTTAGCTGGTTGGACAGCTTTTCTCCAAGCCTGAACAGTCTGCTCTTACAATAGAAAGTGGTTCTTGTTGAACTTAAGAAACTGTTTGAAAATGTTGAACTAGATTTTTAAATTAAGAAAAATGTGGGTGTAGCACTTGACTGTGCAAAACTCCCCACCACAATGGTATTGTGTTGTGGGTGGTTGTAAGGAATACTTGACTCCAGTCCATTGAATTATTGAAAAATAATGCACGAGGTGATAATATAAAAACTGTTGTATTGATCAAGTGTATCGAGCTTTGATATAGCTCTTTGCCGAAAACGTCATTTTAGAACTAGCAACGATGCACTGCTTTTCGGCACTGAAGAAACAAAGTAGTGTATGTGTGTGTGTTTGTATGTGTGTGTGCATGCATGTGTGTGTGTTTGTGTGTACGCAAGCATGTATGTATATGTGTGAGCATGTGTAAGTGTGGGTGAGGCGAGGAGTGCAGAAATTTAAACCAAAATATCCAGATTTATACAGTTTGAAAGTGTATGGAGACCGATTGCATCATTCAAAGTGTGGCATGGGAATGGGTGGTTGCTGCAGATCTCTTTTGCTGCTCTTTGTTGACTGCGATTCTCTGATTAGTGGATCTTTCTTTGCAGGATTTATTACTTTGTTGAAATAACGTGGACTAAAGGCTTAAACAGTAGCATATGCCACAGATTAACAACCTCAGAGTTCATGGAAGGTCTAAGTTAATTTTAACTTTAGACTCTTGCACACTATATTTCTGTTCAAGCCTTGCATTTGTACTACTACTGTTCATACAAGTTGTGGTGAACCCTGCGGTGAATTAAGGGAAATGGAAAGTGCCATTTTCAAACGGAAACATATTTGTGTGGGCATTGAAAACCTGATATATTTTATATATCTGATTTATTTTCTTTATGCATGTTCAAGGTCTTATATGATTCATTGGTACACATTATTTAGGTTTGTTCTTATAATCTTATCAAAATTTGATAACTTTTTCTGAAACAACTTTTCAGATGCTGTCAAGACTTTGAATTATTACAAATGTAATTCATTCATTAATAAACATGATAAAACATGCCACCAGTTTTGACATTAATGACTTGAAACAGAATTGGTTCTTGCATGTATTGTGACCCATCACGACACACCATGTTTGTATATGCAGAAACATATACCGGTATTGATGTAAACAACTGTTGACAAAATCCTCATAAACAGTGAAAACCTAAACAGCTCATGTATAACTGAGAATTCAGTCTGCTGTGTGATGAAAACCTTTAGAAAACTGTTTTTTAGATCTAACAAAAAGCCATAAATTCAAACAAGATTAGCAAAAACGACCGTTAACATGAAGCATTAGATTAATCTGACTTTAAGGCAGATTTTATGAGCGCTTTGTACTTGTTTTTCCTCATTTCAAATGTTATCTGTGGTGAAGTCAATACATCATTCTTAAACTTCACTGAAAATTAGTTTAACAATGATGCCAGAGAGATAACTTTACATAACATACGAGAGAGGGCCACATTTAGCTTAAAGTATGAGGGAGGGAAATAGGAAAACACAATTATCCGGAAGGTCGTTCCAAGAAGCCATAGCTGAGCCAGTAGTGTGATTTCAGGGACTCTAAATGACCCAGATTTGGAAAAAGATGGCAGAGCAATTTGTAACAATGGGGTTCATCATTTGTAGCATTACATCAGTTTTCTCTGGATGGATTTTATTTTAATGCGACTCTGTGACTGGCTGCTAAATATGACAGGAGGAACTGATAGCTGTCTTTTCAAATGTCTATTCTCAGCTCTTTTTGAAAACCTAGTGAGCTTCCCACATACATTAGGCATCATTTTAAGGCTTAAGAGACTCTCCCGAACCAAAGAGTGTTACAGAAGGTAAATATGATGATAAAGCTGCCTTCTGCAGAGCCATGTTCGAAGGCCATATCACATGCATTATTTGTATTGAACATGATCCTATTATGTATAGCAAATAATGAAAAAAATCCAACCATGATTGCGGATGAAGTGAGAGAAATGTCATTTGTACTTAAGTATCTCAATAATTGAGTATTGACTATTCAACCCAGTCTCAACCCAGAAACATGTAAGTTGGCTCGTACAAAAACCAACGTACAAACGTTTTATTCCCCCAGAGAAAAATAAACAAACCAATAACTGAACCCCAAACTCAAACCCTGAACATTTTCATAAAGTTTAACCCCTATCCCAAACTCAGAACCTAACCATGGTTCTAATAGGAAAATCCATTTTGTGTACCAAGGAAGAAAAAACAAACACTGGGTTTATGATATGAGGTAAGCGTATTGCAGATTACTGACATCATTGGTCATTTGTGTTGCATGAATAATAGAATAATAGTTGTTTAGTTTGTCTATACATGAATAAAAGTCATAGCTTTTCATACAACCCAAGTCGTACAATATGTTACGATTTTGCCATCGTGTACAAATTATTACGAGCTGTCGTGAGACAAATGAGCGCATTTGCATGCACTGATTATGCTTAATAAGCTGACAATGTGTGTTTTCATGTAAACGTGTTAAACAGCTTTCCTTATCAGTGCGAGGTCATAAATGGTTTAAGCCAACTACCCTGATTTTGTGTTGCATGTAAACACATTTACCTGCGTTCTTACTGGCTTTTCCAATATGCGCTTGAGTTTTATTGCTTTGTCTGATTTTTTGGGAGTGATTAGCGTATTGGTGTGCATGTACTATAAACGGACTCAATGTTGTCTATATCCTGGTGTATAAACGTTTAGCAGATGTACACATTTAAAATGGACTGTTTTCTCGTCCTAAAAATTTAGCAAATGTATTGATGGCATCATCTTGCACTTAGGGGTGTTTCCATTTAAAAAAAAATTTAAATAGCAAATCATAGTTCATGGCTGTCTTACCTTTTCGTATGAGCGAAGTCATATGATATCTTACAATTTCACCATCACATACGACTTTTACTCCAACAGAGACCCCCCACCCCACCCGAACCAACTACAATGTTTAAAACCCCAAACCTAAATCTAACCATATATTCTAAATCATAGTTCATGGCTGTCGTACCTTTCATACCAGCCAAGTTTTATGATATCTTACGATTTTACTGTCTTGTACGAATGATCACGTGTTGTCATGAGACTATGTTGGACTCTTTAGCCCATTATTGGTGTGTGCTGTGTATTATCCATATTTTTTAATGTTTATTGAATACCATGTCAATGCCCCATTTTTGTTGTCCATAGGAATGTAACAGTCCAGTTCAGAGAGTTGGAGGGGAAGAGGATTATAATTGAACATCAACTTACATTTTGGTCTGTTCCTAATTTAGGACTTCAGAAGACTTGGGACATAGCTCATGAGTCGTATGGACTGCTTTTATGATGCTTTTTTTGACAGATTCAGTCCATATTTACTTTCATTATATTAAAAATAGGGGTCAGGATATATCTTTATTTTTTGTTTTCCATGGAAGAAAGAATCTTATATGTGTTTGGCATGTCATGAGGGTCCACTCCCCTTAAAAAATATATTTTACGTTGACTTTAATGCCCAAATAACATTCCCTTATTATTACAGAACGGTTCCACGGAGAGCAATCTCATTGTAATAACTTTATTTGTGTTTCTGATGCATTGAATGTTTGATTTGGTTCATGAAAATTAACTGAGATGCTTGTCTGTCATTGGAATACATTTCACTCAGGGGCCTCCATGGTACAAGGAACTTTATTTAACATTTTCATGAAACTGTGATACCTGTTAGTGTACACATTAAAATAGTAAACGTCAAAAACCTTTAAATAAACAAAAACCTTCCAAGTTAGGCCCCCATTTGCTAAACTGCTGTCTGTTTGACAAGAAAAAATTGTGTTTTATTTAGCAAACAATCTGCAGACCTGCAGTTATGCATTTCGCTTTCATATATATTACAGTTATGTACAGACTTGCATGTATCCTATCTCCTGCCTCATGTATATGCATATACAAAGTTTGTTTCATTTGTTTTGCCAAAGCAATGGCTTTTCATTATACATATAAATACATATGCACAAGAGTATATTAAACAGTTTAGAGCAATCCTTGATTTGCATTTTTTAAAATCGTGCTTATATCCTCCTCTTCAAGTCAGCTGTAATTGTTTGCTCTTGAAAGAATACAGTATATTAAGATCTTTTCATTAATCATCCCTAACAATGTCTGCAAATACAACAAAACATTTGTGATGTGCTTATGTGTTTAGGGAAAAAGGAATCTGTGATTACATCTGTGAGGTCACTGATGTTTTACCTCCATGTGGATGGTTCTCCATATCTGCAAGGTAGTTTTCCATATGCAGCTCTTCACCTGGAGTTCACTGAGAAGTCAACACACCTTCACAGATTTACACCTCCAATCCCTGCAGATCATCTTATTAACAAAGCATTAACACCTGCCATCTATTTACCCTCAAACACACCTTTAATATGACTTTATCCAGCCCCACCCCCCCAGGAGGGTATTCCTTATATAATACTGGAAAGACCAACAAGAACGTCTCGGCTAGCTTTTTAAATTCAGCCTGTGCTGTGGATATCTTTAATGCATCGTCACATTAACGCAAAGATTCAGAAGTACAATACAAACGGTTTAATTGTGTCATTAACAATCAGCAACCACTCCTAGTTAGAACATTTCTGCATAAAGAAACAGAGAAACACTTATAAAACAGTCAGTCGTAACAAAATAACTGGTGTTCTCATTGCGATAAACTCATAAAAAAGAAACACTTTTTTTTATACATCATATTTATACAGGAATTGGATCATTAACCAAAGGAAGACACATTGAAAACATCAATTTCACACCAATTGCATATGTTTTCATCTCTAAGGTGATCTATAGGTTAGTCGTTTTACCTACGCTTATTTGCATGATGGTAAAAATTGCATACAACATTAATTGTGAAGCTCGCTTGAGTTGCTCGACACACAGCACTTTTTTTAGGCAACTGTTAAAGCACATTTTCAATTTAAAACGCTTAAGACACTTTCTGATTTTACTGCCCATCAAAACGACATTTATAAATAGAAAAAGATCAGTAAAACGAAAAGCGTCAGGTGGCGGTAAAATGTTCGGAAAACATGACTACGTCAGAACGCGGCGTGAACCGAAAAATAAATAATGCCGGACGATGCCGAGACGATGCTGAAAACGAGGTTGTGATTCACATTTCAAACTGTGGAAATCCAGGATTTTACAGTGACCAAAGTTTTGCTAAATAATCTAACATCGGCAGTGCCATACAGTATATAGTACAAGGCATTCGTTGGCATAGTTTAAGACTGTATATATCTTTTTTTACAATTAATATATGTCTATATATATATTTATAATTCTTCAAACCAAATAATAAGATTGAGCCGTTTTCACCGGTTTACCAGCAGGTCGAAAGGATTCAGAGACGGAGCGATTCTTCTTTTTATTTCAAAGAGAATGACTCATAAGCCAGCAGTGCTTCGACCCAGTACCTCATCATTAAGGCCTTTGTCTACCCCTTTTCTCCAATATCATGCATTTAAAATGATCCAGTTACCATCACATACGTAAACATCAAAGTCTATCAAACTCCGCTGACTATTCCTTTTTTAAAATCAGTAGTTCGAAATCAGTGTAAAAACAGACAACAAGGGCAGTCGGCAAATATCCACAGCAACATACTGTTGACTTAAAGAAATAGTTCACCCAATCAATGAAAATTCCGGAATTATTTACTAACACTCACGTTTGACTTGAAAACACGTATGACTTTTTTCTTCCATGCAACAAAAAGATGATTTTTTTTTTTAAATAAATATCTCGGCCACTCAGGCCATACACTGCAAAAAATCACTTACTTATCAGTATGCAAAGACACCTAAACATACTTAAAACAAGATACTTTTACTTGATTTGCAAAATGACGTATTGACTCTTATTTTCAGAGATAAAAAAAGAAAATCGGCAATGGGGTCAGAAAAAAAAAGCTTGCTTTCCTTTCAAATTAAGCACATTTTTCTTACCCCATTGGCGAATGGTTTTTACTTGTGTAAAGCATGAATTGCACCAAATGTGGTCAGATTACTCTGAAAACAAGTCCTAATATCTTGTGCCATTTTGCTTTTCAAGTAAATTCATCTTGCTTTCAGGATGTATAGATTCTTTCACTGGAAAACAAGACAAAAATACTGAGTAAGACAATAATGTTTGCAGTGTATAATGAAAGGGAGTGAGGACTGGGGCTTTAAAGCTTCGAAACAACAAGAAAAGCTCTAAAAAGTATAATAAATGTAGCCCATATGACTCTTGCATTTCAAGTCTTCTGAAGCCATTTGATAGCTTTATATGACAAAGAAACCCAAATTAATGTCGTTCAACACAGAAAATCTCTTTATACATATTACATTTTTAACATGTTGGAGCTTGACAGCCTCAGTCTCCATTCACTTTCATTATATGGATATAAATGGTGACTTGGGGCAAGATATTCTTCAGAAATGAACCTTCTTTCCATGTGAGAGAGGCATACTGGTTTGGAACCACATGAGGGTGAGTCAATAATGACAGAATAATTTTTTGGGGTGAACTATCCCTTTAAGATTAATTTAAAATTGTTTTTTTTTTTTTTTTTAAGATTTTGTTTAGTTGTGCAGATTATTGAAATAATGCACGAGTCTTTACAGTGAAATCATACACACTTTACAAAACTGTGAAAGTTAATCACCTCTGCATTATTCAGTCTCATGTTAAAAGTCTTACAGTTTCGCCCATGGAACACAGACAGCGAGAACGGCAGAGGTATGAGAATAAGATTTCAATGCAAACAAAGACATCCGCGAGGTCACCGTCACTCTTTAGCCTCCTGCTCAGTTTGGGCCTGGCCCTGGGCGTGCGTTTCGGATGCCAGGTGCTCTTCAATTTTGATGGAGAACATTGTGCTGTTGGTCTGGACGCTATCGTCAAGCTCCGTTAACAACCCACCCTCATTCAAGTCTGTCAGGCCCTCGTCTTTGTTGTTGTTGCTGTTGTTGTTGGAGGGGAACCCGAAGGTTGCTTCTTTCAGCTTGCCGGCATGATTGATATAGAAGCGCTGGTTTTGGAAGAACTTGATGATGGTGTGTTTGGGCAGGTCCAGCTGGGCCGAGAGGGTGTGGATGGCCTCCTCGTCCGGATAAAGCCCCACGTCCTGGATGAAGCTCTGCAGGATGCCCAGTGCCTCCATGGAGATGCGGTTGCCCTGGCGACTCTTGCAGCGGTTGTCGTCCTCAGACTCGGCGGGTGAAGCCGTAGAGGGCTGTCGCGGGGGGAGCCGCGGTCCCATCTGCTGCTGTTGTTGCTGTTGTAAGGGCTGCTGGGACAGAGGCGGCTGGGAGGGGTGCGGCAAGGGCAGGGGCACCTGGAGTTGAGAGGACGGCTGTTGATGAGCCTGAGAGGGTGAAAGAAAGATACTCTATGTCAACTTACAGGTGATGTATATTTCCACACAGAATGTTAAAATTCCTATATCCTATAGAGACCACTATAAGTAAGCCATTTATAGGTTTATTTCCCCGAAAAGTGTACACACTGCGGCATGATCAAAACATTGCACTGTTTGTTTGAGCATCCCAACCAGGGGCAGGACAATTTGACTTGTTTGGAAATCCCGTTTGAAAACATGTTTATTATGTTTAATAATAATCAAGTACTTTCATTTTGTAAAGTATTTAATTAGGCATTACCACATGATTTAATATATATGGTTGTTTCTTCAACTTCAGGCAAAATGTAGCAGGTGGTGATTTTATTGTTATTATTGATTACTATTTGATTATTATTATTATATGAATGTCATATTAAAATTAAGTTTTTACCAGGCCATATCATTTATTTTGAATCCTTTTCAAAGGACTTTAATACATACATTTGAATGCTTTTGCCTTGTCCCAGACCCAGAATTGTAATATTAAAATGAAAATCCATGTTTAAAACTATAATAATAAAATAAAAATAAGAGTGAAATAAACATAAACCATTTCACTATTTAGTGTGAAATTGATGTTTTTACATTTTTCTGTTCTGAAAATTCTGTTCCACGGTTGTAGCATAATTTCCACCAAATTTAACAATTTGATCCCTAATACAGTTTTTTTGCAAAGTTAGTGTATTTGTTAACGAAGTGGACAAAGGAGTCAGTGAAGTGCGTGCTTGAGGTTAAATATGAGACGTGATGTTTGAAGAAAACAAAGAAAAGTAAAGGAAAAATCATTTATGAGCAGCATATTATTATTGGGCGTCATTTCCAGTCAAGCCGTAATTTTGCCAAATTATGACAAAAGTGTAAAAAATATTATTTAACTGTTTGTTTTTGAGCTACAAAAGGGTATTTACATGACTTTCAGATTTGTTTTAATTTTTGCATAAATCTCTTGTGATGCCTGTACATACACTGTTGGACACTGATAATAGACAAACCTAATAAAGTAGTGAGAGTGTGAAAAATATTTACTTTCTAGAGGTCCATAATGCTAAAATTGCCAGAAGTTGTAATTTACATTTACATTTATGCATTTGGCAGACGCTTTTATCCAAAGTGACTTACAGTGCACTTATTACAGGGACAATCCCCCTGGAGCAACTTGGATTAAGTGTCTTGCTCAAAGACACAATGGTGGTGATTGTGGTGATTGAACCAGCGACCTTCTGATTACCAGTGATGTAATTCTGTATACGAATATAGACTGTGTGTTTTGTGGACCATTCAGAGTAAATTCTAGAGTTTATTGTGTGTGAAAATCATGCCATGCATTACATTTTTTCCACATTCTGATGGTTGATGTGAAAATTAACTGAAGCTCCTGACCCATATCTGGATGATTTTATTCACTGCACTGCTGCCACATGATTGGCTGATTAGATAATCGCATGGATGGTTGTTGGTGCCAGATTAGGCTGGTTTGAGTATTTCTGTAACTGCTAATCTCCAGGGATTTTCACACACAAAAGTCTCTTGAATTTAATCCAAATGGTGCCAAAAAACATCCAGTGAGCAGCAGTTCTGTGGAACTGTGGTTCAAACTGATAAAGTCTACGGTAACTCAGATAACCCCTCTGTACAATTGTGGTGAGAATAATATAATCTTCTGAGATCATGGTTGGCAATGTTTTGGCACGAGGGGGACCTACACAATATTAGGCAGGTGGTTTTAATGTTGTGGCTGATCTGTGTGTGTAATATATATATATACTGTTTATATAGTATATAAATGGGTGTTTACTCCTTTTCATGTACGACTGTTAACACAACCCCCCCCCCTCTGTTGACAATACATAAAATAAATAAATTGATCAATTGTCACACATTATACATACATTTCTGCATATACATGGTGAAATTATTTATTTTTCACATATCCCAGCTAAGATGGGGTCAGAGTGCAGGGTCAGCCATGATATGGCGCCCCTGATTGCTTATCAAGCCTGTTTCTTAATGCAGTAAAAATAAAAACTCAATGTGCAGCAAGATTTGGCCATGTGGGCATTGCGAGTGATGTACTGAGTGCTATCGGTGTCTGGGTTTAGGTCACTTTCACATCACTGTAAACATATGACACATTTGCTCTGAAATGTGCCATTGTTTGACAGTTTGGGGCATTGTAGCAGGCAGCTGCTTTTTTCCATTCACCATACAGAACGCTTTTCCTGGGACATTCCCAAGAGCACCCGGAATACTTGATAACATTTTGCAAATGCACAACAGTCAACAGATAACATATCAAAGACAAAAGGAATACAATGAGCAGAAATAAATGCAAGTAAAGAGCATATTATCTAGCAACGTAATGTACAATGCACCGACATGAGGTAAATTACATTGAACAAAGTTTTACATTTTGAAGAAACATTTAGGAAAATATAAGTAGCGCTTTCACATTGAAAACTTGTTGCCACAATGCAAAGCTTTATTAATGTACCAGGTCTATCTATATATCAACATGAGTCAGTCAACCTTATGTTGTGCCTAAGAGCCCCTTAACCGTGGTAAAATTACTGTAAAGCAGCCTCTTGAGGCTTACTGGTTTATTATGCCACCGCATGTCTTAGAAGACATTTGACTAACAATTGCAAATCTTTAAAACATAACCAGCCGTGTGCGGATGCTGTTGCCTTAAGTGGTGAAAATGGAAGTGAGTAAATGTTTTTCTGTTTTCTTGGATTGACCATATGCTTGCAAGTAAACAAAATAATCGGATCAAAGACGCAGCTGTAACCAGACGAACTTGAGGGATTTTTATGATTAAATATGGATTCTGAATAGTGATGAATTTATCAAAATAGCCAGCTGTCCTTAATATCTAAACGCAGACAAATGATGTTGCTAATGACTGTTTTGCTTACACAGCAAGGGAGCACAGAATTACTGGTGTTTTACAGAGACGTACAGCTCCTCAAAACTCCAAGTGATCAAAAGAAAATTAAATAGACATCATTTTGGTATAAACTAATAGACTAAAATCATGTAAAGGAAACCAAATGATTGCACAAAACAGAGTGGGTCAGTATGTGTACATATTTGTGAATCAGGGGCGTAGCAGTCGTTTTAAAAGTGGGAGGGACACAGGTGTTAGTAGGTGGCTCGCACAAACCTAACACTTACAGGGCAGTATTCAAATGTAACAGTATACATTAATATATAAGTAGGATATAAGTATTATATTAATATATTACATACTTGTATTTGTAGTATTTTAAAGATTCAAGTATTGCAAATGTATTGCACATGTGCACAATTGTATTTTACTCTGTGCTTGTGCATTGTGGGATTTAAATGTATCCAAGTGGCTCGAGTGTTTTGCCTACGTTCCCGAACATTTGCTCAGATCCATTTAGTGATTCGTTCAGTGGCCATTTCCAGTGATGCCAGAAGGTGGTGACAAATGAGTGTCTTGTGTGAAATGAGTTAGTCACTGAATCAACGATCAAAAGAAAATTTGACTCCTTTAAAATGTGTTTGTCTACAGACCTACAAAGAGACTTTAGTAGAGGTTTTAAGCAATTTGTGAGTTGTTGTGCATGACTTGTATCAAAAGACATCAATTACAGTCTTATAATAATTATAATGAGTTTCAATAACGTCTGTGCGTTTTCATGTATAAGAAAGTGTCTACATATCTATTCACTTCAGGAAAATGCACAAGTGCTCTAAGAACACGGCAGATCTATCTTTTATCCTACAGATTGTTGACTGCACACTAATATAGAGGTAAAAAACAGGAGCTGATATTAAAAATAGCTTTACATATTTAACACAGATCTAGTAATCTGCTTGGCGAAAACAACCAATCAAACTATTACCTCACAAACATAACGTAAAAAGCATAACTTAATGAAGACTCATGCGCTGATATAAACTCCACTTACAAAGACGGATTGTCCTTTTTTTCTGCAGTGCATTTCACGTAATGCTGGCAATCAGCGATATGTTCCTCATGTCTAGATTATTCATTTAGATCAACATCAATCCTGATAAAAACATATCAGGATAAATGAGCATTGTTGAAAGCAGCTTTGTAGAAATGAACGGAGCCGCACTGTTTAGACTTTCTGACTGATGGCCTATTATGTAAAGTTTGTTTTGGATCATGAAACTCACCTGTGATTGGCTGGATGATCGCTCAATCAACTCAAAGTAACAAAATGCAAAGAATACTGTATACAAATCCACCATTTGGACTCGGTATGGGTTTAGCTTGAAAAAGTGCGGGGGACCAAAGCACCTTTTTAAAGACATCCCCCGTGGCTGCTACGCCCTTGTAGTGTATATACTTGTGACAGGGCGGAGAGTGGGGCCGGGTTGTGATTATACACACCCAGTCCTTTATCAGGCTAATTAAGCCTCAGAGAGGGATAAAGGCCAATGGCAGACGGTGGTGCGACGAGAGAGAGATAGTTTACGGACATGTCCGTCATTTGTGTGTTTTGTCTTTTGTTTAAGTTTATTATTAAAATATAATTGATATTGCCAAGCTGGTTCTCGCCACCTCCTTTCCATTGAACTACGTTACACTGGTCCCCACGAGTCGCCGAGAATCGCGGTGGGGCGTTTTGACTGCCAGGGGTCGTGAGTCTGACTCCGGTACGCCCGGGGGGAAGTGGCTGTCGTCCGCCTGAGAGGGTGGAGGAGTGACCGAGGACCATGTGACGGTGTACTGGAGAACCGGCGAGTAGGTATTTTTTTCATCTCTCTCTCTCTCTCTCGCTCACTGCCGCTCCGCGTTGGCCTTTTCCCTCTTGTTTAAATTTTAAACGTGTTTTTTGGGGAGTACTACACTGTTACCGGAAATACACCTCCATTTTAATTATTTCTGTTTCCCTCCCCTCCCTCATCCAGGTAGATGGGGATGACCTGCCGGCAGACCGGGCTTAAAGCACGCCCTCCCCCAGGGAAAGAGGGTTGGGGGGGGTGGGGGGTGTACATCAGGCCGGGGGCTCCCCAACTTGAGAGAACGAGGTAGGATTGTGACAGGGCGGAGGGCGGGGCCGGGTCCCTTATCAGGCTAATTAAGCCTCAGAGAGGGATAAAGGCCGATGGCAGACGGTGGTGCGACGAGAGAGAGATAGTTTACGGACATGTCCGTCATGTGTGTGTTTGTCTTTTGTTTAAGTTTATTATTAAAATATAATGTATATTGCCAACACTGTATGTGTGTGCACACTTATAATATCCCATCTGACGGTTCTGTAAAAATACATAAATTAATAGAGATTTTGCTATTCTGCTTATGTTGCTATATTTGCACGTCTATAACGGATAGGACTGCTTCACATTATCTACAAGTTAAAGTGACTAAGAAACATAAACTAATGTGAAAATACACAGAGGGACGTGTCTCAATCATGTCTAGACAAGAATGTTTATTGTCAGACACAACATAAAGTAGCATTTAGATGTTTACGGTTAGCAATGTTGCAACTTTCTGCATTAAAAATGAAGTTATATTTGTTTATATTCGCTACTTGGCAAGGGCTTCGAATGTTGTTCATCCAATCAGAACTTTGAGTGAGAACTATGCAGTATAATATTAGTTATTATTAGTTTTGAGTCTTTTGTTTTTAACTGAATTGGGAAATAATGGTAAATGGTCTGCACTTATATAGCGCTTTTATATTAACCTTAGAGGTTACCAAAGCGCTTTACACGGTGTCCCAATCACCCATCCACACTCACATTCACACACCAATGGCGGCAGAGCTGCCATGCAAGGTGCTAGCCTGCCATTGGGAGCAACTTGGGGTTCAGTGTCTTGCCCAAGGACACTTTGGCATGTGGAGCCGTTTGGGCCGGGATTCGAACCACCAACCCTGCGATTGATAGCCGACCCGCTCTACATTATGAAGCACTATTATAATATTAACTAATATTATAATTTGTCAACTATTTAATTCACTGGATTTAAAAAATATCACATCATATTAAAAATACATACATCATATTAATAATAATATATATGTTATTACATAATATAATATTTTATGACACTAGTATATCCATCCATCCATCCATCGTCAAGCGCTTATCCTGTGTACAGGGTCGCGGGGGGCTGGAGCCTATCCCAGCTAACATTGGGCGAAAGGCGGGGGACACCCTGGACAAGTCGCCAGTCCATTGCAGGGCGACACTAGTATATATATATATATATATATATATATATACTGTGTATATACACTCACCTAAAGGATTATTAGGAACACCTGTTCAATTTCTCATTAATGCAATTATCTAATCAACCAATCACATGGCAGTTGCTTTAATGCATTTAGGGGTGTGGTCCTGGTCAAGACAATCTCCTGAACTCCAAACTGAATGTCAGAATGGGAAAGAAAGGTGATTTAAGCAATTTTGAGCGTGACATGGTTGTTGGTGCCAGACGGGCCGGTCTGAGTATTTCACAATCTGCTCAGTTACTGGGATTTTCACGCACAACCATTTCTAGGGTTTACAAAGAATGGTGTGAAAAGGAAAAACATCCAGTATGCGGCAGTCCTGTGGGCTGAAAATGCCTTGTTGATGCTAGAGGTCAGAGGAGAATGGGCTGACTGATTCAAGCTGATAGAAGAGCAACTTTGCCTGAAATAACCACTCGTTACAACCGAGGTATGCAGCAAAGCATTTGTGAAGCCACAACACGCACAACCTTGAGGCGGATGGGCTACAACAGCAGAAGACCCCACCGGTACCACTCATCTCCACTACAAATAGGAAAAAGAGGCTACAATTTCCAAGAGCTCACCAAAATTGGACAGTTGAAGACTGGAAAAATGTTGCCTGGTCTGATGAGTCTCGATTTCTGTTGAGACATTCAGATGGTAGAGTCAGAATTTGGCGTAAACAGAATGAGAACATGGATCCATCATCCCTTGTTACCACTGTGCAGGCTGGTGGTGGTGGTGTAATGGTGTGGGGGATGTTTTCTTGGCACACTTTAGGCCCCTTAGTGCCAATTGGGCATCATTTAAATGCCACGGTCTACCTGAGCATTGTTTCTGACCATGTCCATCCCTTTATGGCCACCATGTACCCATCCTCTGATGGCTACTTCCAGCAGGATAATGCACCATGTCACAAAGCTCGAATCATTTCAAATTGGTTTCTTGAACATGACAATGAGTTCACTGTACTAAAATGGCCCCCACAGTCACCAGATCTCAACCCAAAAGAGCATCTTTGGGATGTGGTGGAACGGGAGCTTCGTGCCCTGGATGTGCATCCCACAAATCTCCATCAACTGCAAGATGCTATCCTATCAATATGGGCCAACATTTCTAAAGAATGCTTTCAGCACCTTGTTGAATCAATGCCACGTAGAATTAAGGCAGTTCTGAAGGCGAAAGGGGGTCAAACACAGTATTAGTATGGTGTTCCTAATAATCCTTTAGGTGAGTGTATATATATATTAGTCTTTGTTTATATATTATATTAGTCTGAAATCATGAAAATTATTTGAACAAGCTTGTAAATGTAGTTGCTTATGTAATGCGAACATTCAAATGTATAGCATGACAAGTCATGCACTATAGTAAAAAGGTTTAGATGTCACAAGATAGCGTTGTGGGAGGGACAGGGTTAAAAGTAAGTCTTTATGAACTGATAATCTGCTGTTTTACTCGTGATTTCTGTGAAAGTGATTAAAAATCACTGTTGTGGTAGCGCCTCTAGTGCTCATTAAACCAGGAAACTGCCATGATACACACAACGAGCCACAAAAAAATTATTTTGCAAAAATGTAGGTACCAGGATGTATTTTGTTGTTGTTGTTGTTGAATTTGTAGTAAAAATATCTATTTTACAAGGCTATAAAACTCCTACTGAGATATAAGAGTTTGGTGTGTGTTTGTAAGACTGACCTGTAGGGGGTCTGTGGGCATGTGCAGCATGTGAGCGGGTCTGTCGGCATGATGCTGCTGGCCTCCATTGCTCTCCTGCTCGTATATGATGTCCCGTTCTGATTGGGACAGACTGAGAAACCGGCGGATCATAGAAAGGTTCTCCCAGAGTGTGCGGTTCTCCGGGGACGGGTCTTCCTTCCAGCGCAGGAGTTCACAAAGCCAGCCCTGCAGAATTACACACAGATAACACATTTACAGTATGCAGATCACGCATCAAATAGAGAGCATATACAGTATGATTAAAAACATATATATTTTTTTTCATTTATTATAATTGCATATCTATGGTTTATAGTAAAGAAATATATGTACCGGTAGGTTCTTTTTGAACTACCAACAAAACCATTAATAACTGAATTCTATTGGGCCTGTATGATTATTTTGGACATGTAACAGGTTGATGAAAACACATCCTCATACGGGAGCATGTGTTTCCCCCCTCCATATTTTCACAATAGTTCATGTGTACTTTTTAATATATTAATTGGGACAAAACTAGTTAGTGACTATTTTCAAATCTGCCATTGGTCGCGCAAACTCATAGTCCTGGCCCAAACTAATATTATTGGTTGAGCCAGTCGGGCCGTTTACACAAACAAATCACAATTCAGTTTGATGCTGCAAGTGACACAGAAAAAAAAAAAATCACACCTAACTTTTAAGTCAAATATATGTGTAGCTTCTAGTTTTAGGAAAGAAATTGCAAATATATAAATGAAAGAGAAATAAGAGCACTCTAGAGTGTGTTCCAGTAGTCCAGTCCTGGCACACTAACAAAAGTGATGCCATAGTCTCCACACCAGTGTGTGGCAGCACCTTTCAATTCCACAGGATTACACAACACACACACACACACACACACACACACACACACACACAGCGTGGTGCTGCATGGCAGAGATAACTCAGCATTTCTGTTGTCCCATGTTCCCTCTCCCCAAAAGCCATGCAAAGCCCATGAGAGAGAGTGAGAGAGAGAGAGAGAGAGGCTCACCACAGCTCACCTTGTTCTTCTGCCACATTTATTATTGCATTATTTTATTTGCATGCGCACTTGCACAGGGATTTCACTCTTGTTCCTACTATAGTTCAAACAAACACATACACACACCTTATCGCAGCCATTAACCACACTATCATGAAATAATCCTCAATCAAACATCTGCAAACGCTGTGGATAAAAAAGGTAAAGAAATCCCACCATGCCACAGAACAAGCTACTGAAAAAAAAAACACACATTATTGTAACACCTGTGCAACCAAACTAAAACCTAACCAAACAGAGGTATTAGTAATAATGTAATTGCATTATAAAACTAAAAACAGATACAATTTTGGATTTCCCATGGAGAGCTACAGAGACAGTGCAATGCACTCTGGGCCAATTAAAGACCTGAAAAACTGTTTGTATTTGTTCAATTGCATTTCTTCACTGCCTTGTTATAAACAGAGAGCGTTATCAAACGTTCGGCCTGGATACGGGATGCTCTTTCATAACAGAAAAGTCTTTAGTGAAGTTCTCAGTTGCATTTCAACTTTGTTTAATGTGTTTCTCCTACAATTCCTTTGGAGAAATGAAAAGTTGCTTTGGTATAAGTATAGAGCTATAAAATTAAAGTGGACCGTGACTCAGATGATTTATTTTTTGAAGAAATTTAGGAGAAATCAATTGTGATTTTTTTCTTCTTTTGTTTAGGCAACTGGGTCTGTCTAAACCTAAAAACCTCCAGCTCACTTGATATATATATATATATAGAATCATTAATATTTTTGCATTGTGACTTTATTTTCATTACAATTAAGCATAATACTATAATGCAATGTTTGTTTCTTTTCTTTAACCAGCATAAATTAAAGGCACTGCAACAAATACTACCATGATGTATAAACACTTTATTAAATTATTTATTATAGTTATTATTTTGTTATTATTATTATTATTAATATATGAAACTTAATTGTATGATTATTTGTATTATTCATTTATTAAACTATTAAATCCTATTTATTAAAAACTATTAAAATAAAAAAATATTATTATTATTGTTAAATATTAATAAAATATTATAATATTAATAAAATATTATTTTTGCATCACAGTAACAGGGATTTGTGGGGGAGTGCTTAATTGTCGTGGAAATATTGTCACAATGCATAAAATGATCCTAAAAAATACCCTTGATTTTCTTAAAGCAAAATATCATTTTTAAATGTCTTATTTTTATGTTTTGATTTTATCTTTTGAACACTTTGGTGACTTTTTCATGTGAAATATGACTTGACATATGTTCTGATGGGTTTCGTGGGATTCACTAACTTTACTATTGTCTTCCCCAAATGTACAATATAGGGGTTATGGTTGGTGGATTGGGTCAAAAGGTCCAGCATGAGAGGGCCAGGAAGCCCACCAGAGCCCCTATTGTGTTCTGGGTATAAAAAGCAGTGGGGCATACTGATAAAAATATTTCTCTTGCACACAATGACTGAATTCATGCATAAGATTCACCCAGCTTAGCAGGATAGCGTGTGTCTATGTGTGTGTGTGAGGGCCGAGCAGTCACAAGCTGCCAATGAGTGCCGCACAGGACTCTTCTGTGAGAGAACACCATGGTGTTTATGTCCCTCACCCCAACCAACATGCCAGCAAACACATTAATAAACTTTGGATTGAGTTCAGGAGCCCCAGACAGTCGTGGCAGTCCACATTCAGTCACATGGCACCATCAACACATTTTTATTATCTCATTTGGTTCATCAACCCCTCCGCTTAGCCTGAGGCTGTTCTGCCAGGCCTTACAGTCCTCTGAGACAATACCGCTTGGCCCTCGGTATGTGGTACGTCCACCACTCCCAAATCAGCCATCAGATCCACAGAATCACTGGGTCGTACCCCAATTCCTATACTCGTACTATGCTCTAAAAGTGTGTACTAGTGATGGGAATATATATATATATATATATTCCCATCATAAAAACTATATATATATATATATATATATATATATATATATATATATATATATATAGTTTTGAGAATGTAGTAAGATTAAACAGTTCTAATGAACCAAACCAACCAGCTCCGAGTTGAATCACAACATTACAAACTTCGATTTACAAAATCGAACAACAAGACATTAAAGACAGCATCTTTCATGAAGGAATGAACTAAAATCCCATGAAGCATTGCAAAGACATAATCAATTAAAAATAATGGAAATAAAGGTCAAAAGTATTGAGCTAAAGTTGTTGATTTGAAGTATAAATCCAATATATTTTTGATGTTATTGAAAATTATTTTCAATAGTTTGAGAGTGTTGGGAGACCGACTCTATTGCATCATTTACGGTGTGTCTTACGAGTGGGTGTTTGCTGCAGAGCCACGATTCTTTGATTGGTGGATCTGTCTCTATAGATTCACGGGGAGAGCAGTTCTTCACCAGACAGTGCGCTATTAAAAGTGATTTTTTAAAAAGAAAAAAGAAGTTGAACATGGACTGATGGTTTCAACAGAAGCATTTACCACCGGTTAACAACCTCAGAGCTCATGGTAGGTCCGTCTTTAAGGGGTTACAAGTTATCCTAAATAATCAAATCTATGAAAAAATGTATGGGATTGCACTCTATTGGGAACAGAGCTAGGGAAGGTATTTTAAAATTGGAGCTTCCCAAGCTACAAACTACTCCAAGTAGTTAAACTACAGTCAAGATACAGTTTATTTAAAGATATTTGTTAGCTATGTTAGGTACAAAGAAAAAGTACTTTGAAACTAACTACATTGAAGCTACATATTAAATGGGGCAATCTGTTTTTTAATTTTTGAATGTTTTTTAACTATAATGTTATATATATATATATATATATAGTACTGTGCAAAAGTCTTAGGCACATAAGATGTTTCACAAAAGCATTTTAATCTTAAGATGGTTATTTATATCTTCAGCTTTAGTGTGTCAATAGGAAATATACATTTTAGACTCCCAAACATTACTTTTGTAAATAGATTAGAATAGAAGAACAGGGAGCCCTGCAACAGACATCATTGCCCCCACAAAGCCCCCCACTGAACATCATGAGAGCCTGGGATTACTAGAAGAGACAGAAGTAATTGAGACAGCTGAAACAGATAGAAGAACTGTGGAGAATTATCCAAGATGCTTGGGACATCCTATCTGCCAACAACCAAGAAAAACTGTATCCAGGTGTATCTAGGAGAATTGCTGCTGTTTTAAAGGCAAAGGTGGTCACGCCGAATACTGATTTAGCTTTTTTATGTTTACTGGACTCTGTATGACATTAATTGATAAATGAAAACTATTTTTGCCATTATTTTTGAAGACATACTCACTATGCAACATTTTTCACCAGTGCCTAAAACTTTTGCACAGTACTGTATATATATATATATATATATATATATATATATATATATATTAGGGCTGTCAATCGCAATTTTTTTGAATTCAATTAATTATGACATATCGATTAAAATGGATAAAATGTTTTAATTTAATTAATTACATTATATGCCGATTCATAAATCAAATTAACCGCAATTAATCGCATATTATCTGCTAATAAAGACCCCCAAATAAAGATAATTCATATAAATAATGCATAATAATTCAAATATTTATAAAAAAGATATGCAGGGCCTATTGAAATTCAGTCTGAAATAAATTGCATTAATGTGGCAGATGAAAAAATTATTGATTAGGTAATACAAAAAGTGGATTAAGAACTCAATATATGGTTTGTTTTATTCTAATATCACTGAACAAGCCTACGTTTGACAACAATCTGTTTTGCATTGAGTTCGTCAACGTGTCCAGTTCACACAGGATGTGTTCTTGTGTTCCGTCTGCTCTATTTTTAAAAGCACTGGAAACTTCTGAAAATCACATTTCAAGATTCCTGTATTCTGTTGTGCTTCCTCAGTGAGGCGCTGCAACCAACTGACGTGGCTCGTAAAAACAAATATACTTCAAACTTGAATAGGAGTGGTGGTGGCGTAGTGGGCTAAAGCACATAACTGGTAATCAGAAGGTTGCTGGTTCGATCCCCACAGCCACCACCATTGTGTCCTTGAGCAAGGCACTTAACTCCAGGTTGCTCCGGGGGGGATTGTCCCTGTAATAAGTGCACTGTAAGTCACTTTGGATAAAAGCATCTGCCAAATGCATAAATGTAAATGTAATTGACCCTTCGCTAAGCCCCGCCCCCCTTGGTTATGGGCGCTCGCTCTGACAACTCTGCAGAACTCCCCATAGGAATGAATGGGAGATTGCCTTGAACTGCACACACACACACACACACACACACACACACACACACACACACACACACACACACACACACACACACACACACACACACATATATATACACAACTATAAAACAGAACAAACAGGGCCCTGTCAAAAGGGTTGCGACAAATATGGAAGCATGCAATTCTCCAGAATGTCTTTAAATATCGTAACATTAACTTTTGTCTCCACTGAAATGAAGGGATCTCATCCAAACCCGTTAATTAGATGGGAGTGCCCACACATTTTTAATGCATTATAGCTAAATACATTACATTTAAAATTCAAAATGACTTAACTTTCAGATCCATGCATTTAAAAAAATGCTTCTCGCATTTCTTGCCACTTTTTTTGCAGACGTCTTCTTTTGTAGTGCAAGAGGATATGGGCGATATCAGCCCCAAAAAAGCATGCACAATACATACTTCGAAAACTCAAAGGAAACAGTATGCCATCTAGATGCCTAATCCTAATCTTGCATACTATATAAAATGGACAATATGCAAATTAGGATGTAGCGACTGCTGTTTCCAGATCAGTTGTCGTGGCTGTTGTCTTATCAGTCATAACATCATTGGCTGTGTTTCTCAAACAAATATGCAAGTTTCGTTAGAGATACGGCCCGATAGACCCACCTGAAATGTCCTAGCTACCAAACAAACACAAAAACTCCTTTTTTGCTTACACGTACATCTGTCAAAAAAACCAAACAATCTGGGGCAGATGTCAGAGAATCATTCTTTCTTTTTCGTTCGTTTCGATTGTTTTCAAATAAAGATGCTAATCCATTGTTATGGCTTCAGTCTTGAGTGCGTTGAAGTAAAAACAAAAGCGAGAAACAAACATCTTGATGTCAGGCAGAGGGGCTGCGGCATTCACCAGACAAAAGCATTATTGTTTCCAGCTACGCCGCCCCTGCGGAATCTGGCAGCGACTCAGCTTTGGAAGACAGTGTCATGAAGATCAATTCAGAAGATAATACAGTGTGCTCAAACCTGTTTTTCATCTGCGTGTGGGGGTCTACGAGCGAACGAATGAACAAACGTGTGTGGGGTTTGTGGATGTACGAAGAAGGAATTGGACTCACCGTGTGCGCGTCAAGTCCATCTGTTGGCTGAAATGTATTAATGTGTTGGCACAGCATATGTGAATCTTCTGCAACAATAAGCAAAAAAGAAACATGGGCCAAAAATAGGCAGGGGACGGACTGTCTTTTTGGATATCTTGCTATGCAAATAGACCTGCTCGCCGGTATTTATTCAAATGGTCTTGGCACGGCGGAAGAGAACACCAGGCCAGTGCCCCAGATGAACTCTACACAAACATCGAGGTATCCGATCCCCACAGATGCGGTCAGGCAAATAATAATCTTACTGCCTCGATCCTTAAAGGAATAGTTCAACGGAAATGAAAATCCTGTCGTCATTTACTCACCCTCATTTCATGCCAAAAGACTTTCTTTTGAGGAACATAAAATGTGAATTCTGGAGGACTATCCTGCCCGCTGTATTCCATTTAATAAAATTGAAAGGGGACTGAGAATGTCAAGCAAAAAAATGACATAACGTGCACAGATTTATCTGTCGTACCGCAAGTTTTCTGAAATCATTCTACATTTTTCCATCTTTAGTGAAAGGTTCCTTTAAATGAGAGCTATAAATACCTTCTGGTTGCCATGATGGTGAGAGGGAATTTTTTTGAGCCTATATTGGATAAAAGATTCCTATTTTTCAGTGTGTATGTAATGCTATAGCACAATGTGTTCTGTCTTGGCTTGTTTGATTGCAACATATCAATATATAGTGCTGTTGTTGTGCAAAAAATTCCCGTCGGGGATCAATAATGTCTATCCATCTTTCTAGACAGCTCTCTATGCAGAGATACAGAGCAGCGAGGGACCTGCTGAGCAACATGCCATTTATATGAGTCCTGTGAACTTTCAATTACTTTTCAGATAAGGGGGCCCCAAAAAGTATTTGAACACTGAAGCCACACTTAAAACATATGCGTATTGTTGCATTAGATAAAACATCAAATCTAAACTATGAAATAGTCAATTATTTACAATAAAAATGCACAGTCTTCATGCAAAACATAATGATTGCAGGTTGGCACGCAACCAGATTAAGCCATATTCCACCATCTGAAATAGTTTTTCTAGTAAGAAACAAAGAACTGACCTCATAAGTGAGCACAAATTAGTTATTAATTGACAACAACTGTGGCAGAAAAATATTAAAATCTACTTTGCACCTTGATATGCAACTGTGTACAGTATATAAATATTTGTACGAAATATTAGGAATGCAGAAGCATTGGTAGCCCATACAGTAGCAAGGTCAACATTTTCAAGAAACACGAAAAAAGTAGCAGTAGGAAGCAATAGTGTATGTTGATCCTAATATATTTCAAACAAAGAGCACCGTGCCTGCGACAAGCTCACGACACACGCGCAACCTATGAGAAATGCGAGTCCATCAATTATAAGCGTGTGAATTAAGATTTAATTCAAAGCTGGAGTTTAATTGCTAATATCAGAGAGTAATTAAGCAGATAAATCATGCCTGATCTTATTGAATTACAGATTAAAACGGCATAAAACCTGCAAATTGTACATGTCAGCTCCAACAGCACTCTTAATTAATGCACAAGTTTGCTTTGAAATGGCAAAAATAGATCAAGTTGTATCACTTTTATCACGAACTTTGACATTGGTTGAATATAACGCAGGCGTCACTGAGTGTGCATAAATACCAAAAATCAGCTTATCAAAAAAATCAGACAATGCAAGAAAACCACATATATGTGGGCTCTTAAATCATTGGATTATTCCAGTAATACGCATAACACTTGCACACATTAAATAAACCAGTAAGAACGCAGGTTTAAGATGTTTAAATGCAAAATCTGCGTAATTGGCAAACATTTCCATGTGCCGATTTATGCTTAAACCAGTTGAAGGCTGAACTTACCCCGATAAAGGAGAACAGTTTAGGGTGTTCACATGACCTTACACGTTGGCGGCTTATTATGCATAATTGGTGTAAGATTGTGCATGTTAAAGCGTTAATTGAGAGTAAAATTTTTGACGTCAACTGAAATGTTTTTTCAAAGGCTGATACAGATAACTAGAAAGTGGAGTTTACGATATACTCCGATAACGATATACTCAGATATACGATATACTCAGATATACGATATACTCCGGTATACAATATACTCCGATATACAATATAATCCGATAATGATATACTCCGATATGCAATGTACACCGATAACGATATACTCCGATATCACGATAAACTCTGATATAAAATATACACCGATAATGATATACTCCGATAATGATATACTCTGATATACAATATAATCCGAACATGATATACTCCGATAACGATATACTACGATAATGATATACTCCGATAATGATATACTCCGTTAAAGATATACTCTGATATATGATTTATTCCGATAACAATATACTCCGATAACGGTATACTCTGATAACGGTATACTATATAATGATATACTCCGATAACGATATACTCAAATATACTCCAATACCGATATACTCCAATACCGATATACTCCGATATACCATATACTCCGATAACGGTATACTCCTATATACAATATACTCTGATAACGATATACTTTGATATACAATATACTCCAATAATGATATACTCCGATTGTGGCAGGGCGGAGGGCGGGGCCGGGTCGTGATTCTACACACCCGGTCCCTTATTAGGCTAATTAAGCCTCCGTGAGGGATAAAGGTCGACTGCAGAGGATCGTGCGGGAGAGAGAGATCGTTAACGGACACGTCCGTTGTGTGTGTTTATGTTGTCTTTTAAGTTTATCATTAAACCATTATTTATATCGTCAAGCCGGTTCTCGCCTCCTCCTTTCGCATTGATCCCTTTACACCGATATACAATATACTCCAATAACGATATGCTCCGATAACGATATACTCCGATAACGATATATTCCGATATATGATATACGATATACAGATACACTTATATACTCAACCTAGCCTCATAGAATGAACGTTACTAATTTTTTACCCTAATGGAATTTTTTCAAACTGACTTTTAAGTGCCAAATTCTATGTTTCCAAGTGAAATTAACACTAGAGGCTCTACAGCATCTGTGCGTTTCAAACGGCTGATTGTAAGTTTATTAACATTCATAATTTCGCACTTTTACTCACATAGGGCTGTGTTATGAAATCGAAACACTTTCACTATCACGCCTCTCTTGAAAACCATACATTTTAATAATTGTATAACAAACTCACCTACGTTTACGAACTTATTTCAATGTGATTTTCTTCCGCAGTAGCTCACCTGATAGAGTGTTGAGCTTTAGGCCCTGAAGACTGTGATTTGCAACAAGTCCAGCAGCAAACTGATACGCTAGATGAGAGTGTCATGGAAGCAACACGAGATGAAGTGTTTGCTTCAGAAAATGTGCTTTTCATTTCTCATTTTGTTTTCGGACACTATTGGTTGGCATAGGTGTTGGTTTAGGGTAAGCATGTCTATTTTGTTCACCTCTCATTTGATTGTAGATCACTATTGGTTAGATTTAACTTAAGGTTTTAGGTAAAACCTCAACCATCTAAAATTCACCTTAAAAACCTCGTCTGATAATGACACCATTTCACTCGCTTTTGACGCCCCCCCGCTGGACATTTCACTGGGAAACTGCAGCTAAAAATGTAATAATGTATGATATTTAATTTGGCTAAAATGTTGACATGTTCGTGTGATGTTCATGAGACCTGTATATACTAAAATAAAACATTTAAATAAAATATATTTTAAAGTATTTTTAAACAATATTGACTGGAAATACACTAAAAATATCAGATTTTTCTATTCACTGAACTACAAGTTGATTTTGGGACATAAGGAAGAGCTAATACACAGTGGGTCAGGATTTGGCTGGTTTTCAGAACTAAGTGCCCCTGGGTGAAGATGGCAGCATGCTGTTACATACTTCCAAATTACTGAGAACAGTGAGAAATTTAGAAGAAAAGAAAAAGGGAGGGCAACGGGAGAGATGCTGCTGTCCATCTCCATTCGCCTTGAGCACCATCCGCCGCAGCCATTGGCTGCAGTTAAATTGAAATATTTCACAGCGTGTGTCAGAAGCATGCAGAATGGTAATTATGACAGATCTGATTAAGCGGGTGAGTCAGGGGCCGGGCGAGGCGGCTCCGGGCTGCAGGTGCGACCTTGTGCATTCCTGCGTGTGTAAATAAAATTAATTACAAGCATGGGGGCGCGTGGCGCGTGACATCGCTACGTGCAGGGAGTCCCGCGGGGGGAACCCTAATGGAATATTTTCCCAGAGTCTAATAATACAGTTGGTATTGACTTGAGGTAATTAGAGGGATCATTAAAGCAGCTTTTCCCGGCGTATTTGCCTGCCTGATCAGATTAGCGAAAATGGGCCTCAGAACAAGCCCTGTGTGGTCTGACAGAGGAGAGTATGAGAGAACGGCCCACCTCTAACTGTACCTTACACGCAGAGGAGAAAGAGAGAGAAACCCTGGCCTCCATCCTGCTGAAAAGACTAGCATGACTATCTTTCTTCCATGGAACACAAGAGAAGATTTTAGGCAGCATGTTAGTCTCAGTCACCATTCACATTTATCACAACTTTTTCCATTCAATTAAAGTGAATGGTGACTGAGACTGTCATTCTGCTTAAAATCTCATTCTAAGTCCTATGAAAGAAAAACAGTCATACGACAGAGAAATCATGGTCACCACCAGGGTAAAGACCCTCTTAGACCAGCATGAATTATCATGCTGGTTTAGGCTGGTTTGGTGCTGGTCTATCTGGTTGATCATCTAGTCATGCTCATGTAGTTCCAAATAAGTTTTACTTTCTTTCTTCCGTGGAACATAAGAGGAGATTTTAGTTAGTCTCAGTCACCATTCACTTTCATTACATCTTTCCATACAATGAAAGTGAATGGTGACTGATACAGTCATTTTACTTCAAATCTCCTTTTGTGTTCCATGAAAGAAAAAAATCATACTACAGCGAAATCCAGGACACCACCCCGCTGTAAAGACCCTCTTACACCAGCATGAATGATCATACTGGTTTAGAATGGTTAATGCTGGTTTGGCGCTGGTCTATCTAGCTGACCAGCTCAGTTATTCTGTTTACCAGGAGAAAGCCAGGAAAAAGTAAGTATAGTCTTTCTGGTGAAGCCTGTTCATACAATGAATGTGAATGGTGACTGAGGCTAACCTTCAGCCTAACATCGTCTTTTTTTGCTTTACATAAGAAAGCAAGCCATATGGTTTTGGAATAACATGATCGTGAGTAAATGATGACTGAATTATAAAAACAATTGTGTACAAGGTGTGGGGGAGGGATGGGGCAGTGAACTGTCCCTTTAAGAACCTGGTGGTGAGCAGCAATGCTAGTCTTCTCAAAAGGGAACAGAAACAGACCAGCAATTGTGGATGCAGAATTGTGTGTCCATTAAACGACAAAGAAAAGGCTTTGTTTGGAAGACAGCACTGCCTTTTGTGCGATAAATCATTTGCAAAAATAATTTCCAAGACATCTGGGTCTCCGGTTCAGGAATATTGTGTCTTTAATAATACAGGGGAAGTGCAGCTGTTTCCCAGGCAACCTAATAACCAGGCAGCCAGATAAATAAATAAATCAATTAATAAACAGTCATGGCCCTATTTCCTCTCTCAGAGGCACGCTGCTCCCATCTGCCTAGCACGCGGCGGCCCTGGGAGGCGGACAAATTTATAACCATAAACAAACAACTCTCGAAAATGAAGCACAATAAAGAAAAATAGATATTCTCCGTAAAATGATCGGGCCACTAGAACAGAAAGGGCGGGTAGAATCTTCCCTATAGAAAGATAATTTCATTTGCATCCAGCATTGGGCTTCTAGTTTCTTAATGAAAGTAAATACAGATGCACAGCAAACGATACGTCTAGACCTTGCCTAGAAATAGATGCCAGATAAATGCGATTTAGACGCAGCGGGGGAACGCAAGGCCACACCTGCTCCTTAAACGCGCTGATGCTGTAAGCCCCGCCCACAGGACGAACTCCACTGATCAAAGGTATTTGGTTTAAAGACCCCATGAAACCTCTTGACGAGCGCAGTTTGTGTTGATGTATTTCCTATTGAAACTAGAAGTTGGGGTGGGACATAATTGAGGAAGGGTTTATCCCACTTTTAAAAAAATAGCCAATAGACTTTAATTTACATCTTAGCCATAAACTATGATGTTTCAAATTGATACAAAACATGCATTACATTTTCACTAGCCTCCTATCCAACATTTTATTTTAAGAAAGGATGTCTATGAACCAATTGTGGTTACTCATTCCATATTTATTAATGTAATACAAATAACTGGTTTATGCTAATAACCTGTAATATGCTTCCCTCATCTCTTTCGAAAAACCCAATATTATTTTTATGTGTTTCATCTGGTATACAAAAGTTTGTTTTCTATTAAAGTCATGGTTTAGGGTTTGGGTAAGCGGTTAAACTTAGGAAAAACCATCATAACATTGTTCATTTATTTTTATGCATGGGAAAAAGTCATATATTTTTGTACGAGCCAACAGTTTTTTATGATTCTGATGATTTTAAGATATTGTACTAATTATTATGACTCGTTATGAGACCGAGTTAAATATATATATATATATATATATATATATATATATATATATATATATATATATATATATCCTTAAAGCAAGTAGACATTGACAAAAATCCACAAAACTATCCACTAAAAAATAATAATAATAATTCATATTTCACAACATATTTGCTCAGAATTCACTTTTTTATGTTTATTAAATGCTATATTTCTTATCCTAAAAGGGCTGTTGAAAAAAATTAGGAATTTATAGGAGTTAGTACAACTTCTGTTAATATGTTGAATAAATTAATAAATTAATAAATAAGTAGTCTCAAAATAATAATAAGAATAATCTGTAATATTTATTAATAATTATTATAGTTTTTAAAAATAATATATAATAATAATTAATCATAATTTCAATGATTAAAAAATGTATTTAGGCCAAATGGACGATATATTGGTCTATCACTAATTTAAATGTTACATCTTTTTTATGTAACATACACTTTAACTTACAAATTTTACTGTTTCTATCTCTCTTTCTTTCCGACCCACTGTTACCCCCCAGAGAGTAGCGAGCCAGGCGCATAGTGACAGATGGCACACCATCCTCTACCCCCCATTCATACACACACACACATACACACATACACACACACACACACACACACACACACACACACACACACCGGTCTATTCGCTGCCCCCCTGTACTGCAGCAGATCACTGACATTCTGTCTCATTAGAGCCCTGCTAATTACCACAGCCTCTTCCAGGAACGAGAGAGATAGATAGAGAGAGACATAGAAAGAGAGAGAGTGCAATTGAGAGAGAGAAGGGTCAGTCCCAGGGAATGGTTCGGGGGTCTAAGGTGCTTGTCATTTGACAGCAGGAGCCGTGATTGTATTCACCATCAGAGGGTGTCAACTCAACTCCCATAAACCCTTTCTCCACTCTCTCTATTCTCTTAGCCCAATAGAGCTCAACGAATGCCAGAACAGAGCTGTCATGTCTTTATCAAGGGTGTTTGCTAAGGCAGTACAGTTCATATTGTTCACAGATAAGGGTTAGGGATTTGACAAACCCTTAAACCTAAGTATTAAAGGCATAGTCCCACATTCACTCATGTTGATACGGGTTTGGAACAACATTATGCAAACAAATGACAGAATTTGTATTTTTGGGTAAACTATCCCTTTCAAGTCAACATAAAATCATAACCCTATTTATGTTCTTAATACACATTCAGCAAGAAGGAGTGCTCTTTTGACTTAAGAAATCAACCACCTAGCAACTACCCACAGCAACTGTATAACAACGCCACTGCAACCACCCTAACTAACATTGTAGCGGTGCATCCAATTGCTCAAGTCCACACTAATATGTTTTTGTTTGAAACCGCATTAATTTAAGTACATTAACGGCTCTCATTCACACTAGAACACTGAAAAATGACGAGGTTAGGAAACTAAAGACTGAGTTTTCAAACGAGAATGGATTAGTGTTGTTGATGTGATGGCCTTAAAATATCATCCAGCATATATCAATTCAGCTAGCGTTCACCCCTGAAATGTTGTGATTTCGAGAATGCCGCACCAAACAGTTTATATGTTTCTTTCTCAGTTTACAAGCTGCAAAAATGATAGTGTTTCAGCGGTGCAGGAGGGAACATTTATTGAAATGCTACTCGGAATATGAAAGTGCCACCAAACAGATAAAGCCTGGCACCCACTTCCTGTATGGACGTGTGCCCAGAGAGGGGGACGACATGGCTTGGATCCAGTACCCATCCCCCAATAAACAGCACAAAGGTACACACACACACACTCATTTACACAGCAGCCAAATGTGCAGACACAAGAGTAAGTAGGTACACACGCAGGTACACACACAATCGTTCTCTTTATCCATTTTGAGACGTTTTATAAAGCCCATGAGATGATCATAGTACATCCCCCTCTGCACCTCCCATCTCCTCGCTCTTTCCTCTTTCCATTGCTCTCAAATAGGGCATGGCCAAGCTGATTCTATAGCCCAATGGTTGCGGAAGCCAAATCCACAGCCAGTGCCAGATCTCTGGAGTGCTGCAGCTAACGCCGCTGCAATCTCACTTTGCGCCACGGCCAAGGATTCCAGCGCTGATAGCAAAGGCCATTGTGCTAATTAATGCGAAACACCATACATTTTGTCATCAGCACAGTCCGTGCGACTGTCCGCGTGCTGCTTGCTGCTTTATGTATTTTAGCAGTCTCATACTACTGAGAATGATTGGGAAATGTAGTGTGGTGTGCAAGATTGTTGCCTCATAAATGTGGCTAAACGAATAGTATTTTCAAGCAAGCTTAATTGCTTTTCTGCATCAACAGCACACAAAATGCAAACTACTGTATATTGCATGGTCAACATTTGCAATTAAAACATAATTATGGGCAATATAATTTAAAGAGATAGTTCACCCAAAAATGAAAATTCTCTCATCATTTATTTACCCTCATATCATCCCAGATGTGTATGGCTTTCTTTCTACAGCAGAACAGAAACAAAGATTTAAAAAAAAACAATATCTTAGCTCTGTAGGTCCGTACAATGCATGTGAATGGTGATCAAACATTTGTAGCTTAAAGGAAACATAGAAGCAATCCATAAGACTCCAGTGGTTAAATCCATATCTTCAGAAGCGATATACTGTATTATGTGTGGGTGAGAAACAGATCAAAATGTAAGTCCTTTTTTACTCTAAATCTCCATTTTCACTTTTTCTTTTTTTACTTTTAATTTAGTTTCACTTTCCCATCTGAAAGTGTATGTGAAAGTGGCGATTTAGAGTAAAAAAGGACTTCAATATTGTTCTGTTTCTCACATACATCTATTTTAATGCTTCTGAAGATATGAATTTAAACACTGGATTCATACTGCTATGTTTTCTTTATGTGATTTTTAGAGCTACAAAAGTCTGATTGCCATTCACTTGCTCTGTAAGGACCAACAGAGCTGAAATATTCTTCTAAAAATCTTCGTTTGTGTTCTAATGAATAAAGAAAGTCCTACACATCTGGGATGGCATGAGGATGAATAAATGATGGGAGAACTATCATTTTTGGGTGAACTATCCCTTTAAAGGAATATTCCGGGTTTGAGTTAAGCTCAATCGACAGCATTTGTGGCATAATGTTGATTTCCACAAAAATGTATTTTGACGTGTCAAAAAGGCGCTTACAATGAAAGTGAATGGGGCCGATCAGTAAACAATAAAATACTGTTTAAAAAGTTTAGCCACAAGATGTAAACAATAGCCTATGTGTTAACATGATTTTGGTATGATAAAATCGCTTACTAACCTTTGCTCTGAAAAATTACATATCATTTTACAACTTTGTTGCCATGACGACATAATGGCGCAACCCCTAAAACCCTAAATCAACCTAGGGTGTGTTCACACTTGGCAGGTTTGGTTCGATTAAAACAAACTCTGGTGCGATTGCTTGGTTAGTGCGGTTAATTTGAACAAGTGTGAACGCTGCCACCCGAACCTTGATGTGCACTAAACAAGCAAACTGTCTGAATAGTGGGTCTCGGTCTGCTTCCAAACAAACTCTGGTGCGGTTTGATTGATACATGAACGCAACATGGACCAAAGACGTCTAAACGGACCAAAAACAGGAAGTAATTTGCCTGATACTGACCTCAAGCATTCCTGTTTTTTTCGTCATAGGAGCGATGTTTCCATTACAGTTCAGTACTGGCGTCAGAACCGCCCGTCAGCCGTCCTTGCAGCATATCTTCATTTGTGTGTACAACGGAGGAATTCCTGGCATTGTTTTGACGCCTGGTAAAATACCACCATATATACATCCAACGAGAGCATTTCGCCAGCATTGTTTTGGATGTTCGGCAAGTTCCATAAAAATAAAAACGTCATAAAAGCTGTCCAATCAGGTCGTGAGTTTTCCCTGATGCCTTTGGTTTTGTATCATTAGGTTCAGTGTTAAAAAGGCCAATGTGAACGCTAAACAAACCAGGGCTAAATGTATCATTTTCATTTTTGGTCCGGACCAAGAGCACCAAGAGAACTGAACTACAAGTGAACTCACCCCTAAAGTGCTTTTATATATACACATTTCACATTTCTGCCTTTAAACCCTCCAAAAACTGACCCCATTCACTTCCATTGCAAGTGCCTCACTGTGACTTTGATTTGTGCTTTTTTAACGAAAAGTAGGGACGAGTCAAAATAATTTTTTGTGGTGAACAACTATACACCACACATGATGTCGATTTAGCTTAACTTACAGTATATTGAACCCAAACATTCCTTTAAGCCGGGTGCACACTGAATGATTGCCAGAATACGTTATGCTCGCCACTGTAGGAGCAGTTTGACACTGCCAAAACTTTGTCGGAGGCTAAGTGAGTGGTGGTGGTGTAGTGGTCTAAAGCACATAACTGGTAATCAGAAGGTTGCTGGTTCGAGCCCCACAGCCACCACCATTGTGTCCTTGAGCAAGGCACTTAACTCCAGCTTGCTCCGGGGGGATTGTCCCTGTAATAAGTCACTTTGGATAAAAGCATTAGCCAAATGCATAAATGTAAATGTAAGATTTATCACAAAGGTAATTATACCAATGGAAAATATATATATTTTTTACGATCCAGAAATTTGTCTCAGATGGCGAAATTGTGGCCAAAATCATGCTGTGTGACTTTAGCATTCACCATGACTTATTACTTAATACACTCACTCAGAAAGTCAGGGCTCTAAAAAACGTACGGCATTCATGTGTGCTCATTTCGTAAATACGATCATTCCGATACAACTAGAAGACAGCAACATAAGTTGTCATCACCGGCATCCGCACCAGACGCTCAGCGCTGGCCGGACATTCAGCTCGTGCCCCCCGTGGGCCTTTGCAAAAGTGGGCTGGGGAAAGGAAGGAGGGGGGTACCAGCTGCCCGGGGAGCGCACATTACGAGATGGAGCGAGAGATAAGTGCTCTCCCAGGCCCTTTTTTCAGCTGCGTAATTAGCACAGTTCTTATCGGCTGCTCAATTCACATTCACACCAGCCATGAATGGAGCACACAAGCTCAGGCAGGGCTTTTCTCTCAAATGATAATTTTAAAGAGAATCTTTCTTGAATAAATGCCCTGGTTTGTCAGTTCTCTCCTCCACCCTTCGCGGCTTTGAACCGTCATCGACAAAAACAGTGGTTTGTGCATCAAACTGTAATTTGGTAAAACAAAAGTATCTGGCACCGTAATCAGTGCAATCAGCAAAAACCGGCTGATATCTTCAGATAATTTAGGGCTTTTATTCACTTTTTTTCCACCCATCAGATGTAATTCTGAAAATCTTTAAGTGAGCATGCAGATATGCAAAACCTTTAATAATGGGGCTCGTCTTGCGTTTCTTTAATTAGTTTTAATAGACCGAAACAGACTGTAATGTCTCTCACAGAGGCCTGTATTCAGCAGACGCTTGTTCGCTATGTGAGATAACAGTGTGGTCTTTGCTGAGCTGAAGTATATAAACACATTTGCTTTATGTTGCAACACTGTCTGCTGTTCACAAACCCACAATAAAGCCGAATAAGTCATTATGGTGCTGCCCGACGCTGAGTCAAAGGCTTAACAAAGCTCTCCTTCTCCACTTTTATCTTTTTATCTGAGCATTCTTTCTCATTTAAACTGTACACAAAAATGGTTGACAATGTTTTGTCAACCAGACGAACGACTTAAGCATAAGATGCCAGACAATGAAAGTTGCATTTTGCACATCTAAGACTGTTTTGTGTGTAAGGTTTGCGTGAAACGTCTATTTGTACGATTGTGTACCTGTCATATGGGGCTGCAAAATGATGACAAAACTCCTTAATGTCGATTATTTCCCTTGATATTGTGATACATTTCAATGAATAGAATTTACAGTACATTGAAATACTTGTGGTGGTGGCGTAGTGGGCTAAAGCACCACTGTTGGATGCTTTAGCACTGTTAATCAGAAGGTTGCTGGTTCGATCCCCACAGCCACCACCATTGTGTCCTTGAGCAAGGCCCTTAACTCCAGGTTGCTCCGGGGGGATTGTCCCTGTAATAAGTGCTCTGTAATTCGCTTTGGATAAAAGCGTCTGCCAAATGCTACTTATTTTGAATGAGGCGTATGCAAACCATATTCTTTATGTAGGCTCTACATCCAAAACCAACTGAGAACTATTTTACTGAATGATTTATTGCTGTTTTATAGTGAATAAAATCTGCACGTCAATGTCAAAATTGGCCCTGATAGCAGCATGAAAAACAAAACTAGTATTACAATTTTGAATAAATGATTGGCAAGCAACAGACGTATCTGTTATTAGTTCCAATGCTCAATTGCTTTAAAGCACATTGTAAATAGACACTTTTAATGCAGTGCGGAAGACTTAAATGGAATGTTGTAAATGACACATTTCACGATTAGTTAATTGTAGCAACTGCAATTGAAATCTGGATTATTTATTCTTGTCGAGCGTTGCGCGATTGTATACCTGGCTCTTTGATGCTGCGACCTTGGCAAACATGGCCTGGGACACTTTGGCTCTCTTCATCTCCTGCTGGATTTCATCATAGATGGACGAGTTGATGTTTAACACACAGTTCTCAGACTTCCCGTTCCACTCGGAGGACAGAGGGCTTGGCTTCACCTGAGCAGAGTAGACAAGACACAACAAAAAAGTACACATATAGGAATTAAAAGGAATAGTTCACAGCAAAATGAAAATTCCATCATTATAAATGCAAGTCAGAAATGGCTGTCAATGCTCTGTCAATGCAACCAATTATCGCGCTCTGATAAGGTAAGTCCTGTGAGAGTAAAAGTTTGGTTTGACTCGTTCCGTGTAATGTGTATCCAAAGACAAGATCAACACAATCAATTTGTCATTAAATAATGTCTCTTTTAAAACCCTTTCTGTTCTTTACAGGTCAGTTGTTGTTTAAAAACAACAAAAATGTAAACATTTAATTGTAATCACACATTGCACAGATGTGGTAAAGTCTTCACTCTATGCGCTCAACCAGAACACTTCAGTAAGACACTCGCTGAACTGCTGTTATTCTTAAAGAGACAGTACCGATTCAGCACTTGTTATAAATATCAATGTAAATTATTCCAAACAATAAGCATGTAACAATAGAATATATGCAATATCGAGACATATTAAATGATGGAATGGAATTTTAACATTTCTTAAAAAACTCACATGTGACCAAAATTATGAAAAAAAACACAATATTTTAAATGAAATTAAAATTTGTAAATATTTAGATTTTCCTAATGTACCAAGTTAGAAGATCACTTAAATGATATAATTAACAGAATTAGCTGAGGGATCGTTTCTTTCATCCGTAAGCAAAATGGACATTATTACTGAAATACACCCAAATGAACTGGAATCGATTCAGAATCAAATTGAGAGCTTGTGAATCAGAATTAAAACGAATCAGGAAATCTATATCAATACCTAGCTCTACGAATAGAAGAATAGATGCATTTGTATTGGTTTATGCATGATTTACATCAATATTTAAATGCATTGTGGAGCGGAGGGGGGCGGGGCCGAGTCGGAATATCGTGCGCCATGCCCGTAATTCTCTCTCTCGAACCATCGTCACCGGCCGCCTTTATCCCTTTATTCCGACCCGGCCCCGCCCCCCTCCGCTCCACATGCATAAATTAAATAGAATTAATATAAATACAATATACTGTATATATGATATATAAATATATTGTTTAATATAAATGAAATATAGATAGACATACATATCGTACATTTTTTTAGAGCACCTGTCATACAAGTAGTAGCTTAAAAGTGTTTTATAATAAAATGCAATTATTGTTTTCTAATGGTATATAATATATGTAAATACGTTTCTAATAAAGGTTCTCCCACTTGATGCATGTATTTCTGGCATAAAATAATGGACAAAACAACAAGTCACTATTTCATAAATGGTGTAGGCCTACCATGCCATGATGATATACTGCATGTAAACTTACAGGAGAGATGCCCACAGGAATTCTTGGATTCCAGTCCTCAGGTCTCACATTGTTACACTCTTCTCTTCTGGGCTGTTAACACAGAGACAAAGAGAGGGAGAGATGTTTGAGATGATGGACTCAAATATAATGTAAAAAAATTACTTCATTAAATATTCAGAATACTCTAATAACATATAATCAGATTTATATCACAACAGAACTTATCCTAAAGCAATCACAGACGATTTCTGCAGCAAAACAACCTGCAAAGATTGTTATAACTTTTGTTTTATATTAAGGGTCTCCAAACAGCCAGTACAACCAGAGCAGTCATTCACATGTGAAGTATGAGTGTCTAGGTTGAGTTATTTTGTGACCATATCTAATTATAAAGGGATGAGCGTGTGCAAACTTGCACTCGCTGTCTGATGATCTATTAACGTATGTGGGAAACATCTGGTTTTATGGGCGTCATAAAAGCTTTGCAGCACCGCAAGACATGCCACCCTGCTGATTTACATCAGAAAATCCTGCAAACATCTCACTCATATCTGTCAGACTCAAGCTGGCATGCATCAAAATACCTCGCTCTACCTGGTTTATCGCTCATTTTTGACTCAAACAAGACTGATGGATGAAATATGAGCCATCATCTGAGCTGACCATAGTATGTTCTATAAAAGACCTTATTTCATTTAAACATGCATGCAAATGCATTAGCTCTCTTCCAACCTAGAGAGCTGCCTATGAAGGCAGTATTTTGAGACATCATAACAGCGCTCCTGATTTAAAGGCTGTTCCACAAGATTGGCAGGATGAATACTTTAGGCTACTTTTTAAGGTCATGTCCACACTAAACCATTTGAAAACTTTGTTTTCAGTTTCCTAACGTCATCATTTTCGAAAGTATGCAGTATTAGAGAGCATTTCCGAAAGTCTCTGTTTTCAATGGAGGAAAACGCTGTCCCTATGTGGATGAGAGCAGTAACCCTAATCAATGCATTCACAGATGAAAACTTAGTTTTGGGCAGCGGCGTAACAAAGGGTAGGCCGGGGTGGGCCTGGACCCAGAATATTAGAAATTATTCTTTGATTTAAAATATATACTGTTTGAATGTGTCTCTTCTCTGTTAAGGGAATTTTATTTTAAATATATATATATATAATTGTGTGAAAACTTGGCCGATACATTTTTATTGAGGCCCACCCAAATTTCCTGGCTACACCCTTGGTTTTGAGCAATCTTTTTGGTCAATACAAAAAATAAAATAATCAACTAAAATAGTTCAATCTCTTCTATTTCTTTCCCTGTCTAAACCTCTGGATTATGTCTGCCAGATCCATCTCCAGTCCTGCCTGATGTCTGACTCCCACTGTGTCGCTGAGTGATGATGACCAACTGCAGCATGTGCCAGTCAGACTTCACTTCAGTCTACTAAGACTTCACAGAGGACGAATTGATGCAAACTCAAAGACATGGGATTCTTCATGAGCCACTGTCTAAGCATGGGCTCAGGATGGAGCTCACCAAAATCACCTGCCATAAGCCTCCAGCCAGACTGAGATGCTCCTATGATATCTTTATTAACTTGGTCAAAGGAGGGACAACACTCTCTTAAACTACATAGAAAATGAATTGACCACTATCAAAAGCCTTCATCAGACAAAATCAATGGACAATGCATCTACATGTATTTCCTCAGTTAATTCGGGATGACTTCAAGGACTTTACCACTAAAACGTATTATTCATACAAAATTATTTTGTTTAATCATTGACCCACAACACTTAGTTAACAAATTTGAACTACTAATAGTTCTAAACATAAATAACTAATATTGCCATTATATTAATTCATTTTCTGTTATAGCATAATTTCATATAAAGCTGCTTTGAATCAATGCATGTTGTGAAAAGCACTATACAAATAAATTTGAATTGACTCTTCAAATGACTACTTAACATAATATTTGTTTGTGCTGTGTGCTTAGCTTAGCAGAATGCTAACGGCAAACTACATTGGAATAATAGAGTTTGCTTACTGAAATATTATGTTTAATTTTGCTACATTTACGCCTTTCATCCACACTCCAACAGTGTTTTCCTACACTAAAAATTTAGATTTTTGAAAACATCTTTTTGTACTGCATTTGGAAATGTATGAAAACGGATTGTGGCCTTAGAACACCTCAAAGTATCAATTAAAATAGTTCAATCTACTTATATTCGTGTGTACTTTGTACTTTTATGCTTATTAGAGTATCACACAGTTAGCTTAGCAACATGCTAATGCCAAACTCTTCTGAAATCAGTTGATAGTCAAGTGCTATTTGTGTGCTGTATCTTGCTACTTGTAAGTCGCAAGTTGCTGCATTTGTAGAGCATTACAAATACATTTCAGTTTCTGTAGGATGCTACCTTAGAAGGCAGCTGCCTATGTAGACAGTATGCAGCAAGTAAGCTCAATGGGTTTTGTTTCAGACCCATTTTATATATGTGTCTGGCTGTGCATCGCTATGCCGTTTCATTAAAAATTTCACCAATTTGTACAAGTATCATCTGATAATGGAGATTTTTGCAGAGAGCTGTGCAACACAGAAGGATTAGATGAATAATCAGGTTACAGAAGCATCTGATAATGTGATCTGAACAGGAAAGGAGCATCTGTTTTGTGCAGTTTTATGCAGTGAACACTGATGACATTTCACTCTCTGTGTGTGAGTGTGTGTGTGTGAGGGTGGTTTTAAGCCATTTAAAAGACCCCCCTCAGTCCATTACACAAAGTAAGGCTTTGTGTTCAGTCCACTAAGACACACTCAAGTGCATTTGAAGCAGTCCGCAGTGGAAATGGTTCTGCACACCTTTCCGGTCCTGCTTGGGAGATTTTAGAGCCGGAGATATGGCCGGGTGTGAAATAAACACTATCTGAGCACTATCGCACTTTAAACTATGTCAGTAAATTAAGGTATCAATGATACCAACATTATAGGGAAATTTCACGATTCCATTACCAAGGCAAAAACTCAAATTGCATTGGATGCACTCCAAAAAGTTAAATATTTGTGTAAACATTATAATGCATGTATGGGATGATCTACTGTTAGCCTATCATTATCACAAGTGTGGTCAGGACCGTGATGTGAAGCGGAAGAGTCTTGAATCACTCTAAAGGGGTTTATTTTGCGATAACAACCAGCTGATAGATTGTAGATTATCCCACTTATTACATAACTACTTACCAAATAAATAAGAAAATGGACATGAATATTGATTTGAAAAAGGCTGGGCAAACAAGGTTGGAAAAAGGTTATTTTGAGAGAAGAAAGAGACAACATGGTCTCTGGAAACAGCTGAAATCCACCTCCAGAGTTCTGTTTTTGACACTTCTCCAAGTGTCCCAGGCCATGTCCCTGGCTGCTCATTATCCCGCTTATTACAAAACTACTACTACATGAAATATTGATCTTAAAATTTACATAATTGTATTAGCTTCATTGTAGAGATTGTAGAGAAAGATTACTCATGAAACCCAAATAACCGGTCAATTATCAACTAATCTATCCCTAATCTCCCCACACCCTAACGTTTCTTCCAGATGTGCGGTCATTATTCAGAAAATATAAGACTTTAGTATTCCAGAGAGCCATGTAATAAATCTTATTAACCTTAATACATAATATAATGTACATATTGAATTATAACTAGGGTTAGGTAATTATTCAAGACGAGTACACAGTAAGTAATGCAATGAAGCACAATGAAACATAACAGAATGATTCAACTATTAGTTACTTAATTCTGTGTAGTATCAATTTACAGTGCAAGGTTCATGCACAAATACTGCCTGTTTACATTCATTTAGGAAAACCCCAACTTTATTTCAATTTTGACTTATTGCGAATGATTAGTTGGTTTATGGAATCTCAAATAAAATCAAAAATGTTTGTAATCTTTTATTAAAATGTAATAGCTTGCTCTGAAACAACTTTCCTTTTTGGATGAAATCCCAAATCCCTCTTACTTTTGAACTCCTTCCTTCCAACAATCCGACTCAATTCTGGAATATAACATGCACATTTAATCCAATCAATTCCTGATGGACAAATGCAATTCTCGCTCTACAATTTGTATCTCGGCCACTTGGAAATATGAATAAAAATGGGTTTGCGAACTGGTTAGGACCCTATGCCTGACCTTTTGCTCGACAAATCGCAATCCATGTCTCATAATTGAACCTCAGTGTTGCTCAAGTATGATTTTGAGTGTGTTACCTGGACAGGGCGACTGGGAGGGGTGCTAATGAGGGGTGCGGGCCCCATTGCAGAGGCCGCGGTCAAGCTACGCTCCCTCTCGTCCTGGTAGATGCGATCTCGCTCCACCTCAGGAAGCTGCAGGAAGTTCTGCATCGCTCGTAGGTTGACGAGGAGAGACTGAGATGCTGTCTTGGGGTCTTCCTCTTTTCTGAGAATCTCAGACAGAAGACCCTGGGAGAAACAGACAAAAAGTTTGGAATTTAAAGGGCTAGTTCACCCAAAAAGTTAAAATTCTAGTTTAGGTGCCTTGCTATGTTTCATAAACCTTTAGGGTGCGATTCAAACTTTGTGATCTGTCAGGGCCACCAAACCCGCATTAACATTCTGACCCCAAAGTCACCACCCGTCATGTGGGGAAGAATGTTCAATAAACATTTAAGAGCACTCTGAAAAAATGCATGTTGCAAATTCTTCACGGCACAACTAACAAAGAAAAGATGGCAATTTGAACAAATGCAAGATCGTCTCTGATTACGATAGATTCCAATCACTCTAACACAACTTCAAAGCTACGTCATGCCAAACGGAAGTTTTATGCAGAACATCTCGAGACATTATCTTTCCATTTTCGGGCCTCTACCAGGGGCGGAGGAGACCCCTACCGGCAGCTAAAATGCGGCGGGGTCAAAGAAGACCGCCGTCCGCAAGCAAGGGAGGGGCTCACTGCCGACTTCCTGGATCGGGAGAACCGCTTCCAGGGGCGGAGGAGACCCCTACCATCCACCAAAACAGGTGGGCATTCTGTCCGCCAGGGGCCAGAGGACTGCCTCCAATCCAATTGGGGAGGAGCGGCTGTCATCCACTAGAGGGGTGACCGAGGACCAGGCTACGGCGTATCAGAGAACCGGCGAGTATGTTTTTTTTCTCTCTCTCTCCTCCCTCTCTCCCGCTCTTGCTCCATGTTCTACCTTTCCCTCTTTTTTTCCCTCCCCTGTTCCCCCTTCCAGGTCAGAGAAGGCAGGGAAGTCCTTCTGGCAGGCGGGGCTGCAAGGGCATGCCCCGGAGGAGTGGGATGTACGTCATGCCGGGGGCTCCCCGGCCTGAAGGAAAGGAGGGAGGAGTGTGGCAGGGAGGAGGGCGGGGCCAGGCCGTGATAACGCACGCCCGTCCCCTAATCAGTCTAATCAAGCCGACGTGAGGGATAAAGGCCGCCGGAGGTGAAGGTTCGCGAGAGAGAGCGCTACGGGCAGCTGCCCTGTATGTGTTTATGTTTGTGTCCTTTTGTTTAATTAAACATTACTTTGATGCTTCGTCTGGTTCTCGCCGCCTCCTTTCCATTTCACCCTGTTACGGTTTACATTGTAATTTTCAGAATGTTTTTCTACGTATTTGAATTAATGAGCATACGTTGTCCAGATTGAACATTCTGTCTATGTAAATCTTTGAGCTTTTTCTCATTTTTGATCATCAGCTGTGTCAACTAAGTCTGATTAGTTAGAAAAACAGTCTGAAGGTCTGTGCCAAATTTGGTGGACGTAGCTTGGAAGCTCTCGCAGTATTGGATTTAAAATTTCTCACTCCACTGGAAAATACTTTTTTTTTCAAAATGTTGATAATAGTTTAAATAGTTTATCAAAATGTTGATATGTTATTGTTACAGGGAATTTGCAAATATTTTAAAAATGGATTTTGTTAAATTCAGCAATTTTGTGAACATCTCATTTACCCTCCCTACACTGTATTTAACATATACAGCATATGCACGGTAAATATATCAGGATTATATCAAATGTCTGCCAACATGATTTCTAGATATTGACATCAAGCCAATAAAAACATGTATTGTCAACCACTAGTTGCTAGGTGGTTGCTAGGGTGTTGTGGGGGGGTATGTGGCCTCTTTTTATTGCAGGTTTTTGCCTGTTTTATCCCCGTCAGTCTGATCACTTAGAAAGTAATTTTATTGGGACCACTATTAAAACAGAGCATCGTTCCAGTTAGCAGAGTATGACTTCACAACAGATTGCATGCATTGATGCAAAACAGGTCAAAACGATGGGTGTGTGAACCAAAAGATGCAATTCAGTAATCGCACATCCTTGCCAGAATGCTGATAGCTTGTAAAGTTCTTGATTGAGCGACAAGACGTATTATCTGTGAGAAAATTATTTGTGAAGAACTGACTTGCTCTTGTCCTGATAACCCCTAATTTCCTGAACAATCCTTCCCTTTGTGTTTATCTCAAAACAACAGTAGATACAGTAAAGCATCTAACTGTGAGCAGTCTGTAGCTGCTTTATTAGCAAGGCATGTTGGATTTTTATGATGTACAGTGCGTGTAGTGGCAGGCAATGCACAAACATGTCACAGCTTACATATGGGGCTGAGGCGAAGCTGGGTATATGACTCAGCATTTATAATCATCAACAAAATAATTTGACAGCCATCTACAAAAAACAACATGTGTCTGTCTGTGTAACTAAGGTAAGATAGACAGCATTTATTAAAAAACAGTCACTTGATGATGTCAATCACTGTAAAACTCCTGCTAAATTTGTATTACCTGAATACAGGTTTGGGAGGGTTACTTTTGAAATGTAATCAAAACATAAGATTTATTTCTATTTCTTCTGCTCCAAACTTACTTCAAACGTACTTCTCGGTCTGCTCGTATGAATGTAACACATCATAAGAAAGTGTTTCACCGCTGTTCAAATGCACTTTGGATCACATCATTTATATGTATTAATATGGGTTTATATGGACTAAAAATGAAATGAAACAAATGACAATAAAATACAAAGTAATCTCTTCAGTAATCAAAATACTTTTTGAATGTAACTTTATTCTAATTACTAATGATTTCAATTGTAACTGTAGTGGAATACAGTTACTTATATTTTGTATTTTAAACACATAAACCTGTTACATGTATTCACTTACTCCCCAACCCTCCCTGTATATCATCATTTAGCAGATGCTTTAATCTAAAATGATATCACATGAATCAAACTGGAGTTCATGAATCAACATTTGAGAGGTTCAAACCTGCAACCCTTATTTACCACTACACCACATTTGGCCAATCTGGTTTATTAATGGCTGATGCCGATATCTTAAAAGCAGGATTAGAATTAGAATCTAATGATAACAAATAAGATGCATACAAAATTGCTTAATTTAGGATTCACTGAGCGCATTTACATGCACGCTCTTTCAAGATAATGCTTTAAAAGCAGACAATGCGCGTGATCATGTAAACGCAATAAACGGCATTCCTTTAGGGTCATAAACAGTGCAAGAATAAACTGATGGGCACCCGTAGATTTTTACCCATTACCTCAATTTAACCTAAACTGCCGTTCGTAGTGGCTTATCCAATGTGTGCACGTGTTGAGTGCACACCTCTTCATGATGTGATATCAAAAGCAGAGAATAACGTGAAGATTTCAAATCTCACGTAAACAGGGTTTTCTTTGTTTGTCAGATGTTTTAAATAAGCAGATTTTTGGGAGTAATCAGTGTATTGGTGTGCATGCAAACATGCTCACCTTAAGTTTGGTTGATATTGTTGGAACCGCGTCTACCAGTTTACATACAAGCTCCAACGTGTTCTGCAGTAACTAATTGTATCATGACATTTCCGATGTCATTCCGATCCCACTCCCCATCGTACTGATCAATAAAAGTGTCAAAACCACCAAAACTAAAAGAAACACAATTCGCTCTATATTATCTCAAAAGTATCTTTCATTTTGGCCATACCTGCGTCCTGTTGAAGGCGACCCGGGCAAATACTGCTTGCGAGATGCCCGCCCTCTTCAGCTCATCCCTCACCCACTGGTAGATCTCAGAGGAGACCTCGGAGTTGGATGACACCTGCGCGTCGAGCGGTTTGTTGAGCGCACGGTTGACAGGCGGGTGGTTTAGGTACTGCTGACTCAGCGACTGCTGAGCAAGGAGGCGGTTAACGGCATACTGCTGGTTAAGGATCTGAGCCATGACGATCTGCTGGTTCACCAGTTGAGGGCTGATAGGCGTGGACACAAGGCCGGGATGGAGACCGGGGAGCTGAGCCCTTCCAGGGGCCTGACTGCTGTGGGACAGGGGAACCGGGGATGGGGGCTGCTCCGCGGTGCTGCCCGGAATGGGCTGCTGGCTGAAGCTGAGGTGGTTGGTTCCGGGTGGAGAAAGATCAGAGAGGCCGTCCATCTCGGCTAAACGAAAGGATGGAAGAAGATGCAAATGCAGAATGTTAGTCAAGAGAACAGAATGATATTTACTATTTATTTACAAAGCAATCTACAAGACGAGCTGTTTTAAAACCTGCTGTTGTTACACTATACTAGTGGTTTACTAATAAGGATCTTTTAATGGTCAATGCCGATAACTTGAAAGCAGGATGTAAAAATGGCTGATATATAGATTAGTCCAAAGTTTGGTCAAAATTTTGGACACAAGACTGAATGCATGCTTCATATTATCTTAAAATATCTTTTATCTTTTCCTTTTATCAATATGTGAATTATTTGACAAAACTAAAATTTGTATATTTCTTTTTAAGCATAACTTTAAATGGATGCATTGGTGCATAGTCAAGTAAAAGCAGTCAACAAGTGTCCAGAATATATGGGAACTTCTTAAGGGTTTAGAATAAGCTCAAACATAAGAAAGTTTTCATTTGATTGAACATATTTCAGTGCATTTGACTTGTATTGGACAATTTCATAGTAACACAATTGCTGGAATTAACATTGAATAAAATGTTTTTTAATTTTGAAAATGAATTTGACACATTTTATTGTTTGATGATTTCACTCTTGTTATAAAACGTGGGAAATAGTAATAACAAATAATGAGTGCGTGTGTTTGACTGTAAGGGTGCATAATCGTATTCTTTTATGATTAAAAAAACTGCAAAAATAAAAAAAATACCTTCAATTAAAAAAACATTAAAAAAAGTTGTAATTCTTTATTTGTTTACCCAAAAATGAAAATTCTCTCATTATTCACTTACCCTGATGCCATCCCAGATGTGTATGACTGTCTTTCTTCAGCAGAACACAAATGAAGATTTTTAGAAGATAGAGCTCTGTCAGGTCCTTACAATGCAAGTACATGGGTACCAGCACTTTGACAGTCCAAAAGTCACATTTAGGCAGCATAAAAGTAATCCACACGACTCCAGTCAATCAATAAATGTCTCCTGAAGCAAATCGATAAGTTTAAGTAAGAAAAAGTTGTTAATTAAAACGTTTTTAACTTTAAATCGGTGCTTTCATCCAGGGCGCTGATGCTGTTTAAAATAAACTAACTCTCGTGTGATGTTCATTATTCTGTTGTAAATAAATGCCGCTTCTGAATTCTCACATTAACTCGCCAACACACTTGCATCACGCAACAGCTACATGATGCGTCAACTTCTGACAGGAAGCATTTTGTTTTTAATCCCCTTTTTCTCCCCAATTTGAAATGCCCAATTCCCAATACTTAGTAGGTCCTCGTGGTGGCACGGTTACAGTCCCAGTTGCCTCCGCTTCTGAGACCGTCAATCCGTGCTTCTTATCATGTGATTCGTTGTGCATGACACCGCGGAGACTCGCAGCATGTGGAGGCTCATGCTACTCTCCGTGATCCATTCACAACTTACCACGCACCACATTGTAAGCGAAAACCACAAATCGTGACCACAAGGAGGTTACCCCATGTGACTCTATCCTCCCTAGCAACCGGGCCAATTTGGTTGCTTAGGAGACCTGGCTGGAGTGACTCAGCACACCCTGGATTCGAACTCGCAGCTCCAGGGTCGGTAGTCAGCGTCAGTACTTGCTGAGATACCCAGGCCCCAGGATGTGCTTTTTAAAAGTGAATAACATTTTAATTATCAATTTATTTTTTACTCAAATGTATTGACTTGCTTCAGAAGACATTCATTGATCGATTGATGTGGTTTACTTTATTGCTGCCTATATGACTTTTGGTCCATCAAAGTGCTGGCACCCATTTACTTGCATTATAAGGACCTGACAAAGCTCAAAGCTGATAAAATCTTCATTTGTGTTCTGCTGAAGATAGACAGTCACACACATCTGGAATGGCATCAAGGTAAGGGAATTTTGGGTGAACTATTCCTTTAATTTTCAGTCTATCACTACTTTGTGTGATTTATGTCTTTTGCTTTTTGTACAAAGAAAGCATTTATATTTCCAGGTGACAAAGACATTCAAAACAAATAAATCCGTAAACACTCTGAAAAAGTGCAGGACAAAAAGCAAATGTTTCACCCTAAAATATTCGAATAAAACGTTCCAGCCTGGTATTACTAAAGTAACCTGGTACTGCCCTTCTAATATAATGGGGCACAGTGTGTGACCTGTATCTGCATAAATTGGCAGCACCAGAAATTAGTTTATAATGTCCATGGCCAAATCATGTGAGAAATAACAACAAGCCAGTGTCTGTGCTCTCCTTTAGCAGCAAACATTCAGGATGCCTCCAAATAGTGATACACTTGAATCATCCTTTATACTCTTAATTCTAAAACAAGGTACACAAGCTGGCTAATATGAGATTTTAGGGAAGTCTAAATATATCTGGAGCGTGTTATGCCAGCAGCTCAGAGCAAAGGCCTTATAAACATGCCAGTACTGAGCGGACTGAAGAATAAGGCAAATATTTGATGCTGCTGATGGAATTTACAGTTATAATATCTTTAATAGATATTGATATTATTTGTGGTGGAAGCTAACCAGCCTTAAAAATCTGAAAATTAAGAGGTCTTTTTTAGTTAAGTAAATATAATAATAAAAAAAAATCATTATTTACTCACCCTCATTTTGTTCAAAATCTATATGGTTCCACATTTTAAAAAAATATTTTAAGATTTACAAATTTCAATTTATATATAAAAATGTCATCAAATTGAGTAATCTTTAATAAAATAAAATTACACACACACACACACACACACACACACACACACACACACACACACACACACACACACATATATATACAGTTTTTTTAAGTTTTATTAATTAAAATTAGTTAAACATAGCCCATTAAAATTTTATGATTTTTATACATATATACAGTATATATATATATATATATATATATATATATATATATATATATATATATATATATATATATATATAAAATGAAATAGGTTAATCCTACAAATAGGCTCAAATATGTTTTGAGTGCAATAAATAAAGGTTATTACAAAGAGGAGAAGATTATCAGTAAATAGCTAATTCAATTTTCTGTTTCTCACAAAAAGCTATCAAATGACTTCAGCAGACTAGGAATATAGAAACTTTCATTGTATGAAAAAGTGCTGCGTAATTACAAAAAAAATATTTGTAATTCTCCTTTTATGTTCCACTGACAAATAAATAACAGCTCATTGGTTTGGAAAGACATGAGAGTGAGTAAATAATTTGAAATAATTGTTTTGGTGATCTATTTGTTTAAGAAATTAATTGTTATGACTTCATGAATCATTTAGAGGTAGTCAGAGTCTCAGAGATTTGTACAAAAATTTTGAAATAAAATGAAAAATCTTACAGATATTATGAAATGCAAAAGAAGTGTTTTGGCAAATGATAAATGATATAAAGCTGCCTAAAATGTTTACCAAAAAAAATCTTCTTTTGTGTTCTGCATAGAAAATAAAAGTATGCCGGTTTGGAACAAGATGAAAGTGTCATAATAAAATGTATTTATTAATTTATTTGTTTGTAATTTATTTTGAGAATTATTTAGTTAAGGACCAAAGTGTTAAGTTTCGGCCGAAAGAGGTTTGTATAAAAAAATTAAATGTACAGCCTTTACAGATTTCCATAAAGATACTGAAAGTGAGTAATAATAACAACAATTTTAAATATTTTTGGGTGAAGTAATGCCATCTTACAGAGGTCTAAAGGTTAACATTTGGAGGTAGTCAGTTGAAAGAGATTTGTAAAAAAACAAAAATTAAGATATAAAGTGCACAATCTTAAAGATTTTATGAATCGCAAAAGAAGCGTTATGGCAAATCATCAAAATATAAATATTCCAACAGCAGATAAAAAAACAGATAAAGCGCATGGAATCTCTCCAGAGTTATGAACAATAATCGCAAGGACACAAACATGTGTCTTAACTGACAGCGTGCACAAAGACAAGGCTGTTCCTTTCAATATCGCCAGAAAGTGAGAGAGAAAACAACAAACCAAAATTTGGCTAATAATCAAATCTCTCTCATAATCTCCCTAATTTCTGCGCTCTGATGCTACGAGATGCCTCTCGGTTGTCTTCTTCGGCATTAATAACTGCTGGGGGGGACACATGCTTTTGCAAATTGAAAAGGTTGTAAGAAAGCTTTCACAGGCCCCGTTCGCAGCAGAGCACCAGAGTCCCTCCTATGGAATTCGGCACCAAGCACACTGGGATTAAGAGCACAATAGGTGAGAGAATGTGGGCTGAGGGGAGGGGAGGTAATACCCCACGGCACAGTGGGCGCTGGCACTCCATCCCGACTGTGTCTGAATGAGTGCAGCAGTGCGTTGGCCTTTCTATTGCTGTACGAAGAGACGGCTCGCCGCACTCCGCGAGACCGACTTCTGAAAGAGGCCTCTATCTCACTGACCACTTACGCACAATTACACACTAAACAGAGATGTTACACTGTGCCCTAACATTACGCATTTGGTAGAAGCATTTACCAACAATGTATTCAAGGCACTCAACCAGTCAAAAGTAAAAAAAAAAACAACCTGACAGAATTTGTAACATTTTAATCTAAAGGCTTAAGCTTGAAATAAGTTTTGTAGAAAAATATAAACTTCACCTAGATATGTAAGCGCAGCGTAGTTCTAGCGGAAAGACTAGCCTCTGTACATCATTGCACCATTAGCTGGGTAATTCCTAGGCAATCGCATGTAAGCCATTGCTTTATAAGTCTGCTCAGAATCTATCACATTGCTGTTTCAGTGTGCTAACACGGCAACCTCCTCCACCCCACCACCACCAGTTGAGCCCCGTCCCGCACAGGAGTAGGCTCCTCGCCCCTAAGTCCTCATGGTGGCGTAGTGACTCACCTCAATCTGGGTGGGGGAGGACGAATGTCAGTTGACCCCGAGTCTGAGACCGTCAATTCGCACATCTTATCACGTGGCTTGTTGAGCGTGTTACCATGGAGACGTAGCGTGAATGGAGGTTTCATGATATTCTCAACAGCATCCGCGCACAACTCACTACATTGTTCATACTGTAGTTCCATTTGTGTTATTTAAACATTTTCATGATTTATGCATTATTCTAAAATGGGGAAAATAGTCATAAAAGTCACAAAAGTTGCTTGTGTGCTCATGTTGGTCTGTCTTTTAACTACTCAACTACTGAGTGGCATTTTAATTTCTCTGTAAGTTTTTAGGCATCGATATATTAACATTAGCTGCGTTTTCACACCTAGTTCATTTAAGCACTCAAAGCACTCTCAGAGCAGTAAATGTGTATATGTGACCAACCCAATTTTTATCAGGCCCCCCTTAAAGGACCCAAAATCGATCCGTACTCAGACCACCTCAGAGCAGAGCAGCGCTTTAAGATGAACCGCTTTAAAGTGATCTGATGGGTGTCCTGTATACGGAGATTCGTGCCAAACTCCGACGAAAATACAAGCAAGTAAATTTATAGTTTCACTTTAATATTATTTGTGCAATGGCAAATGTTCTTGGCTCATACACGCAATGTAAATGACACGCAGGAGGAGACACTTGCTTGTCCATTACTCTCGAGATGATAAAGAAACATATTTTAAAATGCACATTGAATTACAAATATTTTCCTTCATGCAAAATAAGGGCTTGTAGGTTTTATCCGAAATCCTTAACATAACGTGAAAGAGTGAAGAATTTTGGACAGGAATACAGAATACATTATTACTATTGCATAATGTAATATAATTGGCAGTGTTGTCTGGGTTTCATAAATATAACATATAAATTAATCAATTATGCAATTATTTATGAAACATTATTGTCAGCCAAATTTCACAATCGTGACAGCCCTAGCTGCAATGGGGTCTGAGTTCTTGAGGAGCTGCGGTGTGAACAACAAGGGGTCTGAGACCACAATAATGTGAAGAGGACCAAAATAGAAACTGGGTCTTCTTTTAAGTCCATTTACATTGTGAACACCAAAAGCACTGAGGTCATTTGCGGCTGGTTCCCTTTAACTGAACTGGGTTTGGTTCACTTAAAACGTACTATGTCAACCCACCCTAAAACCTAAACTGCGTCCTTTCCAATTCAGTCAGTCGGACTTCCATTTAATGTAGTCTGGTGTAATAGCTTTGTGAGACAACAACGGGGAAATATAATATACCATTTACTGTACTTAATACTGAAGGACGTATGAATACATTACAGATGGCAGTCGTGAATCTAGTCACCATACACACAAAAGTTATGAAGGTTTTTGTGCTTCAAGAGTGAACAAAGTGACTTTGATGAGTTTGCAGGTTAGTGTATGAAACTGAAAAACTAGAAATGGCAACATTATTCATGCAATTTCTCCATATGTATTATTCATTCAAGCTGTCAAACCACAAAAAGACAAACTTATAACTGAAAATACATTGTGTATGAAAGATAAATATAATGTACAGTGTATGCAAAATTTCATCCAATGATGGCTAGAGTAAATATGTCCTTTTACAATGATTTGGGTCAAATTTAATGGAAAACAATGTGATATGAGATGTTTATGAGTTGCGCTCCGCAGCACTCCGGCCTCCGGAGTCGTAGCTGGATGCCGCTGAGAAATGGCGAGCAGTGGAGTGCATAATTTCTTAGAAAATTATTTTGAATTATTATATTTTCTAATAGTTTAGAATTTTAGAATGCACCATTGTCATGCACCATATGCATCCGTGTGCAACCCCCTATAAGTTACCATGCTGCTCACACTTTACCAAAGTTGTGTTACGTGGCTATCGGCCTGTCGTGAGTCGTTCACATGCAGTTATGGCATTGCTGCCATCGCAATTCAAAAACGGCACAGTGACCTACCTAATGTGGTGGCACGTGGACTGTCGTGCAGGACACACGACCCCAGGTATCCCTCCAGCTGGGAGGGCTGGCGCACGACTGTGCAGGCGAACACAAGCACACAAACACGCAACACACGCATTCACAGGTTTGCAGAGAGAGAGAAAGAAAGTGTTAGTGGGTCACGTGTGAACAGGAAATAAGAGACAGGTGTCGAGAGCTGCAGCATAACCTGACTGCTTGACTGACGGGTGGATGTTTGAACACTTTAAAAGCTAAAACTCAAATCGCTGTTTTATGCAGCATGACAAATATTGAATTTCACACATCACAGGAAGTCCTTTTGCCCTAAACATAAATCTATATTCCAAAGTTTAATAGTTAAATACAAAAGTACAAGTTAGAATGAATTTTAACTGAATCTGAAGAACAAAAAAATATGAAATGTTAAAATCATAATTTTGAAGGCTTATGTAGGTTCAATACTTTAAGACCAGCCAGACTGATAGATCGATAACACGATAGATCAATAGATGGCTCTGATTGTAACACAAGTCCTGGTGTAATTTCGACAAATGTGTGTTTGCAACATTCTGCTTACCTATCATGTCTTTTGTCTTCTTGAAATGTTTATACCAGCGTCCAAATTCTTGACACTTCGCCGCAGAAACATTTGCATAGTAAGTGCTGTTAACAATTGAAGAAATCATACTCTGCAAAAGAGAGACACAGAGAGGAAAATGACTTTTCAAATCACTTTTAAATACAGCACTATCACAAAAGCTTGTCCAACATGCTGCACTACGTACATAGACAACACCACTGTGTATGCATTATACTGCTTCATATCTTGATGTAACTAAAATTGTAAGAAATGTGAATCATGCATTAATATAAATATTTGCAGTAAAGCATCTCGGCAGTGATATAAAGCAAAAGAATACATGTCCCTTTTAAACAAATGCCACAGAGTATGAAAGACAATTCAATGAGTTACAGAAAGACAAAGAACAGCAGGATGTATACAGGAAGATCTGTAATGCAGATAACAAGGCAGATAATGCATTGGGGAACTCTGCCCTATATGAATACAACTCATTTTCACAATCTGTTTTCAGCACATTGAGACCACACGAGTTCATGTCTCCATGCTGCCCTAACACCATGTTTTCGAATAATTTTCTCGCTTTTCGTCTATACAAATAAAGTACATTCCACTCAAGATTATTTTTTATTAAACCCAACACTTAACACCTTAATGGCCTTAGGCTACCTAACTCAGAAATTGTATTGATGGTTATAAATATTCAAAAGATGAAACCATCTGTTTTAAAATTACAGGTACGCAGGCTTTATCATTTTTATTACATGAGCACTTGGGGACGTGGAGGGGGGAACTGAGGGTTTGTGGCTTAGAATATCCTCAGTAAAGAACACAACACCTTTATGGAAAACTTTTGCATTTATTTTCCCTAAAGCTCCAACACATTGTGGAGCAGGCCTAAAGATGCACAACAACAAAAACCTTGTAATGAAAAAACATTATTTGCTGTGTAGGGTTCTTAAGCTTTATGGTCATGTGGAGAATTTGTAGCATAGGAAGAGTGAAGCCCTCCTCGGTTCCTTGAAGCACCAGTACATAAATGGTTTTCTAAAGAACCATGAAACTAAAAAAGGTTCCCCTATGGAATTATACTGAACAAAATAGTATTTCCAATGGTATCATATGGAACTTAAAAAGCATCTCCATAGGTATCATTTGGAAAGTAAAAAGGATCTCTTATGGAGTCATATAGAATTTAAAAAGGTTCTCTCATGGCACTATATTGAACTTGAGGTTTTATGGCATCATATATAGCCTAAAAAGGTTAGGCAGACGCTTTTATCCAAAGCTAATTTTTTCATATGGCATCATATGGAATTTAAAAATGTTCTCTTATGGCATCATATGGAACTTTAGATACTATGGCATCATATGGAACCAAAGAAGGATCTCTTATGATATCATAAGAAACTTAAAAAGGTTATCTTATGCCATTATATGAAACATAAGGTTCTATGGCATCATATGGAACCTAAAATGTTCTCCTATGGCATCATATGGAACTTTAGATACTATGGCATCATATGGAACCAAAGAAGGATCTCCTATGGCACCATAAGAAACTTAAAAAGGTTATCTTATGCCATTATATGTAACATAAGTTTCTATGGCATCATATGGAACCTAAAATGTTCTCCTATGGCATCATATGGAACTTTAGATACTATGGCATCATATGGAAGCAAAAAAGGATCTCCTATGACATCATAAGAAACTTAAAAAGGTTATCTTATGCCATTATATGAAACATAAGTTTCTATGGCATCATATGGAACCTAAAATGTTCTCCTATGGCATCATATGGAACTTTAGATACTATGGCATCATATGGAACCAAAGAAGGATCTCCTATGGCACCATAAGAAACTTAAAAAGGTTATCTTATGCCATTATATGAAACATAAGGTTCTATGGCATCATATGGAACCTAAAATGTTCTCCTATGGCATCATATGGAACTTTAGATACTATGGCATCATATGGAACCAAAGAAGGATCTCCTATGACATCATAAGAAACTTAAAATGGTTATCTTATGCCATTATATGGAACATAAGGTTCTATGGCATCATATGGAACCTAAAATGTTCTCCTATGGCATCATATGGAACTTTAGATACTATGGCATCATATGGAACCAAAGAAGGATCTCCTATGACATCATAAGAAACTTAAAAAAGTTATCTTAAGCCATTATATAAAACATAAGGTTCTATGGCATCATATGGAACCTAAAATGTTCTCCTATGGTATCATATGGAACTTTAGATACTATGGCATCATATGGAACCAAAGAAGGATCTCCTATGACATCATAAACTTAAAAAGGTTATCTTATGCCATTATATGAAACATAAGTTTCTATGGCATCATATGGAACCAAAGAAGGATCTCCTATGACATCATAAGAAACTTAAAAAGGTTATGTTATGCCATTATATGAAACATAAGGTTCTATGGCATCATATGGAACCTAAAATGTTCTCCTATGGCATCATATGGAACTTTAGATATTATGGCATCATATGGAACCAAAGAAGGATCTCCTATGACATCATAAGAAACTTAAAAAGGTTATCTTATGCCATTATATGAAACATAAGGTTCTATGGCATCATATGGAACCTACAATGTTCTCCTATGGCAACATATGGAATTTAACAAGGATCTCCTATGGCATTGTGCAGAACCTAAAAAAGGTAATTCTGCTGCATCGTAAGGAACTTAAAAAGGTTATCTTGTGACATAATATGGAACTAAAGGTTATATGGCATTATATGGAACTTAAAAAGGTTTTCCTATGGCATCATGTGGAACTTAAACAGGTCATTTGGATCTTAAGGTTCTATGGCATCACTTGAAACCTAAAAAAGCTATTCTATGGCATCATATGGAATTTATAAAAGGTTCTCATATGGTATCACGTGGCACTTAAAAAGGACCTCCTATGACAGTATATGGAACTGAAAAGGTTCATCTGTGGCATCATACTCTATGAACAGGTGCACAACTCACCAGGAAAAGGCAAAAGATGGTTAACTAAAGTACACACACCACTGTGTATGCTTGAGAAGGACTATTAACCTTTACTGCCAAAGCTCATGCTGCTGTAGAAATGAAAAGTGTATTAATGTATCCTGAGGAGCAGAAGACCCTCTCCTAAAGCAGGAGAGGAATATGAAACTACAGTGAGCTCTCCAAGATGCTGCTAGGCTGATAGGAGGCCCGGGAGCTGCACTGTTGAAGACCAGCAGGCGTTTTAAATGTCACCCCAGTTATCGCTCACTCAAAACAACAATCAGCAGAGATATTGATGGAGGAAGGGAGTTGACCAACCAATAAAATCAACCAACAATAGCAGAGGGGGAAAAAAATGAAATTCATCATGATTTGTTTGATATCTACTATTCTTATTAGTGTGCCAGTCATGTTGGGCGAAACGTTTAAATCTTGGCTGAGTCCCATATTGTGTACAGTTCTGCTTGTTGACACAGATGTTGAGGAAAGCATTGTTCATTAATCACTCGACTCACAGTGTACAACACGCCACATCTCCTGAGCCCATACGCCACGGCGACACCCAACAAACCAGGCGAATATATGCCGCTGAGCCTCACTGTACTGCACGCCAGGAGCCATCAACAGGTAAAATGGATAAGCCCCTTTAAATGATAACCATCAGAAGGCCTTATCAGCCCAGGAAGTCTGTCTCTGCGTTATCAGCTTAAACAATCTATTTGACTTTCCGTCATGGTAGAGGTGCATTAAAATGCTCATCTGACCTGGCACTCCCTGTTTGAACTTCCTTGTTCTGAGTGCTAAACTGAGTAGCTAAACTGGTGGAGCAAGGTTATGGGTTCGATTCCCATAGAACATATGAACACATAAATTGATCAAATGTAAATACTGAATATCCTAAAAGTTGCTTTGGACACAACGCTCTGCCAACCCTGCAGAAAATATCAGTTCAACCAGTATGCAATTCTCATTCTGGTCTAGGCAGGTTTATGCTGGTAATGTGCTGGTCTAGGTTGGTTTATGCTGGACCAGCTGGAAATGTGAAATGTTCAAACATGTCTACCTCAGGAGAGACTATCTGCATTGTGTTGAGGTGGCTAGCAATACAACTATGCTCTACAAGTTGAGCTATAGTAAACATACATCACACACAAGTCAAATTATATTCCACAAAGAACAATATCAATGCTGCATAAGTATCTTTAGAACAAACATGTGGGGGTTGTTTTCAGTCCAGGTGACTTGCATTTTCAGGTGAACAGCAATTGTGGTTAACAGGAAGAATGGGAGAGATCTGGGAGATATTTAGGAACTGCAAACTTGTATAGGATTAGTAAATAATAAATGGAGAACCAGGAGAATTATGGCCATTGGTTGGGGGAGGGGTCCACACCTTATGTTACACATTAAGGTTTATACGCTTGCAGTAGCAGCCTTCATTATACAGCATGGATGTGCAAAAATACATATTTTAAAAGTCAACATAATTATGACTAGTAAGGAAGTCCCATCTCTGCTGAAAAAACAATTTAAACCTGCCTAATCTGTTTTGCTGGTCTTGGTTTGTCTCCTAGCCTTGCTAAGCTGGGTCTTTGTTGGTTTTTGAGGGGTTTTGGCTGCTTTTCAGCTAGTCAAGTTGCAAGACCATGCTGGGAGACCAGCAATTGTAAGTGCAGCAAACCAGCTTAGGCTGGTTTAAGGTGCTTAAGGATGGTCCTTTTACAGGTCTTAAATGATCAGGCTGGGAGAATAGCAGAAGACCGGTTTGATCAGGCTGTGAGACAAGCTAAAGGCCAACTTGGCCATACACTGAGATCTGCTAAGACCAGCAAACATTCTTAGACTGATTTAAGGTGTTTAAGGCTGAGCTATTCACTGGTTTTAAAGGGTTTAGGGCACTTTTCAGCTTTCCAGACTGGGAGAATAGCTGAAGACCAACTTGGCCTGGCTGGGAGACCAGTTAAGACCAGTAAACCACCTTAGGTCGGATTAAACAGTTTAAGGCTGGTCTGTTTGCTGATTTTTAAAGGGTTTAGGCACATTTTAAGCAGATCAAGCTGGAAGATCAGGCTGGGAGAACATTTAAGAACAGTAAACTATCTTAGGCTGGAATAAGGTGTTTAAGGCTGGTTTGTGTGAGGGGTTTTGACTTTTCTAGCTTTGCCCGGCTGGGAAACTGGCTGAAGATCAGCTTGGCCAGGTTCAGACACCAGGTAGTCCAGCTGAAGACCAGCTAGGCCAGGCTGGGAGACCAGCCAACCATTTTAGTCTGGTTTAAGGCTGATCTATTTGCTGGTTTTGGAGGTTTTTTTGGACACTTTTCATCTTTGCCAGATGGGACACCAGCTAAGGCTGGCAAACCAATTTAGGCTAGATTAAGGAGTTTAAGGCTGGTTTGTTTGCTTGTGGTTTACTGGTCTTAACAGGTCTCTCAGCCTAGCCAAGTTGGTCTTCAGCTATTCTCCCAGTCTGATCTGCTTAAAACCTGCAAATGGACCGGTCGTAAGCACCTTAAACCAGCCTAAACTGGTTTGCTGCAGTTACAATAGCTGGTCTCCCAGCCTGGCCAAGCTGGTCTTCAGCTGTTCTCCCAGCCTGACCAACTAAAAAGTAGCCAAAACCCCTCTAAAACCAGCAAAGACCCAGCTTAGCAAGACTAGTAGACCAGCAAAGACAGGCAAAACAGATTTGGCCGGTTTACTCTGTTTTTTCAGCAGAAATGGGGCATCCTTAAAACCCACTAATCATAACTGAAAGTTTTTGAAAGTTTGTAGTTTTGCACATCCATACTGTAATCTACTCCTATACAAGTTTGCAGTTCCCAAATATCTCCCAGATCTCTCCCTGTTAACCACAACTGCTGTTCACCAGAAAAAGCAGGTCACCTGGACTGAAAACAGCCCCTACACGTTCCTTCCTAAGCAGCAGATGATGCATCCTGCTCTAACTCGAGAAGTTGCTCGTCTGCAACTAAAATTAGAGAACGACACTCCTCCTCTCAAGCCAGAGAGAGAAATCCGAAACAACAAAAGCAACTCCCCCCTCCCCCGAAAATTGCAGCACACGAGCATGGGCCACCCAGCCTACGCACAGTGAGCAGGGCTCTAATTTAGTGTAAGCACCGGGCCGGCGCTCGGTGGGAATAGCTCACATATGGACTGTAAACAGAGTGATTAGAGAGATGCGGGGCAGCCCGGCCCATGCACTGCCTGAAAAGCACCCTGGGACTCTTTACATCACTACACTCTGCAGTTCTTCTGAACAAATCTCACACACACGTACACACATACACACGTAGACACACACACACACACACACCACACACACACACCTGCAGGTAAAGAATGGGCTTCCCTAAGATGAAATAGACTACAATTGCTCCTGGATTCTGGTTGAAATGTATTTAAATATACATTTTTAAATTAATATTAATATTTAAATATTTACGGAGAGGTTTTATGTTACACCTGTAACATAAGTAAGAGTAAATTTCACAAAAACATGTCCAGATCACATTTCACACCAAAATAATTATTTTGTATTATACTGGTTTCTTACTAAGCACGTTTCCCCACATTTTTTGAACTTACAGACAGCAAAATAAATACAATGATGTAGTATTAATACATACAAAAAGATAGTATTTTTTAAAATTGCATTACAGTAATGAAAATTAAGGTGTGAAAATGTGCTTAACTGTCATTGAAATAATATTTAACAATGTAAAAAAATGTAATATAAGTTTAATCACAATAATAATCAAAGTTTACTGTAATACAAGGATTTTTGTATTGCAATTATCATAAATTATAGGCAGCACAATAAATGCCATGATGATGTATAAATGTGTACAATTTAATTAAATATTATTAATCTTTTTCGCATAACAGTAACAAGAATTAAATTGTTCTGCATTTCGCTACTGAGAACTGTAAGAAAATTTGAACATTTTTATTAATTTTCATCATTTCAAAAAAGCTTAATAGTTTTAAACAGGATTAATTTTCTTTATGAAAACTATAAATTCTGCTAATATTAGTTTACATGAACTAGCATTAAAAAATAATTTTATAGCACTTATTAATATATTTTAATTTCACCATTCAATAAAAACAATTTTATATGTCAATATTAGTTAATGCACTATGAACTAACATAAACAATGAACAATTGTATATTCATAAATCCACATTAACCAAGATGTTGTAAAATAAAATTGCTAATTGTTAGTACATGATACCAAATGCATAAACTAATGTTAACAAATGCAACATTTTGTAAAGTGTTACCATAATTTCTTTAGTTTTTCGGTGAAATATGACCCGGTCACATTCTCGACAGGTTTTGTGAGATTCGCCTAAGATGGTTTCCAGCGTGAGAAGCATTATCAAGATCATTGCGCTTTGCCCATTGTTTACACAACAATACCTTACATTCAGAACACCTAGCGCTGCTGCATTCACAAGAAAATAAAGTGCATTGATCTACTGGCTTGACAATGGCTATTGATTTGGATTTCCATGGCAATTCTTTCCATTTCCACTCTATCAAACTCTGGGCATTTGAAAAGGGACACTTGCAGTCTTGCCAACTAGAGGTGGAAGTTTCCAGCACCTGTGATAAAGGACATTCTTTAGCCAGAGAGCTCTGGTTCATGTCTTTGAGTAACTCCTTGAGGGCATTTCTTACTGTAGAGTGGGTCCACTGCTCAGGCGGAAGATCTTCCAGTTTAGGACAACTGCAGAGAGGGATAGGGCGAGAGACGTAGGGAGAGAGAAAAGAGAGAGAAAGTTAGCACAAAGCCTACAGTCCGTTTCCCCAGTGGCGTAGCTAAGGGTGGGCTGGGGTGGTCCTGTGCGACTCAAATTAGACCTAGGACCACCCAGAATATTTAAGATTATTCTTTGACTTCAAATATATGTTTATAAAACTGAATAAATGTATACGTGCATAAATTCAGATTTGTGAAAGTGTGAAAGATCTTTGGGAATGTGCCGCTACTTTGTTGTTTGGGAAAATGTGGTAAAAAACGAATTTGGGCGAAAAACTTGGCCCATCCATTTTTATTGAGGAGCACCCAAAATGTATTTCCTGGCTAAGATTCACTGGATTCACTGACTAATCTAATGCATATTGCACACAAAACTGGAAAGATCTGACCAAAATTGCCAGTTCCAATGTGATTGGCTAAGATGGTTAAGACAACCTTCGGTTTGCTAATCGGGCACTAAATACCTGAATACAAAACAAACCATTATTGGTCTCTTTACATGTCAATCAGATGGTCTCTTCCCATCAAAGTGGGTGGTTCTTGGCCAGAATAAGCTGCAATGTGGACCAGACCTAATGTGGTTCAGTCAAAGTTATGCGACTATTGTGCACTGGGTTTTGCTTTCTCCCTGCAAGCGTCCCTTTAAGACAGACAGATTTCATTTGGCGCATGTAGCAGATGCATCTGGAGTCTCTCTCTCTCTATCTCTCCCGTGATTGTTCTGATTAGTTAATTACTTTATACAACACATCTGCTGTATTGATGCATGAATTATACATCAGCTGCATGTGGCGGGTATTATTTCATGTTACTTCTACCTTCCTGCCTTCGTGTGCTTGCTAAAACAATTTAAGGTGTTTCCAGCTAGATTTTGAAGCTAGATGTTTGACAAAATGACCAGCATTTACAACTATCTAAATAAAAATAAAAAAAATCACATATTCTAAGCATTTAGTGAATGCAAGTTCAAAAAAGATGCTGCCACCAAATCAATGGAGAAAACATAGCTGCATTCAGTGTCATTAATGAATGCTTGTTTATTAGGATGCAATAAATGGCACGTTGCCAAGAAAATATCGCAATGCTCAATATAAAGAACGTTCCGAGATGTTCAATGACAGTATGCATCCCTAATGTAGTGTAACAGCACATTCTTGAATGCATCTTTTGTAAATGATCACAAATAGCTTTCCAGATCAATTATTTGAAAAAAGTGTTTAGATAAAGTGATTGTTTCATTGTTCTTTAAAGGTGAAATTGGTCATTTCTGCACCACTGGTGCCACCAAACAAAATTGCTAAAATAATCACAGGTTTCCCCAAACACTCCCCCATCTGGGATTGGTCAGATAACAAAAAGTCCCGCTTCACACTTAAATCAAACTCCCATGTTTTGTAACGAACATATAAACGGTATATATATATATATATATATATATATATATATATATATATATATATATATTAGGGCTGTTGATTTAATGCGTTACTTCATTGTGATTAATTGTATTAAAAATAATGCGCTAAAAAAAATTACGCAATTAATCGCAATGCCCCCAGATTGTAATAAGGAAGATTCCTGAGAAATGCAAGCTTGTAGTACCACCTGTTTACTCCAGAGGGCAGTAATTGAAATTTCAGCTGTGTGGCAAGGCGCAGTTTATACAGTGAAGAAAACAACCAGACAGCACAAAACAGACATTCGTTGCATTCTTGCGTTCAAAACACTTGATGGAGCGTAAATTCGAACTAAATGATCTCAAGATGTGTTCTAAGTATCAAACTATATTTAACTTGACACAGTGAACTTTAAAAATAACTATGTATAATTGTTCCATCATTATATATTGAATTATTGTTATATGAGGGTCTTTCTCAGCAAATATTTGTATATGAGATTAATTGCATTTAATCGCGATAAATTAATCGGGACATCGTGTAATTAATTTAATCGATTGACAGCCATAATATATATATATAAAATCCATACATTATATCATGCATATGTCACCCTACTCTAGATATCGATATCAGTATCTGCCATTAAAAAAAAACTATATCAGGCGACGACTACCTTAAATCTGTTAATGATTTGGAGGTTTGAATATATATTAAGGAAGTAATTGGATTAGAGATAGTTCTGCTGAAGCGTGCAATTAACACGTCTATGTTTGCAGATAGACACACATGCCAAAAAAAGGAAAGATTGCAGTAGGGACACCTTAAAGTGCAAGGCAGCTGTAGACCCTCAGGGGATGAGAGGCAGACAGGTGTATATGGATGTCGGCAGAGAGAGGAAGAGGTGTGTGTGTGTGTGTGTGTGTGTGTGTGTGTGTGTGTGTGTGTGTGTGTGTGTGTGTGTGTGTGTGTGTGTGCCCGCAGCAGTAGCTTGTGGGAAACAGCACTGTATGTGGCGGCTCTTCTCTCTTGTGTTGTGGGTACAGTATATGGGACACACTGACCTGTGAAGCTGGATTTTCAGCGTGACCACATGGTACACATCCTGTAACATGTCTGCCACTGTGGCGTCGGGCGCATCCGTCACATAGGAGAGAGGCACGGGGTTCCACTTGCCCACCTGAATCAAACCTGTGGTGAGGGAACATGTACCACACAGGTAAAAGTGATTTACCGCAGACAGGCTATCACACAAAATATAACAGACTGTTACACCATGGTACTTTGGCATATACCGTAGTACTGTTTGAAAATATTCATACACCATGGTATGCATATGGTACTTCAAATAGTAACATAATATTTTCAACATTGTAATGTCCAAATAACAATGGGCTATGTTCCAAAACCCAGTCAGCTGTCTTTGCATGCTTCCTACACAAAGATGCCTTCTTCTTACAGCACTGCATGTACAGTATCCATTGCAGTAAAAGGCAAGAGAGCATTAGGCAAATAGAAAAGTAAAATAAGAATCTGATTAAAATGGACTATTTTACACAATCGTTGTGTGTGCTATGCATTTGAATGTTTATTTGAGTATCACAAAAGCTTGCATGCTTCTTAGCAGCATGCTAAAGACAAACTCCATATTGACACCGATTGAAAGTGTATGGAGAGCAGCTCGATTGCATCATTCACAGTGCGTCATGGAAGTGGGCGGTCCCTGCAGAGCTCTTTTGGCACGCTTTGTTAGCCACGATTCTCTGATTGGTGGATCTTTCTCTTCAGGATTCATGGATAGTGTAGTTCTCTACCAGGAATTTGCAATTAAACATGATTTTTTTTTTTAAGTTAAAAACGTGGACTGGTGGCTTCAACAGCAGCATGTATCTTTGATTAACAATCTTGGAGATCATGTTAGGCCTGTCTTTAAAGGTTTATTAGTTGAGGTAAATTAATTTATTAAATGAATTGGATTTTTACTTCCGGAACCAGACTGATGCACTCAATGGTTGACTCTTACATGATCACATTTGCTTAATTCACATTTGCTTAATGACAACCTTGAATACCATGGAACTCTTTTTTTTATGGGCTTCTAGAGATGCAATTTTCACTCTTTGAAAAAATAACTCAACCATATGGTCTCTTTAGACAGAGTGTTTTAAAAAAAATAAAAAATAGATTCAGAACATCAAAAGAAGAAATATGATAGACAGCCTGCAATAAATTACAGGCTGAAGGCTACAGCTCTTAAAATAGCCCCCGGTTCCATAAAGAGTGCAATTAGAAACAGCAGGCCCACCTCCACATTCATTCCCATTGAGAAAAGTGTGATTACAGAGAGGAGGAGAAGCAGAGGTGCACCTGTGTGTTCCTGCTTCTACCAACAACCCCCTCTGCCCCCCTGGATGGAGGTCAGCCCAAGCAGAACCATGCCGCTGAGAGCAACCAGAACGGCGCCAACAAATCATCTGTTTAGCCTCTAAAAATATCTGAACATCTGCCTGCCATTCTATGACTCATGATTCGGATCTAAATAAAACATGTGAACGTTCCAGAGAAAAAAGGTACTAGACATGCTTGTTAACGTTTCAGGTAAGTTTAGGTTTTAGGTCTGTGGTGCTGTGTAAATGGAATGCAGCATCAGAGCCGAGTCTTGTTTTGGCTTCTGTGTCATGCAGAATGATCACTGTACTTTCAAACTTTAATATTTACCGGAACCCCTCACCCTAACCCAAAACATCAACATTTGAGTTTTGAGGTTTGAGGCTATCGATATGCTAAGTACTCCTAACAGGTGATCAAATGAACCTTTAGAAGATACAGTATATATATATATATATATATATATATATATATATATATATATATATATATATATATATATATATATCTATCTATCTATCTATCTATCTATCTATCTATCTATCTATCTAATCTATCTATCTATCTATATATTTGTTTTATTTTTTATTTTTTGTCCAATCAAATGCACTGTAGAATGAAATGCCCCTCCCCCTAATACCATCTAAAACAACTAGCAATTGTGAAAAGACAAAAGACAAGCCCTTTGATATTTCTCTGCCCAAGCTTCACGTTTCAATAGGAATTACGTCAACAGACGAAATGAAGTCATGCTTAAAACATTTTAAATAAATAAACAGAAATTAGAACAGAAAAGACTGAAATTATGAACAAAATAAAGTTCAAATGTTGTCTGTGAGCAGTTCGGGAGGAGTGGGCAATATAAGATAACATTTATTTAGCAATATTCTTGAATTTTCTTGTTAATAAAAATATATATATCACTAGGGCTGGGTATTGAGTTCGATACATTTTAGGCACCGACCGAATTGCCTCTAAACAACGGAGTATCAAAAAATGTCTTGTCGTTCGGTACCAAATTTCCATACCTAAGGATTTAATCTTGTCAACGTCAGCGATAAGCATGTAGCATGCTAGATGTGCCCAAATCTAAAAGTGCCGGTGATTGGCTGCGTTTAGGCATCAAGGAAAAACGCTAGTTTACGCCGGTTACGCCCAGAGACGCGGCTCACACGTGAGGCTGTAGTGTGTATACGTCTCAACCCCCATACATGTGAAAGATGTGGAAAAGATCAAAAGTGTGGCTACATTTCACCAGGCTCGATGTCAACAGTGCACGATGCAATATTTGTGACAAGATAATTGCTGCCAAGACCGGCAGCAAGACAAATCTGATGAAGCACTTGGCAGTGCACGGAATAAACTTAAGAGCGGAAAGTTGCTCCGTCTTCGACTGCAAGAAGACTGAGCCGGTGCAGTTATCCTCTCAAAGTCCTCCTGCCACAGAGCTTCCTTCAACATGCCCACCACACGAGTCCTCCTCCAAAACTACTGATGAATGCAGCGGCGCTATGACTGGGACTCCGACAGGTAGGTTAACGTTTAGCAAACAAAATAGGCTTGTAGTGGTACATGCTTGTGTACTTGCTAAATTAACGTTCTGTGCACGGTGACATAGTCCTATAAACTGGGACCTATGTAGCGTTAGATATTGTTTGGATGTATGGCTATAGATAGCTAGAAAAATCAATGCTAAAAATGTTTTAAGGTTGACAGTAACTGATCAAGTTTAACTCACATTAAACTAGTTATCTTGTTAAACCGTACTAATCCTTAGGGTCGGCTGAATTAACAGTTTTTTTTTTCCTCTTCACATTAATGTTATAGCCTCTGCCCCTGCCGACCCTGGCATGAGGAGACCAGAAAGCTCAAGATATGAGTCTTTGAGTTTGTAAAAAAAGTAAACAAACTGAAAAATAAAAGTAAAGTTTTTTTGAGGTAATGTGTAATGTTTGTAATCTTGTTAAAACGGATTTCATAAAATGGGTAGCGAAAAAAGTATTGTTTAGGAACCAGTATTGAAGTCAAGATATCGGTATCGATATCGAAAATGTATTCCCTACTCTGCAGTGGCATTTTGCACAATCGCGACAGGAACGATACAAAACAAAAAATCTAACGGTTGACACATATCTGCCATTAGATATCCATTTAGCCAGAATACAGTATGGCCCATCCCGCTAATTAATTCTGAATTATCCTAATTAATATTCAATTTAATTACAGATATTTGAGATCAATAAATGAATAAACCTCACACACCTGAAATGTTACTAATAGGCAAATAAAATATTATGTAAAAAAAAAATATCAGACATTAATGTGCAAGAATAATCAGTGTCTATTGCAACATTTCGGTCATTGCATTTAAACCTTGACGAAGCCTGACGAAGGTTGCATGACCAAAACGTTGCAATAAATAGAAACTTAAAGATTAAAAAGAAATAAAAGCAATATCTATGTAATATAATAAATGCAGTTATGTGTGTGTTATATCCACATTTTGGCATGCTGTACCTTTAGCCTGTGCAGCAGAACTGTGCGAGTAACCCAGCGAGAGCAGGGCCATCTCAATCAACTGATTAAAAAGCATGTCCTTTCGGACCAGCACGAATTCAGCATGTTCCTCTTTGCTGTCGAACTCGATGGGGCTCTCGTAATGCTCCACTATGCAAAACACAGGCAGCATGTTACCTGTGAAAACAAGAGAGCACGCTTAATAATGTGCCAAATTATAAACAACGATAAAATTGCATATTGTTGCATGTTAGTTTAAGAATGTCTTGCAAATCATCCTCAGGCTAACAATAAAATCTACTCGCCACCCTTATGCTAGAATGTTCTCTTGGCTGCTATGCAGTTGCTAAGGTGCTTTTAAATGTTTTTTTAGAATGTTGCTATGAGGTTGCTAGGGTGGTTCCTGACAAGCCCAATTCATTCTGTAGATGAAGTTTGAGTAGCTTCTTTCATGTAAATCTATGAGATTATTTAGCCTATTTTAATGGCAAAAATGGCAAATACTTTGAAAAGTAATAGCACAACTCTCCTCAACAAGCCACATCATGTCTGTAGCACAAACAGGATGCAGGACGAGTAGTGTACCGAAGATTGCTAATTAAAAAAAATTATTAAAAAAAAATAAACCTAATGTATGAGCAATAGTAACAGAAAAGCTTGCCTTAGCAAACACTTCTAATTATCAACTGATTGTAATTCACTGATGTGATGCTATAATGGTATTACAATAAATCAGCACTGTAACATATATAATAAGATCAGAATGCTGAACGAGGCACGACGACGTCAACAAAACAGCTCTGTTATTTAAACGTGTTAGCACGCTAAAAGGTTAGAGCTCTTCGGGGTTTAGCGCTTTATTTATTGTTAAGGTGCTGAAATCACATTAAAATACTTCTTCAGGCAGATCCCAGTACTCTATACCGTGCAACGGCTCCCAACGTACCACCGCACAGCCTTGAGGTCTACGGGTCTGTGTAAACAGCGCGCTGCTATCAGGGAAAAAATGAAGAATCTTTGTCCTAAGCCTCCATCATGTGTTCGGGTTTACTGTGCAAATATGACATAATACCTGCCAGCTGTAACACTTTGGTGAAGAAATTTCAGGAACTTTGTGATCTCTTTGACCAAAGAACTTTATTTTAACGTGGTTTATTAGAGCAGGGTTTTTGAAACTGAGGTCCAGGGATGCCCAGGGGGCTCCCCAGGATGCTAGGGGGTCCAAAAATATTTTGATTTTTATTGCAGATTTGTTCTGAAACTATGGGATGAAAAATGATTTTATTTCATTGACAACTGCAAATAAAGACATACAGCATCTGCACAAAATGTCATATATTAATACTTTCTTATATGTAGGAAATATCTTATTTTGAAAGGCGAATCAAGGGTGTGCTGAGTGACTCCAGCCAGGTCTCCTAAGCAACCAAATTGGCCCGGATGCTAGATAGGGTAGAGTTACATGGGGTAACCTCCTCTTGATTACTATAATGTCATTCTCGCTCTCGGTGGGGCGTGTGGTGAGTTGTGTGTGGATGCTGCGGAGAATAGCGTGAAGCCTCCACACGCACTATGCCTCCGCGGTAACGCGCTCAACAAGCCATGTGAATGGATGTGCGGATTGACGGTCTAAGACGCGGAGGCAACTGAGAGTCATCCTCCGCCTCCCGGATTAAGGCGAGACACTACGCCACCACGAGGACTTGCGCATTGGAAATTGGGCATTCCAAATTGGGGAGAATTGTCTCTTCATTTTTAAACATCTTACATTACTATGAGAATAAAAAGACACTGTCAAATTTTCCATATAATATTTAAATAATTGATTTTGCTTTAGTATTATGGCACTATAAAAGCCAGCTATTTTTATTTTGCAAACAATATGTCTTTAGAATAATATAATTGCTATTTTTTTCTCTCACAGGGGGTCCCCTCACAAGAGGATCATCATATTTGTGTGTACTTGGAATCAAAAAGTTTTAAAAACCCCTGATGTATGCTGTAAATATCAAAGTCGCCAACCGGGCAGTCAGATTAAACCATATTTTTGCTCCTCACAGTCACAGTTTCGTAAGAATGCACCGTTTTCTGGAAAACATTCGATAAATAGGGTAATCATAAGCAGATGCCAAGGAATGTGCTGAACCGAAGCTTTTCCATTTTTAATAGATACAAATCTAACAATAAAGAATGCTGTGTTGGTTCATTTGGGGATCAATACCTGCTTTGTTTCCAGATAGCTGAGAAAAGCCCATGGTAAATATTTATCAGCTGAAAACAATGAATACAGTAGCTTCCAAAGTTCAGTGAGCACTCAGCAAAAGTTCTGTATTTCCCATAAATAATAACAGTGATTGCACAGAGACCTATAGAATGCGGACTATGAACAACGAGTTGTTATCGCTAAAGCGTTCTCCCATTAACAGTGTACACTGCAGATATCTAAAACATCTGCAGCAGTTATTGGGCTTCAAAATGTTCAACACACTAATATGAGAAATCAGAATCCAATAAACCGACAAAGTAGTTTATCTGATGCACTTTAGCGAGAGACCAATCTGTACGCAAACAAGTGCTAACGATAAATGCTAAACGTATGCATAGTTACGTGTTTGTAGCAACCTTGAAGACAACAAAGCTCTTTAATCAGTCAGTACGTCCTGACCATGCATGACGCGATAAAGCGACAAGCAATAAAAGCCATCTCTTCTATGAAAATCTGAGTTTTTCCTAATCAGCTGCGACACAACATGTATAGCGAGTGACCAGACAGTGAGTTCATTTACATGCACATACAATGATTATGCAGACAACGTGTAAGTGTAAACGCCTTAAATGTTTATTTCTTTACGGGGTAAGGTCATAAACGATCAGCACATGTAGACTTTTGCCCATTACCCCGATTATGTGCTGCACGTAAACACCTTTACTGCCATTCTTACTGGCTCATCCAATGTGCGCGAGTGTTATGCGTATGACTGTTAACGTTTTGACTTCAAAAGCAGAGAATAATCCTAAGATTTAAAATCGAATTTAAATGTTTTCTTTTTCATGTTTTTTGAATAAGCTCATTTTTGATACGCACTCATTTGCCGTTTGCTTGGGCTCTATATTTGCAGCATTGCGCTGGGTAGCCCCGCCCACTGTGAAATCTTATTGGTCGAAAATCCCGTTCCACAAAACTGCACATCGAAGGAATATTCTGAGTTCAAATCAAGTTAATTTGCGGCATAATGTTGATTTCCACAAAAAAAAAATTCGACTTGTCCCTCGTATTCTTTAAATAAAGCAAAATTGGAGGTTCCAGTAAGGCACTTACAATGGAAGTGAATGGGGCCCGAGGATTTGTATTGCATCGGGTTAGGACACTGTGTGAAAGGGATAGCTCATTCAAAAAATAAAAATAGGCGTCATTAAAAACCTGTATGACTTTCTTTCTTGCGTGGAGCACTAAAGGAGATAGGAGGCAGAATGTTAAAGATGCTCTTATCCATACAGTGTGGATGGTGACCACAACTGTCCCTGAATCCACTTTCATAGTATGAAAACAGTAGCTTGGACATTTTGTTATACATTCTGATCCACACAAAAAAGAAAAGTTGGATTGGTTTGGAAACACATGAGGGTGAGTAAATGATGACAGAGTTTTGGGTGAACTACCCCTTTAAATAAAAATCAAGCTCACCCCTCTTGTGACAGGCCTTCAGGTGATGTCCTGGGGGTTTGAAGGGCACTCCGGAAAGTTTAGCTCCAGTGCTGCCTAGTCGAGACCTTCCCAGCGGGCTTCCATTCTGTTCAAGGCGGGCCAGCTTGGCTGGAGGGGCCTTGGTGTCATTCATATTATTGACCATCTCACAGTTCTCCTTCCCCAGGCATGACTCGCTGAGATGCTCCATGGTTCTCAGCGCCACTACTCACGGTCACCTGAAGAACAAATCCAGCAAGAACACTGGCGTTAGGAGAGCTGGAAGAAGCCTGGTGCCAATCAAGTGCCCGATATCACTTATATGCAAAATCAGAACTCAATATAAACATCCAAACCTTTTCTTTATTTGTTCCAAGTTGAATAATTATAACATTTTTATACCAAAAGAACAAAAAATTGTTTTAGAGATTCACGGCTTTGGTCAAATAAATTTCCAACATAAAGAGATAGTTCATCTAAAAATGAAACCCTCATGTTGTTCCAAAACTGCATGACTTTCTTGCTTCCGTGGAACATAAGAGGAGAAATTTTGAAAAGTGTTGACACAGCTCCATACAGTGAAAGTAAATGGTGACTGAGAATGAACATTCTGCATACATGAAAGTGAGTAATTTTTTTATTTATTTTTTTGGCTGAACTATCCCTTTAAACTGCATCTCTTCCATGTAGACTGAAAAGTCAAATCAAGCTTAATGCTACATGGCATTTACAATGTTTCATGCAACGGTCATGTTCAAATTCTTCAGTGCATGTACTATGTATGTGTAACCCACTGTATAATCCCATGCGGAGAGGAAACAAGCTAGTTTTTGTGCAATCGTTTATGTGCAGAGGAGTCCACTTCAATGATCAGCCCCACCGTACAATGAACCTTTCCAACGAGAACAAGAGGGACTGGCTGTAAAATATTCAGCGTTTAAAATCTCTTTGTATAGTACTAAGGGTGACTGTTCTGAAACACTCTAAATACCACATGGAAGTAAAGACATATTTACAAGAGAAAAATATCTCACAGTTTGCTTTCAAAGACACCTAGTTTTTAGTTTTTTTAAAGGTTTCTCATAAATGCCAGCACAAAACATAGAGGCCTCGGATTATCCATGATTACAAGATAAAGGACATCCTTGTCTCTCCATTGCATTTACACTGATAAGGGAACAAGCATCAGACACCATGGCAGACAGGGTTAGATTTCATCAAACAAGACAAACAAGACATCAGACACGCAACTGTAATTTTCACAGCACTGAACACAAGGCGAACTTATGAGGCTGTATGTAAAGAACCAATATAACAGGTCTAGTGAATATAAAAGGTAAAAGAAAAAAGTGGACATGTGCAGTTGACTCTGGGATGCTGAGTTTAGTTTGCTATTTCTAGACGATCTGAACCATAGAAATGACTTTCATTGGTTTGATCTGATATGGTCAGGTTGAATCAGTTATATTAAATTAAACACACAATTTTAGGCCTCAACAAGAAAAGAGTAAAAACAATAGGACTAAAAACATTCAAGCCATTCCATGGGGGGTAAATAAGTGGGGGAGAGAGAGAGAGAGAGAGAGAGAGATGCAACTCACCACTTTAAGACGTGCAAATAAGGAGTTCTAGTTGAACAGCGCCTTCAAGTTTTGGCAGGAGGAGGTAAAACTTCACTTTGATTCACTCCAATATCAGTCTTGTGTCAACACTCCTCCAGTGATGAAAAAATGACAACTATTCTATTCTAAAACATACGAAACTTCCATATCTTCCATAGCAAGACGTTATATATTGCAGATTGAGTCATTCATTTCAGCATATGATAAACTTAGAACTCTCTATCCACAGCAATGTCTATTTCTATTACTTAAAATCTAAAGAAATCTAAAGAAAAATGTAGATGCATGAAATGAAAATTTTTTTGCAGCGACCTCCAAAAAGTCTATAGAGTTCAATAGAGTTTATTGGCGACCACGGAGGTACATCCACCGGGACGATCGTCCGTTCTGTGCTCAAAATAACCGTCAAAAATAAAAGTAACCGTCCGCGTTCCCGACATATCCCATTCTGCGTCAACACAACGAGCCTATGTGAAAACAAAATGCACATAAATCGCCTCTCATCTGTCCGAACAACAGCACCGAAGCCACGGCGATCTGCCTTCTCATCTCAAGCCGATATGCGGATGCCCAAAAACAGCTTTAAAAGTCCGCGATACACTTTCGAACGTCGAACGCAACATCAAAGCATTCCGCGCATTCCTGCCTTTAATCAGCGCTACATTGTATCTCGCGCTGGTTCCATTTGTTACATTCAAACAATTCGCGTACGGTCCTTTTCTTTCTGTTTCCCTTCTGTTCTGTTCTCTCTCTCTCTCTCTCTGTGTGTGTGTGTGTGTGTGTGTGTGTGTCTCTCTCTCCCTCCCCTCTCTCTCTCTTTCTCTCTCTCTCTCGCTCTGTCCCCATTAAATTATTAGTTGCATTGACTCATCCCTCCCCTCTCCGCGCGCTGTCTGTTCCTCGTCGCTACCAAACCTCTAAAACGACGCGATTCAAGGCGGATTTCGAGTCCTTCCGCGTAGGTCGGTGTCCTGAAGGATTATTGACGCGGGAATAAAGTAAAAGTGCCGGGGAAAAAAATACAAGAGCGAGAGATGATGATGGTGATGCGGGATTTCCGCCTGTACATGCGCTCAGGAATTTTTAATCATCTTGATTCTGTTTATTACAGTATAATAATGCACACATCTGCGCAACACACAATATTGTATAGCCTATAGAATAAAGGGTGCTTGTATGAGGCTAGTTCCGGTACATTGTTAAAGCAGTGTTTTCTATTGCACAGGAAAAATTACAGTAATAAGCTTTCACAGGCAAATTAAAATAAAATTCAGTGTCGGCATTACAGTTTCCTCGTCTGGTAGCTGCAAAATAAACGATTTGCGTGCGTGCATACTGGATTTCGATCGCGATTGCATGCGTGTCAGAATAAACAACACACAACCATGCATGTATGAAACCTCTGAGATCATATCAAGGACTTTGGCGATAATATAACAGTTCTGTTACACGGTTTTGTTTTAAAAAGTTGCAAAAAGCCCCAAGAGTCATACAATATTTGTTATTACACAAGGACGCGCCATCTGTCAGCAATGCTTGTGCACGACACACACACACACACACACACACACACACACACACACACACACACACACACACACACACACACACACGAGAGAGAGAGAAAGAGAGGTGCCTGAAAACGTCCAACCCTAAACACATACTTCAAATTTCGGTAAATAGGACAAATAGTAATTACATTTATTTATGTGTCACCTTCTAAATCAATGGTTTCAAAGTCATTTAGAGAGGACATATTTACAGGAATAATATACACATGACATACCTGATCTGGCCCATAACAATGACTTTTGTTGTTGAAACATATTGTTGTCAGCTTAATTGTAACCCTTTAAATAAAGTAAAAACGTTAATTAATGTGTTATTATTTTTACTTCAAAACAACAATCATTCCCAGTCATTTTTTTAAATGATATATTTTGAAAGCGTTAAACCCCTTGCATGAAGGAATAAATCACAAAGGGAAAAAATAATATTCTCCTTATAGTTCAAAACATATAATCAATAATTTGCAATTGTTGGAAAATGATGTACTGTGAAAATGTTCACTACAATAAGGTGGCGATGGCATATAAAGCAGACAGTGATGTTTTGGAGGTTTGGTTGTAGCATTACACTCTGAATGGTAAAAAAAAGAAAGAAAAAAAAAAATCTTTGCTGCCATGAAATCAGAGCGTTTCATAAATCTTTTACTTAAACGAAACCAGTTAATATAGATGTCACCAAATGATGTAGCTCTATACATTAGGTTACCTGTCAAACATTTATACATTCATATTTGTATATAAGAACAAAGATACTTCCTGTCTCTCCCAATGTAAGTAATCATGACGCCAAATGAAATTGAAACAAGCCTTTATCATAATTTCACTAATGTATACTGTAAAATAATATATTAAATCTTGGATCTGGTTTAAAGGTAACAATGCACATAACTGCGCCAGCATCAACAATTACAATGACTAATAGGCCCGATAATGAATTATAGTGGAGACGATAAGTATTTTTTTAAAAAGCAAAAGCAGGGTGTGTAACATGTACAGACATAAAATGAAAGTGATCAAGCTATAAAATCAACAGTGGTGGTGAACTAGAATCATCACTGGTTTAAAAACATGAAAACAGGAAATGTAAGTAATGACATTAACAGTGGATATGGTTCACTGAGTACATAACATACGTTCATAAGTACCAACATAGGTACCCTATATGCCTATAGTTGGGCCACCTGAATACTCCATATCAAAGTTTGATGTGCCATATGAAGGGTGCTAAATCTATTTCCGGCATAGATGCAAATTTGCACAAAGCTTGTTTTTGCCATCTTGAGATGTCAGCCCATGCATAAGATAGTGGGTGGCGTAGCAACTACAATGTAGCACTTATTGAAGAACAGATAAAACTTGAAACTGGTCAACTTTACAATATTGATAATAGCTTGTTATTACACAAAAGTGTTTCATTTTATGTCCAACATTTTCTAACGACTTTTTGGTCAAATCTGAATAACATAGTCTAAAGTCTTAATCTAAAGTGCACAAAAAGAGCAAATAAAATAAATTCTATATTGAATGTTTGATTTTTTGAATAGAAGTCATTGAGAATGTCTTCATCACTTCTGATAATTAAAAAAAAGCATTTTAATGTCTTATAATATAACTATATTATAACTTATATAACTAATTCATTTAACTTGCGGTAGGATGCTGTATTGTTTATTTTCCAGCTTTATTATCATCCTAATATTCCAAATATGCACACAGTTTGCTTTGGCACAGCACTTAACTTCAAAACTATGTTGCCATCTTTGCATTATTATAAACAGTTTATTTGCATCAGCTCTTTAAAGATAGACACATTCCTGAAATTCACAACATTTTGAGGCTGGGGATATGCTGTTTGAGCTTCTGATGTCTGTTATAATAAGATGCTTCATTGTTTTGTCACATAGGTTTAATGCATGTAGATTTTTGATTTCAAAATCAAAAAGCATCGCAAATGCTTTGTGCAATTGCCCATTTCTATTCACCCTAAAATGGAAACGCCGGCCGAAAGCAGTGGTAAGCCGAGCATGGCCGCCATGTTGACGTGCCGTGGCTGCAACGTCTCCTCTGCACTTGTACAAGAGCATCACACCATTTCAGCGGGCACTGCCAGGAGGGTGCTGATGCTGCCAACAGGTGCACGCAGTGCCAAGAGCCCTGGCACAGACTTACCACCCAACAACACCAACTCTGACATCCAGAAGGGCACGCAGATTCACAGAGCAGAAATGATTTGATCAACTGTGGTTAGAATTCAGCTCCAGCCTATTTAAAGAAGGGTAAACACAATTGAGGAGTTGCAAATGCCAATATGTGCAGCATGCTGGCTCAAGGCAACCAATAATGAATACTTCTTTGTTGAGTGAAAATGTAAAAGAAGACAATTATAAACAAAGGATTGTACAATAATGCAATAAGACAAAGAACTACACAAACTACACTGTAAAAATGTCAAGTTGTAGCCTTAAAGAATTATTTCTACCAAGCCTGACCCTTAAAAATGACTTTAATTAGTGTCAAATTCAGTCAAATTAATTCCGTCATATTGAAAAATATTGGTGAATTTTTTTCATCTAAAACCAATTTGGAATTTAACACATTTTTGGGTTACATACTGTAAAAAAATAGTTTGCAGTTTATTAGCACTATTTATATAGGTAAATAGCATGCTCAAGCCAATTAATAATGAATACTTCTTTGTTGACTGAACATGTAGAAGAAGACAATTATAGTTGAACAAAGAAATGCATATTGCAATAATAATGCTAAATAAATTAATAAATAAATAAACACTAACTACACTGTAATACTTTAAAGTTGTTACCATAAATAGCTATTGTCCATAAATAGACTTGACCCTTAAAAATTACTTTCATTGGTAAAACCTAATGTAGTGAAGTTGATTCTGTCATATTAAATAATATTGTCAACTTATAAAATAAGTCCACTTTAAAAAATTTTTTTTAAATGTTACATATACAAAACAAAAATGTACAGTTTATTAGCGGAATTTGTATAGGTAACTTATCGATTAATTCAAAGTTTCTAAACCAAGATGCATATGTTTTTACCAGAAAATGTTTCGTTTTCTGTCAGTTCATACAGAAATGTAAGTGCAACGTAGTTCTAGCGGGAAGACTAGCAGCTGTACATCATCGCACTATTAGCTGGGTAATTCCCAGCCAATCACATGTAAGCCATTGCTTTATAAGTCTGCTCACAATCTATCACATTGCTGTTTCAGTGTGCTAACACAGCAACCTCCTCCACCCCACCACCACCTGTTGAGTCCCGTCCTGCACGGGGCGTAGGCTCCTCACCCCTGCCTCCTATCTCCGGCAGGATATGACGGTTCCGAGTACAACTTCTTCGGACCGCCAGACGGGGCCTACGCCAAAGAGAGACATTACATTTCTGTTTTATATTCATCAAATAAATGTCATCTTAAATTTCACTCAAGTCTGCAAGTCTTCCTGATAGAAATACATGTTCTTACAACTTGTTGGGTCAAATTGAAATCGCATAATACTATTTCTTGTTACAGAAATAAAGAGGCACGTCTAATTTTAGGAAGTTTTAGTAATAAACAATTCTGATTTTCTTCAACGCATCTAACAAGTAACGAAACTCTACATTCATGATGCTTGTTTAATGCGTCCCATGGATGCTGAATTGTTTATTTTCCATTTTCATTACTATCCTGTTTGTCCAGGAATAGTTTCATACTATGTTTAAGTCTACGTCCAAAGATAGAAACCCAAATGACTAGTACACCTTATGGTCATCCTCCTCTTTAGCAACAGTGGAGGCAGTTTATCACGCGGCACATTTCACCAGCGCTATTCCGAATGCTCGCAAGCCGTAGGTGTTGTTTAGTCTATGTGCCTGCCACTTCCTCAATGTTAAATGTGCATTAACGAGATTATTTGAGGAAGTGTTATAAATCAAAGCCAAGAGCATCTCGGCAGTTTGATAACACAAACAGCATGGGGTAGAATCATCAGTGCCCACCTCATACTGATGAGTGAGAGCCAATCAGTGCAGAGGCAAAAGGGCAGTATGCAAATCTCCATTAAAACATCAACACGACTGCGTTCAACAACATTTCCTGGAAGTATAAAAACGTGGAACATTATTTTGTTCTTGACTTTTGCTCGACTCACATTCAATAATAGAATTGAATAAAAGGTAAATAGCAGTAATGCAGTTATTCACATTGTAAAGCTCTGGGGTCATCCATAGTGGGCCAGGGGTCAAATTCTGCAACTCTTTATCTTCACGCTTGTTATTTAATTGTTTAATAAGCGCATGGAGTAAAAATAGACTAATGTAATGCAGCCTAGTGCACAGTCATTTCTCTCTAGTGCACACTGTGTCGTTGAATCTGTATTGTGCACTGTAAATGTCCCCCTGTGGCTTCTTTGTGCCTGAACACAATCCAGATTGTCTGAGCGTCTTTTAAATAAGTGCATGTGTGTGTGTGTGTGTGTGTGTGTGTGTGTGTGGTGAGCATATGTGTACAGTATGTGTGTTTGTGTGTTGTTTTGAGAGTGAGATGGTATCCTGAAGTTCAGATACACAACTGAACGACAACAAAAAATCTCCAGCTCTTTTTGAATAACCAAAGGAATCCTTATTAATTATTTAAAATCAATTATTTCCACTCATTGCACGAGAGAGGCTCTTTATCAGCTCATCGGTTATTTATATCTCACTTTATCGAATTAAAAAACAAATCCGTCATCTAACAATCAACTACGATCATTTTCAAGGCCCTGGAAAATTACTTTTCTGTCATTGCAGCGGGGCAGTATCACATGATCAAATAATTATCCCTCTAATTTCTGCCTTGTGGATTGCAACATATCAACAATTAATAGGGTTAAAGCGACAAGGAGAGAAAAACGCTGTGAAGCTCTTTGTCCAGGCTTTGTAGAGGGTTTAAACGTATGTAATTCATGGGCAAATGTGGAATTTGCTGCAGCAGAATTTTAAGGCAAAATCCATTAACTTATATGTGTGTTATTTTTGGTAAATTGGGCTAATTTGATAATGCATTTAGCTGACACTAAGAATGTAGTACTCTCTGATCTGTTTAACACAGTTTATTACAGTATGTTTAAACCCATAATTCTGCAGAGATGCCCTATAACGGTGTCGAAAACATGAAAAAAAATCTGCAGATTCTGATTTTGCATACCAATGAGTGCGCTGAATATTGATTGTAAGATCCGACTGACAATTGGAGTCACTCATTTGTGGTGTATGTGTTTAGGATGCAGTGGAAGTTAGTTTAGCATACCAAACAATGGCAATGCTTCAATTTACTGTAGCTTAAATGGTAGAGCAATGCACTAAGCGAGTATTGGCAAGATCATGGGTTTAATTCCCAGGGAACACATACAGTATACTGATAAAACGTAGAGGAGGCCGGGGCTGGTTATCACAACGGTTATATCTCAGTAAGGACAAGATGTTGAGTCAAAGTCCAGTTGCCCAAATGTGTGTTTTCTCTAGCAGAGGTTTTGTATGTTGGTGTCAAACAACTAGTTCAAAACTGTCCAAAATAAGAATATTTTTGGTGAATACTGCCCTCCAAGTGAGTGAAACACAAAGCACACTTGCGCACATTTTGGCAAGAGTCAACTATATTATGAAGGCATATTTTTAACGACAGGTTTAAAGGTTTTCTTAGGACAAATACATTTTTCCATGATCGTCAGGTCGGGGCATGTTGTCACATGTGTTTTTAATGTCAAAGATTTATACAATTGATCAATTTCAATATTTGTTGGCCTTCTTTTATGTTTAATTTATAGTTTTGTGCTTCGTAATTGTTATACTTTTAAAAAGTTGCTGAAAAGCCCAGGCTATTTAGTGTAGACGTAGATTTAAAGAGAGGCGTAGATTTTTGATCAGGTGATGGTTGTGATGGATATGTGTGTGTGTGTGTGTGTTTGTGTGCACAAAAAATCAAAAGCAACAAATGAAAGCCCTCGCTTCTGCAAAGGAAAAGATTTGTATAGTGTTCACTGAGAGTTAATCTGCATCCCTCCAAACCTAAATAAGTGTGTGTGTGTGTGTGTGTGTGTGTGTGTGTGTGTGTGTGTGTGTGTGTGTTCACTGTAAAAGAGAGTATCTTGTTTAATTGTTTCTTCTGAGTATGTGGGTGGGTATTAAAACCCTTATCTTTAGCAGTATGTGCATTCCTCAGATACATACAGCTTTCTTTGTGTCGCGTTACCAGAACAAAGGATTTGAGAAAACCTACACAGATCGGATAACGACAAGCATAGAAATACCAGACAATAATTTGAGATCAAAACATATGGAGTGTCTAAATTTAGGTTAGGTGAAATTTAAAAAGGTTTAAGGTTGCTCAGATGTGTATTTCAAAATCTATTAGTAATGGTGCTGCGGAGAATGATAATATTGCTGTTCCGATTTTACACAAGTGTCATTTAGCCAAAGCATGACAAAATTGACATGACGCGCTTTTGACGCTTTGTCCTCTGAAAAGATCTAGAGACGATTCTTAAAACGAGGTAAAAGGAGCCCAATACAAAAAGAGTTTGCGCTTCAGGAAATAAACAACACAAGATCATCAAATCGGTGCGACGTGCTGAAATATGCAAATCATCTTTAAAAAGTTTGCTAAATTATTCCAAAGTCTTGTGATGCATATTAAATGTATGTAATCGCCTGCCGTGTTAAAATGCTTGACTCAGAGCCCAAGCATGCACAAACAATCCTTATTTTTTCTTTCTTCTTTTTTTCCCCCAAACTGGTTTGAGCTTGTCATCAGAACTCTCTGATTCATTGTTACCTTTCCTAACTATTAGAAATCATAACACTTTTCTTTTTCCAAACAGGGTGGAATCTCCAAGCAGCCACATATTAAAAAACGAGACAGACCTCTTATTTGCTGGCGACAGACTAATAAATACATATGCTGGCAGCTAAACAGGTATTTACCTTCCTCTAACCACAAGTTTAATTCTTCCCTTTGCTGAACTGTTATTTCACCCCGCCGTTCATTACCGTGGTGGTAAAGACAATTAATGGTTTTACCCTAGATATCACTCTTGACTGTCAGGCACACAGACCAACCAAGAAGAAGTTTACAAGTCTTCCATTCATTGCATCCCACTGGGAGGTGAGGAATTTAAGGTTTGCAAACTCATTCTGCGGTTCAAATGGAAATATGAATGGGCGTGTGCTTTGATTGCCATCACATAAAACACGACAAATCATGCAAGATGGAGTGGAAATAATTCATCAAGGACAAGTTGCGTTGATTATGCTCTCAGGTGCTTTTTCCCCAATGCACAGTGCCAGATAATTGGTCTCAAAGGGTCGGAGGGCAAACGCTGTGTGTTTTCTCTCTGACAGTGATGCTACTTTGGTCACCACTGTGTGTATCAAGGCATGATCACGGATTTAGAGAGCCGTTTCAACGCTTGGCCTCTCTGACCTGAGTTTTTGGCTCTTGGCAGAAGAGATCCAACAAATTGGAGGCCAATTAAGCAGGAATGTAAAACGGCGATGCGGTAGGAAGGGGGCAAGAAAATCACCTTGCGTTTCGGACTTTTCTAAACTGACTCTGACTTCCTGTTGTCTTTTGCAAATATAGGATGTGCAACGCATTCAGTTTAGGGCCCTGACTGGTGTTTGGTGTTTTGCCTAGTTACCTTAACCCCATTATCATTTACTCACCCTACACTTTGTACATACTAAAGTGAATGAGGTTGCTTTTGTATTCCATCTAAGAAAGACAAAATGGTGTGTAATAAATAAAGACAGAATTTGTATTTTTCGGTGAACTATACCTGTCCTCCCATTGAAAAGGACAGATTTTCATTCAATAGTATCGGTTTAAACACATCTGTATTTCTATTTTCATGCCTATTCTTTGCAGTCCATCAGATCGTACCTAGAAATGCCACCGCACAAAGATTTGGGACACAGATATCACCACGGATGATGAATCAGAGCGCTTGGTTATCGTTTCAGGGAGAGTATCTCAACAACAACCAGCCATGGAAATGAGGTTAAGTCATGCCAATAAAAATGGTTAACAACTTTCGAGTCAAAATCAAGGGCACCCACACGGTTTCACATCAGCAGACTGTACATTTCGACATGACACCATTGATAATAAGGGTAAGAATGAAATAGGGGAAGAGAAACCTTCATAATAGCAGCAACTTTGATGTTGAACGGCACTTACAAGAAGCAAACCTGACTTTGGCAGGAAGAGCTCAGTCGCTCTATTCTGAGAAACAATGACCAGATCGACCACACTAATTCTAACCCAGATAAATAACGGGGTTGAGAGTAATCTCAAGACGTATAACCTCGATTATACCACAATGACCTCTTGATAACAGATCAGATCATTTTGCACAGCAAAAATCTGTGTCAATTACATGAACAATATTTCATGCATGCACTTCAATGCAATCTTATTAGTCAAAATGATCACTGACTTCATGATATTTCTCAGTATTAATTACATACAAGTCATTTTGCATTTACCCTGCCTTACCTTTCAGTCTGCATTGGTCTTGTTTGCAAAAATGATTTGTGGACAGCACTTTAACAGCGAGTAACTGTGAGGAGTGACGTAAGAAATAGAGAAGGTGTAGATGAACATCACTTCCTAAAACTCTTTAAGCTCTTTGAACTTCATCAGTGTACATAACTGTAATATATTTACAGTTATATACAGTTTATAACCATAATCATTACACTGATTACCATAAATGTCAGTGCGACACTTAATGAACTAATTTGTAATATAATTTAATTGAAAATAATTCTATCAGACCCTATATATTTGCCAATTAAGTGTGTTAGATACACATTAAAACATATATATGTACATATTTGCACAGGCATTTTACTTGTTCAGAGTGACTGAATGTGATCATTTCAAGCTAAACATGCTAAAATGATCAGAAATCATTTTATTTAATTGTGTGCAATTATTTTAGTGCCAGTCTCAAGGATGTTCTACTTATTGCTTTCTTCAAAGTAAAGATATCAACAGTCAGTTTTGATGATTTTACATGAAAAACTGTCATATAACCACTACCAGACTGCACGAATACATGACAGTAGACATTTAGTTATTGATATATTGAATATAATGTGCATTTGATGTTGTGCATCAGCCTGATCTTTCAAATTAATGTGATTAATAGTCTTATTTAGAATAATTTATTTGCAACTTTATTGCTCTTATGAGTATTCCTGCCTCTTGACTCCAACAAATTTGATTTTTCATGATTTTAATTTGATATTTTGTGCATATGAAATCATACCCGGTTCTCATGAATAGAAGTGTATATATATATATGAATGGTTAAACTTGGTCCTGTCATAAATAAATTATATTAATAATAATGATGATAATAATAATAAAAAATCATGTTCTATTATAATCTTGTGATGTGTAGTTTTATATTCCAAAAGCTCTGGTGCAAAGTAAAGTTATTTTGTATTTGTTAAAACACTATAAAAAAAAACAAGATACACTTTTGCCAGATATTTTAACATCAGCATTTAGAGACTAAACAATAGCCATTTATGTACATGCATTTAAAAACAATCACTGGCACGTGCAAGTATGCATGCATAAATTGTCTCCTGTTTTCACTTTATCATTCCTTTAGCATGCAATCTATTGATTAGAGGAGCCAGCAAATAAATGTGACTGTTCGTTAAATATACAGCAGCTTTGCGTTGGGAGCAGATGTTCTTGCACGCGACCTTGCCATGCTCAAATCATCACAGAGACAGAACGCGAAGAAACGCAACAATACCTTCGAGAAGTTAGCAATCTCCACGAAACCGCTTGATTTCCATCCAAAAGTTGCGAATGCTCGTGCAACAACTTCTCAACCTTGAGAGATCCAGAGCGCGTCCACAATCGCTGTTCGCTGTTGGGGATGGAGAGCTGTCACTGCGCGCAACGTGGGCTGCGGTGCGGGATAGAAGCGCACGAGGAGGAGGGTTTGAGCTCGACTATAGGGGTGTCAGGTAAACGAACCGCCCCTCCCCGTCTCCATAAGACGATCTGCCAGCTGTGGCGCTGCGCGTCTTCTTGCCCCACTTTGATTTTTTGGAGCGGCGCGCGAGTCTCTGGAGACTCATCCACACTCTCACACGAGCCATTCTCATATTTAGCTACACACCACATGTTAAAAATGTCAGAACGGAGGACTGTAGAAAATGATTCAAAACTTGCCATCCTCAGCCGCATGTGTGTGTGTGTGTTTACACTTCCAGTCATTTTACTTCGTATATGGTGCGACTTTACAAACATATGCAGCTTTTTGCACTTTAGCTCATCTTGATACAGAATAAGATTTTTTATTTCTATTTTAATGCACATAATATATTTTCAATTAAGCACATATAGCTTCGTTTGGAATTAAAATGGATAGAATTTGAAAAACAAAGACGCAAGAAGAAATGTGTTAAAGCGCATTAGATGCAGATGTTGAAATGCGTTATAGCGTATTCAGTGTATACATATTCTATAGCTTTTCTAATACTGATCTTATACAGGCTATAATAATTATATGTAGATACTTAACCACTTCAGTTTGGATTTAGGTCCAGGTTTAGGCTAGCCTATATGTTTTCCTTGATTTTTATTAAAACAATAAAAAAAAACATTTTTTTTTTTTAAAATTCAGTGTTGATTTTCTTTTATAATTTACCTGTAAAATGTAGTCATTCAATAAGAGGTAATTTAGGATGGTAGCTTAAGTTGAATTTTTTTATTCAACTCGTTTTTAGTTCAAATTAATAATTCGTATAAAGAGTCTCGTTGCTTATTCAAATCAACAATGAGTGACTGATATTAATTTAAAATCGTACTCATATGAGTACGCATTTACGCCTCGCAAAAATCATATTTTTCGGCCAAAATGGAAAGGGACAGTAAGAGGTAAAATGTAATTAAACATATGCAGGAAGTTTTTTAACGCACAGGTTATTGTCACATACGATGAGAACGAATTCTTTCAAATGTGAGTCATTCGATGCCAAAGATCATGAGATGCACACACATGACTCACATTAATAGAAAGGTTTTAGTTTACTCATCTAAAGCAGTCTCACCCGATATAAATCTCGCACACGAGCTCATTTAATATTTGCTGCTCGACAGTAAAGAGAGTGCAAACAATTTCCAGCAATGGAACACTCTGTTCCGTGTGTTTTGATTGAGGAAGTATCCTTTGATCTTAAAAGTTCAAATTTGGAAATCTGATCTATATAAGTTTAAATTAGAATATTAGAATATGCACACCACTTCTTTATAATCAATCAGATTTGATGTACAAATACTGAAGCATTGTACCCCCACTCTCTCTCTCTCTCTCTCTCTCTCTCTCTCTCTCTCTCAACCTGACCAAAAACACATTTTAAATTTTCACCTTATTACACTTAAGACATTTTAATTGTACAATCAAGACATAGAGACTTGAGTTCAAATGTGAACTTCTTAATGTATAAATAAATATATAACTATAAAGACCTCTTTTATTATTTGACATTTTGTAATAGTTCTGTTATATCCTTTATTGTGGCTAAATATTGTGCTTCATCATTATGTGGGGCCATTCGGAATGTTTGAGTGGAATCAAAGGATGTTGTTTGATCATATTTATAATTTCTAAGAAGCAAAAGGGCCCGCTCGTGCTCTTTAGAAAAGGTTTGAAGTGGAACTCTGACTATTTTCAATGCACAGTTTCCAGTTGGAACGTTTTCAACAGATTTAAAAACAAACCTTAAAGGTTCCAGGAATGACTCAATTTAAGGTTCCGTTTCTAACATTTTCGTTTTAAAGAGTGCACGTAAGAGAGAAATAAGAAATGGCATTCGCAGTCGATTTTACATCCGTTATCTAATGCATTTCGGGTTATAAATCAGAAAGTTCTGGTCCTGAATGCAGCTTTTCCGATTCCAATTGGAACCTTTTCAACAGATTAAAAAAACAACTCTGAAAGTTCCAAGAACTGTCAAAGGTTCATTTTCTAACCTTTTCTTTTTTAAGAATGTAATATCAGTGCAATTATGTATTCCTGCATCATGTAATATCACAGTATGGGAATTGCAACATAAAGGAACAATACATTGCACTTATCTGCATTTTCGAAAGAACTTGGCCAGGTATCACCTGTTGCAACTGTTAGGTTAAGGGCGTTCGTCCAAAAATGTTTGTGCATCCGCCTGTTTGTTGTGGTGTTATTGTCTTGAGGAATGGAAAGGTGGCTGTTAAAGTGTGCTATCTTTAACCTCACATCATGGAAACAAACCTCATGTACATTTCCAAATACCCTGACACCTCAGACTTAATAACAAGGCCATCATCATTTACATGAACATTGCAAACTCAATTGCACTGAGAACTAAAGAAAATCATTAAATGCATTGTGCGTGAGCGATGGCTATGGCAGTAACAGTATTCATTCAAATAAAGTAAATTAAAAAGTCAATCAAGCTGTCTTAAGTGCACACGACAATTTATGTAAAATGTAACATCTTGGTCAAATATTAGCTCAGTTGCGTCTTGTTATCGCTAGAGCTGTTTCTTGTCACCCTCACAATGTAACTGCTTCTCAGAAAACTCTCCCAAATAGTGGCATCGGGACCCCACAAAAGCCATAATAGTTTCAATTATCAGTGGCATTCATAATTTTCAATTTCTCTGTATGAATCACAGTCACACACTAGTTTCAGGGGAGAGACCGAGAGAGAGAGAGACAGGTCGGGGAAAACTCTGCCAGTCTGAAATAGTAATATATCATGCAAAGAGAATATCTGACACTGTACAAGAGGGCTTTGGATTCCAGTCAGCATGGTGTGAATCAGGGAGAGTGGACGAGACATTGATGTGCTGTTTTAGAGGGTAACCACAAGAGGGCACCATGTGTGCTGAGCCCGGTGAACTGCAAAGTCCCTTTTCTGACCAGTAATTAGCATTGAAATGGTTTGACTTTTACAGCTACTATTTTAAGCATGCTCTATGTAATATGTAAATATGTAAAATGCCCCTACAACCTGAGAGATATCACTGAAAGAGGTGTCACACTTTTTGTCTCTGTGACAGCTCTAGACTCTAGAAACAACAAAACAGAGTCAGGGGAGTGACCCACGCTTTTCTAGCCAATCAAAAATGCACATTTGGGTTTGCTGACATCGGGTGGGCTGTCATGTCTTTGGAGGGCACGGTTTTGGAGAGAGACCGCAATGTTGAAGTTAGCAATATGGCAGAAGTCGCCTACAGCACCTTTAGCTTAACCATAAAATAAGCATCTGATCTGAATAACTGCACAAATGTCAAAGATACATTTTACTTTCATAACCTAACCTATTTTAGATTATAATTCGGATCGTGGCCTCAATGTTGATTGATCTATACGGCCGTGCAAAAACAAAAAAACAATATAGAAACAGGAGGCAAAAAAACTGTTCACCATATCTTTTGGCTTCCATGATAAAAACGTCTATTCTGTTCTCAACTCATGTTTAACCACCTCATGTTTTATTATACTTAGAAAAACACTCACCATGCACTTTAGGAACACCTGTACACCTACTAATTTATGCCATTATCTAATCAGCCAATCGCGTGACAGCAGTACAATGCATAAAATAATGCAGATTCGGGTCAGGAGCTTCAGTAAATATTTTGCCGGATTTTCACGCAGAACAGTCTCTAAAGTTTACTCCAAATGGTGCCAAAAACAAAAAACATCCACCCAGTTTTGCAGATGGAAACACCTTGCTGATGAGAGAGGTCAACGGAGAATGATCAGACTGGTTTGAGCTGACAGAAAGGCTACGGTAACTCAGATAACCACTCTGTACAATTGTGGTGAGCAGAATAGCATCTCAGAATGCACAACATGTTGAACCTTGAGGCGGATGGACTCCACATGCCGAAGGGCAAGACACTGAACCCCAAGTTGCTCCCAATGGCATGCTAGCACCTTGCATGGCAACTCTGCCGTCATTGTTGTATGAGTGTGTGTATAAATGTGTGTGTGAATGGGTGAATGAGTCACAGTGTAAAGTTAAAAAGGCGCTAAATAAGTGCAGACCATTTACCATATGTAAAGATGTCTTTTTATAAAAATACAGATACCACCTGACCTCCTCGCCCATGCACGTGCACATCCACTGCTGCTGTTTCCACCTTCGTCTTCTAATGTTTAACAGTAACTACATCTTTTTCTAGCGCTTCTTTGTGACAGCAACGGCCCGATTGTGAGTGTTTCCACCTTGTTGACCCACTAATTAGCGCAAATTATTCAAGGCACATGCGCAATCAAAGTAAGCATGATTAGAAAAAATGGGTACAGTACTTGAGCCCTTTGCTGATGATGGAATTTGAGTCACACGTCCCGTACGACCGAAGTATACTTTGGGCTTTAGTAACGAACATTTTAGTTACATTACACTATAATATAGATATTTTTCAAGCACCTAACCCCATCCCTACACCTAAACCTCACCAATTCTCAGCAATACTAAAGACGTAACAAGCAGATCGTGGTATATTCACAAAAGTTTATTCCAAAAAATGGATAGAAAAAGCACTATAAGTGTATTCCAAACTTTTGCTGAGTGTAAATTAAGGTTTTAACTGGTGAAAATTAGTCACATCTCATTAAAAAATATTATTATGAACTTTAGAATGCTGCAAACTGCCACATGACAAGCGAAAGCCAATGGCAACTGAAGTCAGTGTCGTCAAAGACGTCATAGCGCTTCTAGAGGTGCACATTGTTTTGTGTTTGTACGAGTGCAGGATCTGACTGTTACAGTGGATGGGAACGCTGAACTGCAGCATAGACATTCAGACACCAAGGAATCTTTTTCTTTTCCATTTTAAAAGTTGATTCACCAATTTACTTTGCAATCCAAACTATGCATGATTATATATTTAATTGCATTATTATTTGCATCAGCATTGAAGAGGTTGCAATGCCCTTTTTACCATGACTATATTCACAATATAGCACGGCTATTGCACAAGTGACACAGGATAAAAAAACAAGTGGGGCTTGAATTTATTCCTGGGAATAAACGATCATGAAAGTAGGCATATCATAAAAGAACAGAGCCAAATTGTTGGTGGAGAGGGGTTAAAAGTAAGAGGGATTGGAGAACTTAATTTTGAGTTTAGAACAACATGCGCCAGTGAATTGTGCACAATAAGACCCGGAATTTGCAATAAAGTAGTATTCCGGGTTCAAAACAATCGACAGTATTTGTGGCATATTGTTGATTACCACAGAAATTCATTTGGACTCGTCCCTCCTTTTGTTTTAAAAAAAGAAAAAAAAAAAAAACTAGGTTACAGTGAGGCACTTACAATGGAAGTGAATAGGGGCCAATCCATAAATGTTAAAATACTCTATATTATAGTCAAGTATAGCCAAAAAAACTTAAACCCTATTTGTGTTAACATGATCTTGTGTGATAAAATCACGTACTAACTTTCTTGTGTAAATGTAAAGCCAATTTTACAACTTCATTACAAATTTATGATCCAATGTCAACAAACCCTAAAACCATAAAATGACTGTAAAAGTGACAATGTAAGCAATTTTAACGCTCAAATAATACATGAGTTTTACATTTAATGTAAGTGCTTTTATACAATTATAAGCTTCACATTTCTGCCTTTAAACCCACCAAAATCTTGTCCCATTCACTTCCATTGTAAGTGTCTCACTGTAACCTCCATTTTTCTTTTTTTGTTTTTTAAAGGAAAGAACAGACGAGTCTAAATCATTTTTTTGAGGCAATTAACATTATGCCACAAATGCTGTCGGCTTAATTTGTAATGAACCCAGAGTACTCTTTATATACACATTAAGGAGGTAAATTAGGTCAGTTTTGATATCACGTTGACTTCAATATTTTACAGTCAGTCAGGACTGCCATAACAGCTGAACACGTGCGTTGAAGTCGCTAACAGTGCAGTATTAGTGGTGCAGGGGCAGACCCGCGCACTGACAGCAGGTGTGAAAGTAGCGGCGTGGGTGTCTGACACAGGAAGTGAGCTTAATTGTGTTGACAGAGTTGCATTTTTTTCTGCCAGCTGAAACTAATGGAGAGAAAAGTGAAAATGCAAGATTGAAAAGGAACTTAGAAGTCTGTGCAAACCGAAATAAATACAAATCAGGGCCATGGCACGTTGCGGAACGCAACAGAAAATATTCCAGCTCTTGTTTCTCGCCCTCCTTTGAGCTGTTGACAATAAACTGCTGTAGGTTTAAGGGCACAACACTCTTAAATGAATGTTTACAACTTACAACTAGCCTGAATGAGAAGTAAGATTTTTGTTATTTTCATCAAGGGGGTACATTTTAATGACAGACTATATCGATGTGGCAGGACGGAGGGCGGGGTCTGGTCGTGATTCCGCACACCCGGCCCCTAATCATGCTAATTAGCCCTCGAGATGGATAAAGGCCGACCGAAGACGGCAGCGTGACAGAGAGAGAGATTTACGGGCAGCTGTCCGACACCTTTCTGTGTTTGTCTTTTTGGTTGAGTTTTATATTAAACTATTATTTATATTGTCAAGCCGGTTCTCGCCTCCACCTTTCCATTAATCCCGTTACAATCGACAACACTAAAAAATAAGCCGATGGCAAAACTTCAGATGTCTCTCTTAATTTTAGAATGCTTTATGATTTATTTGTACAACTTACAATCTTTAGAGAATGGGAATTGTGCAATAATCAACAATATTTCACATTCACAAAAACTTACGAAGAGGGAGACATGCTTTCTTTTTGGGGTGAGCAGCAGAATATAGCGATCTGGCAAAATGATTATCATGATGCCTGAGGTGCTGACATGATTTAACCTTTACACACTTCACTCCAGACATTGAAGCATAACAATTTGTGATGCTGACAGCCCATTTCTCAGAGTTACCACCAATGAAATGCCTTCACAGGATGTTGATGTGAAGATTTCCCGAGATAGGAAGCAGGTTCTACAGTGTGGCAGTGATGAGCAAGCAAATGAACCTGCATTTCGTATGCATGAAATAAACAAATAAATGACCATTAGTTGAAACTCTGGTCATCTGCTGTCACTTTAGTGGTGTGCTAAAGGAGGTTTTTATTAATAACATTCTAACGTAACAAAATAGCCAAGAGATTTTACAACAACGTTACGTTCTAAAAGTGCAAACTCTGCATGCGAGTCTTTCACTTCAGTCAAGATAATCATCTGTAAATGTGGATAAAAATGACAGGAGGTGTGAAAGACAGAATGTGAGAACTGTACATTTAAAGGAATTAAAATTATGCAATATTGACTCACCCTAATGTTGTTCCAAACCCATATGATTTTCTTTCTCCTATGAAACCCAAAAGGAGATGTTGGGCTGAACGTCTAATAACGAAATCTTTGTTGTCGTGTCAACTATTCCTTTAAATATATGTCCCCTTTAGTTTATAACAGGACCAAATTACAGACATGCACCCGATCGCAAGTTTGAGCCGCAGCAGGACAGCTAAAATATTCCATGAGAGGAATTTATTTTGCTTGGTTTGACATTATTAGTCACGCATTTAAAAAAAAGAGGCATATTAAATTGAACAATGTGTCTCTTATAAACCTTTAATACTGAAGTCTTTATGCATTAAATGTGCTGTGTGTAATTTGATCGATGTTAGAATAACTTTCTTCTACTCCAGCTTAATGACAACTTTAAGAAAGCCATTTATAGAACAGTAACCCAAAAAGTGTAAACAATGTTACATTTTCAAAACATTGCTCTGTTTACTTGAGTGATCAAATGTAGCTCAACCAATGATGCAAGTTTGGGGTGGGACTATTTGTTTGAGGGGGCCAACCTGGTCTCATGACCACTTGTAAAAATAAGTATGAGATGGCAAAATCATAAGAATGTATTTACTCCAACACTGTTCGCTGTCATTTTCTGCATATCGCAGCGCATTTTGTGGTCCGTTCTGCATAACGCAGCGGCTCATTTTAGCTTATCGCGGCCCATTCGGCCCGTTTTGCGGATGACCCACCAGCCCGCTCGGTTCTCCCAATGGCCAGTCCACCCCTGATCGGCCTCAAAGTGCGTCCACCCACCGGAAAAATGCCTGGTATGCCAGATAGCCAGTCCAGCCCTCACCCAAACATAAACCTAACTATAAAAACAACGATAGCATATAAAATAAATAGCTTCTACTCAGAAATGTACATATTTATCACACTTTTATCTTTACTCAATTTTCATTCATATTTACAACACAAAATAATCAATTTTAAGGTGAATGTAAAGAGTTACATAAGGAAAATATGTGGCAATCAAGAGTCCCATTTTGAGTACTACTAACTCAAATAATCATGTACATAACTGAGGTTGTGGGGAATACCCATAAGCCCTTGCGCTTGAATTAATAAGCCGTTAATTCCGTTTGGTCAAAAGGAAATTACGTAGGCATTTAATTAGTTATTATCAAGAATTCATAGAGATTTTAGACATTTTTAGCATTTCTGATGTTGATGTAAACAGCCAATTCGTGTAAAGTCACCATTAGGGTGATAAGTGTTCCATAAGTGGTCAACTTGGATCTTGTTCAATCCATGTAATTTACCTTGTGCATGTGAATGTGCACTTCTTTGGGAATCAAGTTTAATTCCTGACCACAAATAGTATGTTCTTTAGAGCCAAGAACATTAAGTAGAAACAGAAATATAACTCATCATTTGTGAGACAAAAATGCCACATATATACAGTATTTCTAGAAAATCTAACACATCATTCTTTTATCAGTGTTGGTCTATTCTGGGTGTTGTATGATTGTAATGAGACTACGTTGGGGTCAGGATGCCTGTTTAAAAACAGTCAATACTTTTGCAATTCTGCTTAGTGACTTTAGTAGTGCAGATATTACATACTTTATCTTAGAAGTCTGTTTCAAGCTTGATGCATCCAAATTGGCGCAAATGTGCACAGCACCCACAAAGGCAACTGACCTCCACAATTTACAAAAATGCCATCAAATAGGATACTTGACTTATGAACTCTCGCAAAGCTTTCACTTTGTCAGTTAAAATGATATCGCATTACATGCAAAATGTAAAATCTAATTGTCATGTGACTTTTGGGTGCTAATTAGGCCTATCATGCATACAAATTCATTTATAGACATGTCAAGAACTACACAATCAAGGGTGACAGGCTGGATGAGTACCATGCATTTATATAGTGGCAGACAGTTCTTTTAAACAGTTTCGGGACATTCACTGCCGAAGTCAGACTACATAAATTGTCCAATTTGTTCTGGGAGGGATTTTCCTACTCTTTCTTTTCACGTGTTTCTTTCACATTTATGAGCATATTTCCAAGCACTGTAATGCTCAAGATAAGTGCAACTTTATTACAGCAATTTTAACAGACAAACCACACATTGATTCCTAAAATTCCATTGAAGTTTGAAGTTCGGCACTCTCAGACAAAGTGAGCGTTTGCCTGCCATTAAAAGCTCTCGACTGACAAGCATGGACACATCGCTTGCCGAGAGCTTTTATGAGGGAAACTTGCAGCCTTTGGAGACGATTGGTGACTTAAAGTATATTTGACCTGTTGTTAATTTGTTCAATATTGAAGTTCATCTATTCTGCATAATTGGAGAGGGCTGCAAAGCAGTATGTAGACATGGCAACATCTGTAAGCATCACAGTACACTTGTGCTCATGTCAATCGAGACCATATTGGAGCAGGAACACAGATTTATTTTATTTTACTTTTTAAATCCCCTATGTATAACATCCTTACAATGGCAAAGATTACAGCAGCGACGTGACATTTATCACATACAATATATTAGGCATGGCTGCATGTTTTTATTTAAAAACATTTTATTTCATCTTAATAAAGTTGCAAATTGGTAGTTGACAAATAACATAACTTTTTATTTTTTCAACATTAAGATTTACACCAATCTATATATTGTATATGTATATTATTAGGTGCTCTAACTGGTCACCATTTTTAAAAAGGAATAATTTTGTCATTATTAACTCACCCTCATGTCATTCTAAACCTCTATGCTGTTATTCTCAATCCATTTATAAGCAATCCATATAGCATGACCAGACCCGGATGGTCTGGTCATGCTATATGGACGGTTACTCACCTCAATCTGGGTGTCGGAGGACAAGTCTCAGTTGCCTCCATTTCTGAGACCATCAATCCGCGCATCTTATCACGTGGCTCAATGTGCATGACACCGCTGAGACTCACGGCATGTGGAGGCTCATGCTACTCTCCGAGATCCACACCCCCAATTGAGAGCGAGAACCACTAATCTCGACAACGAGGAGGTTACCCCATGTGACTCTACCCTTCCAAGCAACCAGGCCAATTTGGTTGCTTAGGAGACATGGCAGGTGTCACTCAGCACACTCTGGATTCAAACTCGCGACTCCATGGGTGGTAGTCAGCATCATTGCTCGCTGAGCTACCCAGCCCCCCCTTAAAAAGTGTTTTTAATCATCATATTGTGACTACAAAAGGGCACATGATGACATGTATAGACAGTAAACATTGTCACTCCATCAGGGTAACACATGCAACATTAAAATAATGCAAAAAATATTAACTACACTCTATCAAATACAACACAGAACACCCCAAAGTACATAACTGATGTTAAAAACAAGAAGAAACATAATTAGTCCCATAAAATATAATAAAATGTGAGGTCATGCAAGGAAATTCTGGGAATGCCCAATTATTGTTTTTCAACATAATTTTAATAAAAGTTTAGCGTAAAAAGTTGTATTGTAAAGGTATATACATGTGTTGTCTTTTAAACATAATATTCATTTTAATAAATAAATGACATGCATTGTCTTGTTAAATATATATTATGATATTTTACTGTATTTGTTACCGTATACTGTATAACCGTTACCCAATTAAAGGTTATTTTCTGTAGCATTTTCACATGCTTTTATCATTAAAATTACTATAAGTTTTTACTGTGTAGTTTCAGTGAATAACAACATAAATATGTTCCACATAGCTATCATATGGAATGTAGGCAGGGTTGGGAGGGTTACTTTTGAAATGTATTCCCCTACAGATTACAGAATACGTGCTATAAAATGTAATTTGTAACATATTCCGTTAGATTACTCAAAGTCAGTAACATATTCTAAATACTTTGGATTACTTCTTCAGCACTGGTAGATTGTTTCAATTGTTTTGACTAATAAAGACATTATTATAAGGAATATGTTTTTGCCCTAATATCAAAAGTCTTACTAGAAAAAAATAAATTATGATCTAATGTGAATTTTCTTGATAAAAAAATATGATCGTGTCTGGTAACATGTGCATGTAAAATGCCTAGAAATAGCATTTTAGCTTAGCGTAAAGCTAACAATTTACACAAGGTTTATTTCTATTTCTTCTGCTCCAAACTTACTTCAAACGTACTTCTCTGTCTGCTCGTATGAATGTAACACATCATAAGAAAGTGTTTCACCGCTGTTCAAATGCACTTTGGATCACATAATTTACATGTACAGTGAGGGAAAAAAGTATTTGATCCCCTGCTGATTTTGTACGTTTGCACACTGACAAAGAAATGATCAGTCTATAATTTTAATGGTAGGTTAATTTGAACAGTGAGAGACAGAATAACAACAAAAAAATCCAGAAAATGTTATAAATTGAATTGCATTTTAATGAGAGAAATAAGTATTCGACCCCCTCTCAATCAGAGATTTCTGGCTCCCAGGTGTCTTTTATACAGGAAACGAGCTGAGATTAGGAGCACACTCTTAAAGGGAGTGCTCCTAATCTCAGCTTGTTACCTGTATAAAAGACACCTGTTCACAGAAGCAATCAATCAATCGGATTCAAAATTCTCCAACATGGCAAAGACCAAAGAGCTGTCCAAGGATGTCAGGGACAAGATTGTAGATCTACACAAGGCTGGAATGGGCTACAAGACCATCACCAAGCAGCTTGGTGAGAAGGTGACAACAGTTGGTGCGATTATTTGCGAATAGAAGAAACACAAAAGAACTGTCAATCTCCCTCGGTCTGGGGCTCCATGCAAGATCTCGCCACGAGGAGTTGCAATGATCATGATTCATTGGCAAACTGATGTTTGCCAATGAACATCTGAATGATTCAGAGGACAACTGGGTGAATGTGTTGTGGTCAGATGAGACCAAAATCGAGCTCTTTGGCATCAACTCAACTGGCCGTGTTTGGAGGAGGAGGAATGTTGCCTATGACCCCAAGAACACCATCCCCACCGTCAAACATGGAGGTGGAAACATTATGCTTTGGGGGTATAGGGGACAGGACAACTTCACCGCATCAAAAGGGACGATGGACGTGGCCATGTACCGTCAAATCTTGGGTGAGAACCTCCTTCCCTCATCCAGGGCAGTGAAAATGGGTCGTGGATGGGTATTCCAGCATGACAATGACCCAAAACACACAGCCAAGTCAACAAATGAGTGGCTCAAGACGAAGCACATTAAGGTCCTGGAGTGGACTAGCCAGTCTCCAGACCTTAATCCCATAGAAACTCTGTGGAGGGAGCTGAAGGTTTGAGTTGCCAAACATCAGCCTCGGAACCTTAATGACTTGGAGAAGATCTGCAAGGAGGAGTGGGACAAAATCCCTCCTGAGATGTGTGCAAACCTGGTGGCCAACTACAAGAAACATCTGACCTCTGTGATTGCCTTCTTCAAAATTCTCCGAGAAAATCGGCTCTTGAAATCGACTCAAATTATTTTGAAAACCAGGAATCGATTTCAAATTTCTGGAACAGAATGGCACTAATAGCAGTTAACAGTTATGGAACTAGACGAGGGGGAATAAATAATGACAAAATGTTATTATTTTTGGGTGTACTATTACCCCTTTTCACCACTTTAATGAGTACAATCTGGTACTGTAGACTGCCATGCCATTTAAAATAGTTTGATGGAATATAGCATGTCACACTGCAGGACTCTGCTCAAGGTAACCAGGCTAATATCAGCCAATGGAAAGAATTCAACCCCGCGCTGGTTTGATTACACAGAGAATGAAATGAGTTTCAATTACAATCTCATGATAGAGACTTCCATTTCTTCTCTCCGACCAATAAATCCTCTGATATTCCTCTTTTGACAAGCGCTCTACATCACTCCATTGAAAGCAATAGGGGATCTTTCAAGCAAAGAGAACGCATCTCCCAAACCTCGTTGCCCCCGGTGATAGCGACAGAAGTCAGTAATTGCTGCTGCTTCAGACGACTTCATTAAGATCAGGATTGTAAGCACGACTGAGCCACGGCTGATCTCAGAACAGCAGAAACGCAATTATGGTCTCACTATGACATGTGGGCCGGTGTTCTCTGTGTCTAAGGCTCTGCCGTTTGTGGGACCAGGCAAACATCCATATCATCCGTCATCTGACTGTCATTAGCTGGTAATGATTTGATTATTTTGCAGATGAACTGAGGTACAAATCTCTTTCACAAGCAATCCCTGTCTGAATCAATCAAAACATGTTTGGGTAGAGCTGAAAGATAGATGGAAGGAAAAGTTAGATGTCTGAATTAAAAATGACGACAACTAGGAAAGAACTGCATTAAGTGCTATTAAAGTGGTCATATTAAAAGTAAGCAAGAGAGGACAAAGTGTATTACTCTTTCATAGCAGGAGACTTAATGGAGTTCTCTGCTGTGATTTATTTAAAATCAACTATTTCTCAGATGTGTCTCCTAAAATGCCAACTAAGGGAGAAATAAAAGTCACATATGAGACAACTGTTGACAGACAGCAAAAGTATAGAGCTTAATTGAATGTGGGTAGTGCAAATCTAAGCAGTTTGAAACATTGTTAATATAGTAATGAGGCAAATGCGAGAAATCTATTCACAAATAATTGAGATCTTTAATAGCTCTTAATAGCTTATTGTCTTACAGTATTTGTATGTTTTTGTAGTACAATTAACTCGGTAATCTCAAAGGATAAAATAAAATTTGATTCCTTTAAAGACACGTTTAACTCTAGAGAGTATTCAGGAAAAAGAAAAGATGTTCTGTATTTTGCTATGATTATGAATTTATGCAAATCAACAGGCCATGCAACCTAACTCCACGAGAATCAATAAGAAGGCAAAGAAAAACAGGTATAGACCAAAGAAAGAAATATCTACCGGTATTTTCATTGAATTCCTTTAAATGCAATGGGTTATTTCTGAGCAATTAACTGTGAAATTTGCCATACGTTAATACTTGTCTGGTCACTAATAATTATTTCAAAAATAGCTTATCCCAAATTATTTAAAGGAATGTTCTGGGTTCAAAACAAGCTAAGCTTAATCGACAGCATTTGTATCGTAACGTTGATTATGCCAAAAAATAGATTCGACACTTCCATTGTTTAGATAGTTAGTTGTTTACAATGGAAGTGAATGGGGTCAGTCCATAAGCATTAAGATACACGCAGTTTTCATAAAAGTACAGCCACAAGATGTAAATATAATAAATGTTAACGCAATTTTAGTGTCATACAATCACTTACAGTGTTTACAAACATTATGTTGTTATTGCACAAAGTTGTAATATTGGATATAACTTTACACAGGTAAGATTTATCACACTTAAGGAATGTTAAAGGGATATTCTAAGTTCAATAATTATAGCTCAAATAACAGCATTTGTTGTGGCATAATGTTACAGAAAAAATGTATTTCAACTTATCCGTAATTTTTTATAAAAAAAAAAAGCAAAAATCGAGGTGATAGTGCGGCACTTACAATGGAAGTAAATGGGGGTCAATTTTAAAAACGTTAAAATACTCACTTTTTCAAAAGTATCACCACAATGCATAAACAATATGCACGTTAACATAAATCTCTCTCTCTGTCGCACTGCCATCTTCGGTCGTCCTTTATTCCTCTTGAGGACTAATTAGCCTGATTAGGGGCAGGGTATGCGGAATCACGACCCGGCCCCACCCTCTGCCCTGCCACATTACTCTCTTGTTCTCTCAGGCCGGGGAGCCCCCGGCATTACGTACACCCCCCCCCCCCCCCCTCTTTCCCTGGGGAGAGGCGTGCCTTCTGCACCATCTGCCGGCAGGTCATCCCCGTCTACCTGGATGAGGGATGGGACAAGGGGTGGGAAACAAAACAAAAGTGTGGCATCTACACGCCGTAACGGCGAACATGCCAAATTAACAAAACATAAAAAAAAAGAGAGGGAAAGGCCAACACGTAGCGGCAGAGGGAGAGAGAGAAAAAAAATTAGGGGCAGGGTGTGCGGAATCACGACCCGGCGCCGCCCTCCACCCTGCCATAGCCTCTATTTGGGTGGAATAAAAAAAACGCTGTTTTCGTGTGTGTCTCTTTAAATGCAAATGAGCTGCTACTTCCCGCCCCCGACATAGCTCTGGTCTCTGTGAATTCAATAAGAAACAATGGTAACTTTAGCTGCATTACCCGTGCAATCAGCTAACAAGCACATTCGGAAAGGCGATTTGCAAACATTCACATAATATAAAGTACGAAACTTACATCTTCAGGATATAAAGCTGGAACACAAACAGTTGTACTGATCCATGCTTGAGAATAAAAAAAATTTAAAATCCTGCTTTATATTGACACTCAATCACAAAGCAGTCCGGTGTAAAATTATTTGCACAAAAATACACAAATTTTTGTCTATATGGCAAATATGGCAAACTTGTCCATTGTGTCTTCAGGGTCTCTGATGCAAGGAGCACATGAAGACCCTTATGTTCACTTTTACAGCCAATAACAGAACACTTATGACGCTTACGAATCTGAGATATTGTTCTTCTCACTGCATCTGCTCCAGTGCGGAAACAAATGTCAGACTGTGTGTAGATCACTCAGGGGAGGATCTATGATAATAGGGCGGAGTCTGTCACCAGTCATGGGCGAGGCCTGCTCTGCTAAAGTGACATCACTTTAGAGCAGAAATGAAAACAGTTCATTTTGACACACTGTTTATGGTTAATAGAAATATAAGGAAGAGGAGTGGGTGGACTTTTAACATTATAAGGTGGTTGTGTACACACACTGCAGACTCATATAACATATAAACTGACAGTTCCTGAAATGTCTGGAAACGCAAAATTAATTGTGACATGTATTTTAATCTGTTGGCACTTCTAGATTCTGGGGCTGTGAAAATTATATTGGGGGCCTTGAAGTCAAAAAGGTTGAGAATATCTACTTAAATACAAATTTTGTTCACATGTTGTGGCTATCCACCTGCATTTCCAGCAAATTTGACAAAGTTTCGCTCTCATTGAACACAATGTTCTCTGAAAAGAAATGAGAGAATAATTAATTCATTATTTTGCCAAAATGAAACTAGATGCAGTTTTGATGCAAAGAAAGTTGAAGCCTCATTTTCCCAGAGGCTTTCTGCTCTCTCTCCTGGTTGTGTAAAGTTTGCGGTGGCTGTTACAGCCGGAGCTGAGCGTTTCAGCACCTGATCTTTCATTCATTGTGCCTGTGCTACAGCGTGTGGTAAAATGGTTGCAAAATGCGATAAGCAGAAAAACTATATGCGCTACAAACCAAGGTGTATATACATGACCACATGTATTATATAAAGCAGTATAAATTAGTATTTTTGTATCGCTAAAATGGCTGGAGGTGGATTATACCGGAAGAGGTCCACATTCATGGCTGCAACGGTGGTGCCCTAGATGCGCTAAAAAATAAGGTGGATCATTTTAAAAAATTGGGAGGTAGCCAAGATGGCAACCAAGACAGACACATGTTGAAAACACTCTGTAGGGTTTCGTTCTCTCTTCCTTGATAGAACTTGCTATAATCTAAAACCTTTCAAAACAAACGAGGAGAGATTGTATGAGACACTGACCTTACAAAAGATTATGTTTCTTTTCATACAAAGACTCTAAAATACACAATTGAACCTAAGCTACATGGGCCGCAACTCCTAGCAAGACACAGAAAACCAGCTAATGATGAGCACCAAAGAAAAACGAAAGAAAGCAACCTCAGACCACATCTACATGGCTGACGGTGGTAATATATCAGGAAATGACCTACCAATAATTCTTCCTCTTTCTCCTGACACACCACTGAACAGCCCCATGCCGAAGAAAACCAGAGGTGACCCATTTCTCACTGAGCTGCAGGGAAATAACATCACTCCCCTCACTTTGAAAATAAATCAAAGAACAGACTCACTGGAACAGATGATAATTAGCAACTCCAACACAATTGAGGACCTCAAACGTTATTTGAATCACCTCTACACTGAAATTCAGGGGCTAAAAATTGAGAAAACCACTCTGGGTGAGAAATATGCCCAACAGCAAAAGTGTCAAACGAATTGCCGACGCCGAGCAATGGTGGTGGACTTTGGTGCTTGCACATCTACGGCCTTCCTGATCAGCCTAAAGAGAATGTGAAAGGGAGAGCTGCAGTAATCTCAACACCATTGCTCCAAATCGCTGCAAAAATGCTTTTGAGATCATCGACATTGCTCATAGACTTGGCAAGCCTCAACCAGACAGAACCCATGCCATCATCATCTTGTTCGCTCTATGCTCCCTGCAAGATGCCAAAAACAACGAATACTTAAAATAGCATAAGCATAAGCTTTGATTCGCAGAGGACCAAGGAGGAAAAGGAAAAATGATCGCTTCTGTGGCCACATGTGAAGAAAGCACGGGAGAACAAGAAGGCCACTACATTGGGTCAAAAGCATTCATTGATGGTGTGGAAATACAACTTGACAAGGACGTCCGAAAGATAAGCTGAGCTGGGCAGTTTTAACATTTAGATGGGCTCCCTATTCTACAGACTTCTTAGTCGCAATAGACTATAATCAAACAAATGTATGACATTTTTTTCATTCTGACCACGTTTTCATTCTCTGTTCTCACTCCATCTGGATTAACATTGTACCCTAATTGTACTACTCTCAAACGTGTCTCAAAATGTCTCTGGAATGTTAATGTTGTTTTGTTCCTGTTCTTGAAAATGACGGTAGATCAAACCCTTTATGCACCTGTATTTCCGTTATCGATATCTCATAACGATTTACCTCTTATCTCACTTAATGTAAAGGGCATACATGATATTGTAAAAAGAAAAAGCGTTTTTATTTCGATTTTTAAAGAAACAAGGGACATTTGTTTTTTTTGCAAGAATCTCTAATTTTCCTTGAACCATAATCGCTTAGACATCATTGAAGAAATTATACTTGCTCTCTTACTTAAGCTCCCTGTATCAAACTGTTCTGCAATAATTTAGGCCTAATAGACATTTGGACACTCAAGAACCCTCTTGCTAGGCAGTTTAATTACAGTAATAAGAAATTGACCCAACAATCAAGAATGGACTTTTGGCTTGCCTCTTCATACTTATAACATAGAGTTTCACATATTGAAATTTCTCCAGCTTTTCTCACCGATCATAAAACTTTAATCCTGAAAATGTAATCTGAAAACAGCCATTTGAAGTATAGAAATCTGAGCTACTGGAAACTATATAACTCACTTCTAAATGTTCAGATTTATGTAACGTATATCCAATCATTAAAAAGTAAACATTGGGCTTAGGCGAATACTCTAAAAGAATATGGTAAAGTTTGGGAATTACTGAAATTTGAGATAAGACATTTCAGCAATCAGATTGGAAATAAAATAGCAAAAGAGAACATATTGAATAACATAATTCAAGAGATTTCAAATTGAACTCAAACATCTGCCCATTCTTCCCGAAATATCATTTTTAGAAAATCTACAGTTAGAACTAGATAATATTTATCAAGAAAAAGCCAAGGGAGCTTTTGTGAGATCTAGAGGGAAGTGGATGTAAGCAGGTGAAAAGAATAGTAAATACTTTTTCAACCTTGAGAAAAGGAATGCAGAGATGATATTGATTACAAAACTGAAACTTGATGAGGGCATTACCGAAGACTTAAACACAATTTCTAAAGTCATTACAAAATATTATGCAAACGTCTATTCATGTGGAGAAAACCAAGATAATTCTACTCTTTTTAATACCATAATGAATGCAAAAATAGTGTCATTGGAAAGTAAAAGAGAATGTTCCCAAAACCTCTCTCTAACTGAAATTGCCCTACCAATAACAACATTGAATTTGTTTTTAAAATAAAATCGCCCAGAAATGACGGCCTTGCTTCAGAATATATTTGCAGAAGATATTTATAGATGTATCAAAATCTTGACTTGCTGTATATGAAGAGTCTATTATTCCTTACCTACATCTCTAAGACAAAGTGTCATCACTCCAATTCCTCAATATCATTAAGATACCTTATTAATTAGAAAACTGGCAACCTATTTATTTACTAAATAATGATTACATCTGCTCTTTGTGTCCTGCATGAAAAATGCCTTAAATGAAATAATTGACAAAACTCAGTGTGGGTTTATGTAAGGTCACCATACCTTTTTAATATCCATTTAGTTCTTGATTTATACAATATAATGATTTTCTAAATGAGGACCTTTTAATATTGTTCCTATACTTTTGGAAAGCCTTTGACACAATAAGTCATAATTTTATATTTGACACCTTACATTTCTTTGGTTTTGGAGATTATTTAATCAAGAGTGTTAAAACAATGCACTATGTAAGTAATAGCTCTATTAAACTTGCAAATGCAATGTCTCCTAGATTTAATGTAAAGGTATTTGTCAAGGTTGCCCAATTTCTGCTTTCCTTTTTTTAGTGGTAGCCCAAGACTTAAGTTTAAAATAAATCTAAATCCCTTTATGGGTATCCAAATTAATGATCCAGTGTGAAGAAAGAAAATATCTCAACTTGATGATGATTCAACGATTTTCCTTTGGGACAGTCCCGAGGCACCTTTGGCTTTAGACATTATTACTAATAATACGTTTTCAGGACTGAATTTCAATCTGACTAAATGTGAAATCACATAATTCAAATGTAACAATTTATACACTGTTTGTAACATCCCTGTTAAAAACACAATAACTTACAGTATCTAGGCATTAAAATCTTTTAAAAATACAGATACGCTGAATGACTTAAATGTTAAACCTGTTATATTAAGAAATATAACACATGGTCAATTAGAGACCTCTCTATACAAGGAAGAGTTCAACTAAGTAAAGCTTGAAAAGTCTTTTAAGAGCCACATACCTTTTCTCCTCACAAGTGCCCCCCAAAATATATGTTCACAAATGGATAGGATACTTTTCAACTTTAGTTGGAAAAATAAGCCACACAAAATTAAGAGAAATATCCTCACCAATAAATTATCTGAAGGTGGGATGAATGTTCTAAATTGTACACTTTTCGATCAAAATTATAAAAATGAATTGGCTTAAAAAACTTCAAGAAGCATATTCAACATTTTCCCTTACTATTTATTTGAAAAAATGGCAGGGGTAAACTTTGCTGTATTGGTCACCATTTCTCTCCAAGCAGATGCTTCATATGGAATAATTATAACACCAATCACAATAACAAATCTTTGTACATGAAGAATTGGACCCAACATAATATATTATTAGTAAAACATCTTATTGACAAACATGGGCATTTGTACTCCTACCCTGATTTTGGTTTAGAGTTTAAAAGAGTAATTAAGTAAACAAAAACCTCAGTTGTAGAGACTAATATTATAACTTCACAAAAACCGCAACCTCTTGTAAATGGTCTCTCCATTTTTGATCAACGCTATAATAAGAAATTCACAAGAAACTCCTATAATGTTGACTCAGGGCTGGACTGGGAAGAGAAATCAGCCTGGGATTTTTTACATAGCAACTGGCCCAAATGTTCACTGTCCTTTTCTGCATATCACGCCGCCATTTTGTGGTCTGTTCTGCATAACGCGGAGGCACATCTTAGCTTATCGCGGCCCATTCGGCCTGTTTCGTGGGCGACCCACCGGCCCGCTCGGTTCTTCTGATGGCCAGTCCACCCCTGATTGGCCCCAAATTTCGTCGGCCCACCGGGAAAATGCCCGGTATGCCAGATTACCAGTCCAGCCCTGTGTTGAGTCCAACATTCCATGTAAAATTAAATGGATTAAATCTGGACATTACCATATAAATATGTTATTTCTAACAAAGTAAAAGAGTGTATTTACAAAATTACTCATAGATATTATCCAGTAAATGTAACCTTCAGTAGATATATCCATACCATTTATGATAAGTGTACTCTTTGCAACAGATAAACTGAAGACTTAGCAAATCTTTTTTTATTTTATTATATTGCCCCTACTCAGTTTCATTTTGGATTGATTTAAAAAAAAGTCATGGCAAAAAACTAAACAAAACTATATACTTAAAACCAGGTGATGTTTTACTTTATTTAGAAAACTCATTTACTTCAGCCAATGAGAATTATGTCCTTAATCTGTTAATTAATTTAGCAAAATTCTATATACATAAAACAAGAATCACTCAAAAAAGCCCCTATATACTATACTATACTATACTATATATTCTGCAACACTGATCTCAAGGTTTATATTGATACCCTTTGGAGAATACAGAACTCTAGACTTGTAAAATGTATGTAGTTGCCCTTTATTTCATTTTAATCTTATCTTTACTTTCTTTTCTATGATTTCTAATATTTTGTATAATCTAATATGTTGTATTATACAACCTATTTGCTTTTGTGTTGGTTATATATTGTCATTGTAGCAAATACATATAAAGTAAAAAAATTAAAAAGTCAAATAATGTTTATTATAACGTTTATGGACTTTTATATATTATAACATTTATGGACACTGTAACAATGAGTTTAGCTTTTTTTTTTAAAGAAAGATTTTGTTTTATGTCACAAATGCTGTGAACTGAGCTTAACTTCTACGCATTGAATCCGGAACATTCCTTTAAACACTTGCTTTACAGATACAAGGCACCGACTCATTTAAATGGTTATCACTGTTAACCAACATAAATTCAGAAGTGACTTCTGTATTCCGTTCACACGCATGTAAAGATAATTTATGGGATTCACTTTTGCATTTAAATGTGCTTGTCACTCTCAAAACTTTCCAGTGTGTACATAAATACAAAGAGGGTGAAACTATGTAAGTGAATGCAGCACATGCCATCGAGTTGGTCTGCTCCACAACACCTCTAGCCAACACACGTCTTTCATCCCTTTTAGAATTCCACGCGATGCAAACTGTCTCTTGTGGAAGGCATATCATACCCATCCACCTCTCAGGGATCACTCGAGGGATGCCAACGGCTCCGAGCTGGCGGAGATTCCAGGAGGGACACAGGGGGTTTAAGCCTCTGCAGTCCAGTAAACCCATAGGCCTGCCTGAAGCACAGGGAAATGTGGCTAATTGTGAGCACCTTGGCTGCGACTCTCCCTTAGCCTAAGGTTTGCCTCGGCTCAAAGAGAAGTCGAAAGATGCCCAAATATGGAGCAAGTGGGCCCAGAAACGTTGGGGGAGCGTGTCTTTGAGTTCATCTGGATTGGCGCCGATAAGAGGTGGCGTTCTTCTCTGCAGCATATCGCCGTCTGACACTGTGCAAACGCTAAAACGCTGGTGGTGGCACGCATTCGAGCACTGGAGGCGAAACGGTCACATGCCAGCTCTGGACACTTCCATACCAACACAGCATTCTTCAACAGCACAGCTTGAAACCCAATATTAGTTCCAACTTGTGCGTCAACAGGGTTGGAGGTGCCAATGGCACAATGAACTATATCGGCTAAAACATACAGTCTGTGCTTTAAAGATTAGGTTAGAAGCTGTGAAGTCAAGATATGGGATACAGGTGCAATATTTGTCACCTTGTATGCAAACATCATGATGCATTTTAGCAGGTTGGGGTGAGATAAAATGTTAACAATCAAACCCAAATAAATGTACAAAATTGAAGGCACGTAGTTTCAAAAAAGCTAATTGCAGAAAATACCATAAATACTTCTATAATTGGCAGTGGTGCAATGCACCTATTTTATTTCAGCGTGTATCTATCTGCAAGATCAGTCCCAATAAGACAAAAAATAAAAGCCTAGCGATATTATCTTTGTTTAGCATGCACGGTGTTCAAATCCTGAATATAAAGTATTTCTTAAAAAAAAAAAAAAAAGGAATATTATAAATGAACTTGACCTCCAGTAATCACAATGCATTCTTGTTGTATGGATAAAAGCCACTTTGACATTTTGATAATAACTACTTTGTGTTCCGTAGGGAAAAAGCGCTACGTGTGGGTGGGTAAATGATATGGCGGAAGGTACAACCTGGAACGTGCAACCCGACTGGACCAACTAAATTTAGACAAGTGAATGGGTAATTTCAGCCACAGCATTTTAGATGAACACATATAAAAAGGCAAAGTAAACCCAAAATTTAAATTCTGTCACTGTTTACTCACCCTCATGTTGTTCCAAACCCCTATGATTTTCTTTGCAGGACGCAAAAAGACATTTTCACTTTAATTATATGCAGTGTTGGGTGTAATCTGATTACAAATTAATTACTGTAATCTAAAAACAGTTTAATCAGAAGTAATGTAAAGCATATGTTTTTACATTGTTGAAATCAGATTACAATTACTGATGTCGAATTAGGTAAATGTAAAGTCTCAATTAATATTTATGTAGAATAGATTTAAAACATGATTATATCATAAGCCAGTTCTTTCCAGTAAGTGTTTTTTTTTCCCCCAGAAAAGTTAATTCAATTTGATTTAATAATTAATAATGCGTTCCTTAAATAAATCTAATTACAGTTAGAGAGTTCATAAGCAATTTGTTGCAGGTTAATTGGCAACATTTTACAATAAGGTTCCATTCGTTAAAATGAGTAAATGGATTAGGTATCATTAACAAACAATGAACAATATATATTTTTTACAGAACTTATTAATCTTTGTTAATGTTCTAAAAATGCAATAGTTCACTGTTAGTTCATAATGCATTAACTAATGTTAACAAATAAATCTTTTGATTTTAAAACTGTATTAGTATATGTTAACTAAGATGAATAAATGCTTTATAATTATTGATAATTGTTAGTTTTGTTAACTAATGTTGTAACTAATGTTAACAAATGGAACCTTATTATAGTAGTCTTACCTACTTACTAACTTACTTTTTTGAGTGACTTAATCACCACTAAATGTATGTGAAAAAATATGCAATTTCTGAAGCTAACATTCTGCCAAACATCTTCTTTTGTGTTCCACTGAAGAAAGTAAGTCATACAGGTTGGAACAACATGAGGCTGATTATTATTTTATTTTTTTTAGGTGTACTGCTCCTTTAATTATCAAACAAGTTGCATTAAAATGAACTTTTCTGAAAAATTGGAGGGGGCAACATGCCCCACCCTGTTAGAACAGGCATGACGTTTCTGATAATTGTTAGGAAATACCCAGACAAACGTGAAAGGGTTCGAAAACCACAAAGACGAAAGCAGCAAAGCTTAAAGTAAGGCCAAACATTTCCTGCAACACCTTGATTCTTTTAAATGGAAGGTTTTATAATAACTGATTGGGATCGCCTTTGAGCATTAATTACGTATTGATCACATCAAGCAATTTAACATCCATTACTACTCTTTTCAAGAAACAATTACCCTGGGTTAACAGAGTGAATGCCTATTTTGATAACTCTGTGGATTTTTTTCACTCTTGCTAATATGAATACCTAACACAATGTAATCATTCAATTTAATGAGATGCCCAGCAACAACGTTTAAGTGAGATGTTGCATTAAATATGTATTCACTGTGAACAAATAGGGTCACAGTTTTTGTGGTTCGCCAGCTTTCACTTTCAGCATGCTAATTTCTGAACATGCTAATCATTGTTCTTTGCTTTTGTCTTTGTCTTACAGCAAATACTTCTGTCTAATATAACAGCATAACGCAACATAAAGAGTCCAGTGTCTAAGATGAGTCGAGAACAGAGGGTTCTGTGCAAGTGCAGAACACAACAGAAGTGTTGTCAGGCTAACTGTGGAAAGACCAGCGATGATTTGCTTCAAGTAAGCCGTGGGAGTATAGAAACAAAACGTTCCACAACAAAGGGCGAAAACACAACGTACTGTTAAAAATGGTGAGTAATGGTGAGCAACTTCAAAAGTGTGGAATTCATTGTAGTGGTGCAAAGATTCAAAATGACATTTAGTGTATTTCCCTAATTACAGTAAAAATGATTTCTGAATCTGTCCGAGTTTCATACCGTGAGAATACTGTACAGAGACAATGTCTTAAACATCTTAATCTGAATGGATTTAACAATCTGCACCACATTCCACCAGTGCTATTCAATGGAAATGTATAAATTATGCTCACTCTAGGGTCCTTCTCTATAGCATGTCCTTTTCTGCATATCGTGGCACCGTTTTGCGGTCTGTTCTGTATAATGTGACGGCTCATTTGAGCTTATCGCGGCCCATTCAGCACGTTTTGCGGCCGACCCACTCGGTTCTCCAGTTGGCCCCTGATCGGTCCAAAAGTGCGTCGGCCCACCAGGAAATTGCCCGGTATGCCAGATTACCAGTCCAGCCCTGGCCACCACATATTTTTATTTATTAATTTTTTTTTATCCCTTTTTATCCCCAATTTGGAATGCAAAATTCCGACTAGGATTCCAGGTCCTAGTGGTGGCACGGTTACTCACCTCAGTCCGGGTGGCGGAGGACAAGTCTCAGTTGTCTCCGTTTATGAGACCGTCAATCAGCGCATTTTATCATGTGACTCGTTGTGCATGATACCGCAGAGACTCACAGCATGTGGAGGCTCATGCTACTCTCCGCGATCCACGCACAACTTACCATGCGCCCCATTGAGAGCGGGAACCCCTAATCACGACCACGAGGAGATTACCCCATGTGACTCTACTTTCCCTAGCAACTGGGCCAATTTGGTTGCTAAGGAGACCTGGCTGGAATCACTCAGCACATCCTGGATTCGAACTCACGACTCCAGGGGTGGTAGTTAGCGTCAATACTCGCTGAGCTGCCCATGTCCTCACCACCACATATTTCTAATATATTTTTTGTATTGCAGACAGACACACACACACACACACACACACACACTTACACTTGTATATAAAAAGCATTATAAACTTGTTCCCATGGAGAATGTGGCGAAAAATAGTTTGTCGACCCACTGCAATGACCTGAATTATAAAATAGAGAAAACCACCCACTTATAATTCCTCCCAGATGATTGACAGATTTCATCCAAGTTCTCTTCTTATGAGTGTTTATTTAAATGCCATTTTTATGATTGTGCCTTGTCGTGTATAATGAACATGTCAGTTTACTGACCAAAAGCCACTGATTTACTACATTTATGTAAATGTTACAATATTAAGGACAGTAAAACTAATGTGTTACTTTCCTATTTCAAACAAAGTCCCTGGCCTTTGTTCCACTAGATAAAGGCTTTCACTTAACAACTGAAAAATGTTCAGATCCTTTAGCTCAACTGGTAGAGAGTTGCGTTAGGTCATTGGTTCGAATGCCACGTAAAACACATACTGATTAAACGTGTTTGAATGCACTGCAAGTCACTTTTGAAGAGGTCTGACAAATGATTAAATCAAATGTGACATAACATCACCTCATCTGTACATAATTGATGGTACACTTATTGTGAAAATCGTTTGCGTCATAGAGAATGAGATCCCTGATGGAACAATGACAACTACCATGCATGTAAATGCTTTTTCTGTTTGTCTTGTTTGCCTGTTTGGAGACTCTTGAGGCGACGTGACTCCAGGTAAAGAATTCCTGATGGAATAATAGTTAACACAGTGAATAATTCCTTCTTTCCCTTTACGTTTTTCGGGAGTGGCGTAGTTCCAAGTAAAGTCTAATGAAACAATAATAAAAGTACAGGATACACAAGTAAATGGTAAATGGTCAGCACTTATATAGTGCCTTTTTAACCTTAACGGTATTCAAAGCGCTTCACACTGTGACTCATTCACCCATTCACACACACATACACCAATGGCGGCAGAGCTACCATTGGTGTATGTGTGTGTATGGTAGCTCTGCCGCCATTGGTGTATGTGTGTGTGAATGGTAGCTCTGCCGCCATTGGTGTATGTGTGTGTGAATGGGTGAATGAGTCACACACATACACCAATGGCGGCAGAGCTACCATGCAAGGTGCTAGCCTGCCATTGGGAGCAACTTGGGGTTCAGTGTCTTGCCCAAGGACACTTCGGCATGTGGAGTCGTGTTGGCCGGGATTCGAACCACCTGCGATTAGTGGCCGACCAGCTCTACCAACTGAGCCACAGCCGCCCACAAAGTGGACTAATGGAAAGTTTTGATTGTGTTAGTCGAGCAGTGTTTAAAAAAAACAACCCCCACGTGAAATTGAACAATGCATGTCATCGTGCTAATTTGACTTCAATTAAAAGGCGAGCTATAAATGGACTGTTCTTTGATCAAACATTCACATGCAACAAATTGTAGGGTCCCAAACCATTACGACCAAAATAACGTCAATCCCCGGGGCCAGTGCCGGTATCAGATCCTCATAAGTGACAGCTGATGATTTCTGAAAGATAATTACATTTTCAATTAGACGTGCATTCGACATTGCAAGTGTATCTACTTGAACAACTAAGATGCGACTGAAGGAGATGCAGATGCAATTATTACCGCAAACAAACAACGTGCTTTCGAAACAGATGTCATGATTTCAGATGTCTTTGTGTGACAGCTACATCAAAGAGCAAAAGCAGAATACGTGATACAATAAAAATTATGGCAAAATGTATTAAAAGAGTATTTTTACAGAGTAAAATCTTAAAAGACAGATGAAGCTGCATCGTTTCATATCACTGCATTCTTTCTTTTTAAATTACAGAATTGCAAAACAAACAAACACATACATAAATGATGCAAAACATAAATAAGTAAAAACATAAACAAAACAAAGTAAATCCCTAAATGGAAAATACACAAATAAATAAATCAAATAAAAAAATGTCTAATGTAAAAATACACACAAATAAATAAATAAATAAATAATTAGACTGCACAAAGAAAAACAAGTAAATACAAAAAGCAATTAAATAATTAATGAAAAAATACACATAAATAAAAAAACAAATAAATAAATAGGCTATACAAACAAACAATAAAAAAAACAAATAAATTAAATACAACATGCAATTAAATAACTAATGCAAAACACATAAATGAATGAATGAATGAATACATTAATAAATAAATACATAAATAAGATAGACCATACAAACAGACTAATTATATAAAACAAATACATTTATAATAAATAAAGCATAATAAAATACACATCCAGCAAATGTATATAAATATATCTATATTAATTAATAAATATTTAAAAAAAATTCTACAACAACATTTCATAGATTCTGACAGCTGAAGAGTAATTTACTACTAACTGGGACTGCAGTGAAATCTAATGTCAGTGGTCCAAACATTCAAGCCCTCTAAATCTGATAGAGTAAATTAATGAGAGTCTATTAGTTTTGTGCTAATATCAAGGCACATCCCACATTTTTTAATTGAGCCGGCTGCAGGACCGCTGCAGTTCAGAGAGGAGAGGAGTCGTGTCTGCTCATTAGAAGAGCTGAGCTCTACACGTGGGGTTCATCCAAACTAAGGGCCACAGAAACACGGACTGTAATTACAGACGAAGATGCTATAGAATCATTTATGTTAATGCAATCACAATAAATGTTGTGGGGGGTGGAGGGGTGGTTTGGAGCATCAGCAACAACGTGTGAAGAAAACTATCTTGGATGCAAAAGTGCTCAGTTTACACCATAAATCCTAGATGCGTTTTGAGACCTGAAGGTCTCAGTTTGGTCATTTGCTTAGCCGATGTGAGCGCTTCAAACCGACTGTGGTACGAATGTTGTCACAAGTGCCCCCAAAACAACCTCATTGCATCTCCATCACAATGAGGTCTTAAATAAAATCTCAGCTTCTGAGAAACGAGCCACCCATTTTAAGTTGCTTTTACATATTGTCTGCAGCTAAAAGACGGCGTATCTGTCTCGCGAAATGTTTCAGGAATTACAGCACATTTTGGCCTCCAATTCCAAAAACATGCATTAGCCCCCTCCTTAGGAGGTGGCACCGTTCTTTTTTGGTACAAGCTAAATATCGCAGCAAAACACGACTGTTCGAAGCAGCAACCTGGCAGTGGGATGAGCATAACCCGGTACAGGAAGAAAGCATCCGTGTTATCATGCACACACATGTGTCCTCTGTAAAGATTAAGCTGTATTCATCCTCGGCTGCCTTCTCTCCTGCCTCAGTCCATCACAGATATGGCACCGATTCAGGCAGGAATGCAGGAGAGGTGCCACGGATTTCACATGCTCCCCAAATCGGCGGGACGGGAGATGCCGAGGTGTGGTACTCTGGTATTGCCTCTCTCCATCCCCCAGTAGCAATACCACGCTTGCAAGAACATTACAGAAGCGACATTCACAGTCTCAATAATAATAGTCACTGGAATTCCCCAAACATTGGCTGATTCATGTCTTCCTGGGAACAGGGGTTGGAAAGATACATTTTCTCGCAGTGTTTAGAAGATACATTTTAAATCAAGATCATCAAATTTCTGACGCAGCCTATTGGTGTGGTATGTACACAAGCATGTACTAGTTGACCCAAAAATGAAATGGTGTTCCTCACACCGATTACGCTTAATAAGCCAAAGGCGTGTATGTTCATAAACAGTTGATTTTAGGTCTCATGTAAATGTCTCATGTTTTCTACCATGGTAGATTTTTGGAATAAACAGATTTTCAGCGTATTACTGTGCAAATAAATGCACTTATTACTCAGCCTAGTATCATCTGTATGCTGTTAATTTTAAAAGTTACATTTTTCGCACAGCTCTTTTGCCACACATCCACATCTGTCAAGCTCCAAAAAGGACACCATTAAAGTGATGGTTTATCACTTTATAAATGCATTTGGCAGATGCTTTTATACAAAGCGACTTACAGTGCACTTATTACAGGGACAATCCCCCCGGAGCAACCTGGAGTTAAGTGCCTTGCTCAAGGACACAATGGTGGTGGCCGTGGGAATCGAACCAGCGACCTTCTGATTAACAGTTATGTGCTTTAGCCCACTACGCCACCACCACTCTGATCTTTTTCACACCAAAAGCAATCATGTCGCTTTAGAAGACAATAACCAAACCGCTAGAGTCGTATCCACTTGCATTTTAAGGACCTACTGAGCTGAGATATTTTTCCATTTTTCTTCAAATGTGTTCTGCTGAAGAAAAAAAGTCATACACACCTGGGATATTCATGAGGGTGAGTAAATGATGAGAGAATTTTCAGTTTTGGGTAAACCAACCCTTTAAAGGGGATATTTTAGGTGTCAATTTCAAAGTGTAAATTTAAGTATTTTCCACATACAAAACCATTGTATGGCGTCAGAAGACTTGGAATATAGCGCACAAGTCATATGGACTATTTTCGCTGTGATGTTTGTAGCTTGACAGAACTATTCCTTTAACAATCAAACCCAAATTTATATCCAATATTGATTGGATATACACTCAGAAAAGCTCACTGCTGCAATACCGGTTAACTTTTTTTTTATGGTTGGTGGAAAATGCCCACATAAAATTGATAGGGAGGGATGAATGTATTCTAGCCCTGGATAAGGAAGGGTGGTTTGGGTTTTGGAAGAGGCTTACAGTGTCACACTCACATTGGGACCCTCTACATGCTAAGTCCCTTATAACTCCTGTGGTTCAGTTCAATAGGAGACAAACAAAGACCAGACAAAATGATGAATGCGGAGTGTACGGCACTAGTTGCCTGCACAAAAAGGCTATTTGACTACGCAATTCTTTCAACAAATTCACTGCTTACATCCAGATTAGGTGCAAAAATGAAGTACCACCATAGAACTTTAGGGGGGGACAGGGGTATGCGGGTTCATAATTGTGCGTAATTATGAGTAGTTAGTCTATTGTACAGTGTTTACAATATAAAATATTTGGGGGCCTGGGTACCTGAGCAAGTATTGACGCTGACTACCACCCCTGGAGTCGTGAGTTCGAATCCAGGGTGTGCTGAGTGACTCCAGCCAGGTCTCCTAAGCAACCAAATTGGCCCGGATGCTAAGGACGGTAGAGTCACATGGGGTTACCTATTCGTGGTCGCAATTAGTGGCTCTCACTCTCAATGGAGTGCGTGGTAAGTTGTGCGTGGATAAGTGCGAAGAGTAGCATGAGTCTCCACATGCTGTGAGTCTCCGCGGTGTCATGCACAAAGAGCCACGTGATAAGATGCTCGGATTGACAGTCTCAGAAATGGAGGGAACTGAGACTTGTCCTCCACCGCCCGGATTGAGGTGAGTAACTGTGCCACCACGAGGAAATACTAAGTAGTGGGAATTGGGCATTCCAAATTGGGGAGAAAAAGGGGATAAAAAACAAAACAATTATTTTTCTTTTTTACCAACAATAACCACGCAATTTATCTTAATCAAATTATCTAAGATACAAATCATGCTCCTCCTATTTGAATGGGTGTAATGGGAGCAAGCTGGTATATGATAGCTGTGCAGTGTGTAAACCTCACTCCCCTGGCCTCAAGAGAAGCACTAGCAATTGACGCTAGAGGCTATAGCCTTTAGCCTCTTCATTAGCATGCCTGCCTCCCATACCGGAGACACCGTTTCGAGTCCTGTTCAGAGTGGATTGAGCAGGACTGGTTAAAGTGGTGCCGTGACCCGGATGGGAGTGAGATTTAGGAGGGTGAGTGTTACGGTAGCCAACTGGTATGTGATAGCTAGGCAGTGTGTAAACCTCACTCCCCTGGCAAGAGGCGCACTAGCGATTGACACTAGAGGCTGTAGCCTTTAGCCTCCTTGTTAGCGCGCCCGCCTCCCATGCCTCCCATGCCGGTTCGAGACCCATTCGGAGTGGGTAAAGCAGGACTGGTTACATGGGCATTACACCTCTGTAGCTAATGTTCAGATTAGTTGTCGATCAATATGGATTTTTCAGAAACTGATTCTCAGAATTGGATTACAACCTTGATTATAAAGCCAAAACCTCACATTTTGGGAGCCACAGAGACAGTATCCATCAAAATATAAACGTAAAGTTTGTATACAATCTAAATTTCCACCTGTTCTGCACGTCATGAGTTCACATGTCGCAGTTTCCTGCTTTTTGTTCATTTACACCTTTCATGTATGATAAAAAAAACACTGTAGCAGCATTGGGGGGAAAAATTATTGTTACCAGAAGGATTTTTCACCAGTTACAATGTGCGGTTTGATCAAATCAGGTTCCAAACATAAGCAAGACAAAGTGTAGGTTGCATAGTGACTCAAAAGCAAATTCTACTTTAAAAGTTTTAAACTGCTCTTAATCAAATAAGGGTATTCGTACCCCGTGAACGATGCACACCAACTATTGTTTGTATGCGTCTTATTGTTTGTATGAGTTGCAGGTGAACAAAACGTTGTTTTTAATTACATTTGTGTACCCAAGCAATGCACTTACCTCTCAGAGTTGTGAAAGTGAAGTGTTGTTTGTGGGTGTTGTGCATTTTGTAGCGTGCATCCGTGAAGGGCTGCTACCATTGCAGTGTTCAGTGTCAGCAGCTACATTTTACTCCTTAAAAACCACTGGTGCAGTATATTAACTAGAATTTATATTTATCATCGCTCGCACCCCAGATGACTTCAACAAACCGTTTAACACTTCAGTCTTGCATGTGGGCCCCCTTAATGGCTATTATGCTTGAAGGAGCATCAAATCATTTCTTTGGGCAAATGCTAATGAATTATGTCACCACAACTGCTATCCAAAAGGGCCAGCGAACCAGTGGTAATTATGACCCAACAGGAAGTAATTTGTGTGCATGTGTAACGCCTCACATTTAACACTCATACTGTGATTTATAAGAAAGATGACTTCATGGAAGCGCTATTGGTAAAACATGATACACTTTTTTTATTTTTTATATGAGGTTTTCAATGGCAGATGCAGATTTTTAGAAAGCAGGGTGCACTGATGGATATAATTCTAAGAGTATTATTAGTATTATTATTACTCAAAACTAACAAAAAAAAAAAATTGTAGTCCATTGACAAGGATGCCAGTATATTTTGCAACTGAAATAACGTAGAACAACTTCTGTTATCGGCCAAGTGAACATGGATATTGACTTTAAAAATGGCCAAATATTGGACGATTAATCAGTATGGCCTACATTCAAATTTAATATATATATATATATATATATTAATTTTCACTATCGCCAGTTTTACTCAGTTCTCCCACATTTATATTACTGAAAACAAATTGCTGTTCATATACATTAAAAATGTATGCAACCAAGGGTACTGAAATTAACGTGGTTGGACTCGATGGGGAGAGTAAATGTTAAAATTAAGTGTTATTTTATGCGTCTTCATGGGGGTAACTTGTTCGTTTTTAATGTCACGTTAATTTTGGGATTTGGAAGAATTATTGTTATTCTGTAGTTTCGGGGATCACCATGGCAGTGAAGAGTGGAGCTTGAGCCAAGGTTGAGGACCAATACATTTTGAGTACTCTACATATTACTTTTTCCATTAGCATTTAGCATATTGACCATGTTGCACTCCGTAGTGTTTCCCACCAGCATGAATTTAGTATGCTAACATTTCCTGTCACTAGCTAGCATATCAATAAAATAATTTTATTTGAGTTATTTTGTTGGGTTTTCTTGATTCAGTTTGAAATCACATGGTAATTTGAATTGAAGAGAACTCGTTTCAAATGCGTGGAACCACTGACTATGACTGAATCAAGTTCAGCCAAAGAGTTTTATGTTATTTAGTAATTTTGTACACACACACACACACACACACACACACACACACACACACACACACAGAGTACATTTCTGCAAAATCTAGGGAAAGTGTGGCTACTTTGAAGATGCTAAAATATAACACAGTATGACAGGGCGGAGGTCGTGATGCTACACACCCGACCCGGCCAGGAATAAACGCCGACTTGAGATCGCAGTGGGACAGAGAGAGACATTGTCGGACAGCTGCCTTTAAATTTCTCTCTCTCTCCGTCCCACTGCAGACTCCAGTCGGCGTTTATCCCTCTCTAAGGCTTGATTAGGGGCCGGGTGTTTAGCATCATGCTACACAGTTTTGATTTATTTTGGATAATTCCCATAGTTACATTTATGTTAATCCATACTATTTTTACTATTATTCTAAAATGTGAGGAAAAAATAATGAGTAAGTGACCCAAAAATGTTGAATTTTGTACATATGCTTCGATTTTAACTGTGGCATTTTCAACGTGTTATTTTTTAAACTACCCCTGATGACATCACCTTTTGCTCCATCTTACATGAGCACCAATTGTTTCATAGAGTTCTCTCTTCAAACTTATATTATACAAAATTAAACATATTATCGCAAAACAGATGAGTTAATCTGGACATTAAGGCTTTACCACATTTGAGAACACCACCAGGAAAACCCACTCAAAGCAGAAGCTGCCTCTGCCCTCCTTAAGCATGTGAAGGTGGACTAAATTTAATTACAGCCTCTATAAAATCCATTTGGCAGGTATTTCAAGGTACAGCACAAGCCCAGAAACTGCAAACAGGACTGGCAAGAACACACAGCGCCTGATGGAGAGTGACAGTAATCCATGAAGAGAAGGACCAAATTACTACCTTTATTCCCAATACGTTCCCAACTCTGTGATTTAGTTTTTTTTACGGATTTAAAGAAAGAGAGAAAACACATCTGCTGAGCAAATATTACAAATAATGCCTGTTTTACGTTTGTGTACTTGCATAGTACCAAAAGCCAAGAATCTGAGCCAAAAACACAACAACAGTCACTCTTTGTGATTCACTTGTTCAAGTGTTAATTTGACGAACAATCAAAAAAGGAGGGAAAAAAATATTGTTTTAGTCTCTAGAGCACTTCTTTGTTGTTAATTGCAGTTCTTTTTGTCCAAAGAGTAAAACTCACACAAGTGAAATCTATGTGGGCACTTTGCTATTGTTCACACATTTGATAGGCAGAAACTTTAAAAGAGTCATGCTTACTGTAATGCGATGACTCATAACAAGCACGTTACTCTCCAATGCATCTTGTGATGGTCACATTATACTTTGTATTCCATGCACTTTCATTAGTCAAGCTTTTTCCCGAACGCGGAAGTGTTCCACGATTTAAACAGCAGCCTGTTTTCATTTTCCAGTCTGCAGTGATTTCACTCATATTTCTAGCAAATAATGTTATGCTTCGCGTATAAAATTTGTAAAAATGGCCAAATAATAAAACTTGTGCTCCAAGTGCTGATACATGGAGTCACAATGACCGTCTTTTGACAGTCCATAGATAACACGAAGCAATGGTGACCTCATTTATAATCCACCTTACACAAACAAAATGGTTGTTGCTCTCTTTGGATCGCACATTTCGGTAGATTTTACATGGCTTCTTAGGGTGGCCAAAACCAGAAAATAGTCCAGAGGCAATCAGAATCATCATGGCGCTGCCCAGTGGTTGCTCAGGAAAACTGTTAATACAAAAGCAAACGATGGAGAAAATAAATGCAAGCAAATGCGTAGAAGATTCATGTTTGAAAGAATGCAAACTTCAAAGCTGTGTGGTTTAGACAGTAGATTTTAACATTAAACTAATTTATAATTATGTGTCTTTTTTTTAACAGTAGCCCTAGAGCATAACATCATATCCTGCTCTGCATATTATTTATTATTATTATAATACATCTATTTATTAGTGATTTTATTACATATATCATATGCTTCAAATTGGGAAAAAATAACTAAATTAGCAAATAACTGCGTAGGATAGGAAGTATTTCTTTTTACACTCATCTGGGCTGGGAAATGAGGACTACAAATTTGACACTTAAAGAGACGGGTAGTGGATGCTCAACACGTCTATGAGCAAAACTTGCCCAAGATTTGAGGTTAACATGTATGAATGTATATGGGAAAGTGTATAATCTAGGTGCTATGACTGGTCAACATTTTAAATAAACAGAAAACAGAAACGTTAATAAAAAAATTCTGTAATCATTTACTCACCCTCATGTTGTTCCAAACCCAAATGAACCCCATTATTACAATCTTAAAACAAACTAAATGGCAAATATATATATATATATATATATATATATATATATATATATATATATTGTTAATTCACACTATAAACAGCTAAGATGACTTTTATTAATGGGTTTGTGTGATTTTTTTTATAGCAATATAATTTATTTACAATACTGTAAATTACTAGTTAATTTACTGTGTATTAAATGTTAAAATATTGATTATGTTCTTTACGTTTTGTTAATAAATGATAAACAAAAACAGCAGTCTAATAATTTCCAGTTTAGGTTTAAATGTTAAAATGAAGTTATATTAAATGGCAAACAATTGTAATAAATCATACCTAAATAACTAAAAATACAGATTTTATTCTCAGAAATCGCCAAAAATAACATTTAAATTCAACCTAAATGAAGAATCTGTATCGTCATCGACATCAGTGATACTGGCCATGAACAGCCTGATCTCATGAAAATAACAACATGCACCCCAAAATGATGTGCTTCTTTACACATTTTGCTTCAGTGCCCAGTGAAATGTCCAGCAGGGGTCTCCAAAAGAAAGTGAAATGGTGTTGTAATGAGCCGAGCTTTTTAAGGTGAATTTTAGATGGAGGTTTCAATGAGTAAATTGTACCTCCCTATCCTGAAACTTTAATCTAAACCTAACCAATAGTGATCTAAAAGATAAACGAGAGGTGAGCAAAACAGACATCCTTATGGTGCGTTCACATACAGCGCGAAGCCGGGCAGCGCGAATGAAGCGATTGACGTAACTCGAACACGCGAAATCGCTTAATTTGCGTATTTGCGCAAGTTGACATTTTTCAACTCGAGCAAGAAATTGACGTGTTGTCGCGAAAGCCTATCAGCATTGAGATTGTCCGGATATCTCTGACGTACTGATGTAGTGCCGTAAATGGAAGAATTTATGAAAAAATTGCTGTAGCGGTGTGTGGGCACCCGGAATTTTATGACACAAATCGCTTGGAGGAACGTGAACGAGGAAGTTGGACTACCTGGTAAGTTCTGAAAATACGCGCGTCTACTTGATTCCAGCTATTGGTTGCACTTTACGATGAACAAAGTCGTAGAACTTTGCCCCTCCTCCTGTCCTTTTCCGGAAAAGAAGGGGGAATACACACGGGTTCGCGTGACTCTCGTGAACGCAAGTTTAAACACAAATTTATAATCCAGCGGTCAAACTCGAGCAAGGCGAAAATTTTCTTTGCGTTGTATGTGAACGCAACATTAGTCCTTACCTTTAACCAACACCTAAAGCTACGTAACTGCTAGTGTTTTAAAATGGAAAAAGCACATTTTGTGTAGCTTCTATGGAACTTTCCATAGAAAAGTCCAAAGTCCAACACTCTATCAGGTGAGCAACTGCTCAAGTTAATCACGTTGGAATAAGTGTGTAAATGTAGGGGAGTCTTTAATACAAGCGTTAAAAAGTATCGTTTTCAAATTATGCATTATAGTAAAACTGAGTTGGTATCATAACATAAAGGTATGAGTAAAAGTGTGAAAAATAAGTGTTTACAGAGTCATTATCAGCCACTGTAGTCATGATTTGTGTGAAAGTGAATAAAACCCACAGTAGTTATAGAGACATTCATTCTGTGAGACCAGGTTGGCCTTGATAGTACTTATTTAAAGGCAGTATCAATAAGAAAATAAGTGGTATATATACACCACAGTCCGAAAAAAAAATATTTATTTCTTTAAGGTGAATTGTGGAATTGCAAAATGAATCACAACTTTCCGAACACTCCCTCTATCTATGATTGGTTGGCCAAAAAGATAGTCCCGCCCCTAACTCATGCCAATGGTTGAGCCGCTGTTGCTATTGACCTGGTCAGGACGCTCAAACAAACAGAGCAATGTTTTGAATCTGCCAGTTTTTACACTTTTCGGAGGAATCATGCTACAAATGGCTTACTTATAGTTGCCTCTGCATATTAAGTGTGAACAGGAGAAAGTATTTTAAAAGGTTAGTTCCATCAAAAATACTGTAATCATTTATTCACCCCTCATTTCGTAAGTAATGACAGAATACACATTTTTGAGTGAACTTTCCCTTTAACATCCACAAATCACCTTAAAGGTCTATTGTAAGAGCCGATTTAGACCGACATGTCTTTAGGCGTGTAAATATACCACATTTTCCATTATGCAACATAATTTCAAAACAATGCACGTGCCGACTGTTTTGGTGGAGATGTACACCAAAAAAAAAATCTCCAGTGTGTTGGCTCAGCACACCGTTTTTTCCCATTGGTGATATCACAGCCAGGTGAGGACAGAGAGCGTGCACCCTCGAAAACATCACACAGCGGCCTAGTTTCTGCAAGCCGTCGATATAATCTTCACACGGAGGCTGCGTTCGAATGCCATTCTGCGAATGCAGAGAGGCAGAAAGACCACACAGATGAACCGGGCTGCATATGTACACCTCGAACACGAGATTACATCGGCCGCACCCACGCTCCCCCACTGCCAACTTGCATGCCCAAAGCCCCAGCTCCTGCAGCTAAGGGGACACATTAAAGACACTTTGGCTGACATTCAGGTGGCAGCGGTATTGTGCATCATGGAAGATGGGGCGCTATTATTAAACTGTCACATGCAGGAAATACAACACAGGCAACATTTACCTGCATTTGGCCTATATTATTGTACGCAATGCTGATGCCACAAACCCAGTTCGAGTTCCTGCCATGCTCTGCTGCGCATCTTTTGTTGCACCTTACCACAATCCCTTTATTTGTAAGCCGTTGTTTTCGTGTCATGTCTGAACACCTGATGTGAAACTTTGACATTCAGTGCAGTGCTTCGTTTAGATACAACTGAGTGTCTTATGTGAAGAAAACAAAACACAATCTTGGACTTGCTGCTAACGTTGTGCAAGATAAGGCCTTTAGTTTAAACCTCCACGAGAACGGTCCAAACACTCTCTGACTCACAAGCGAACCATGAAAACCAAGTACTCCAGGTACACAATTTCTAAATCTCAATCACACGTCCATGACTTTTAGTTCAAGCAGGAAATCAACACATTCTTGAAAATAAAGGTTCCAAACAGAACGCTCTGGGGGCCTGTGTTGGCTCAGCGGTTAAGGCTCTGGGTTACTGACCGAAAGGTGGGGGGTTCAAGCCCCAGCACCGCAATGATACCACTGTTGGGCCCTTGAGCAAGGCCCTTGACCCTATCTGCTCCAGGGGCGCTGTTTCATGCGCTCTGACCCCAGCTTAGTTGGGATATGCGAAAACAACTGCATTTCATTGGCTCTGTGCCTGTACTCTGCACAATGACAATAAAGTTGAATCTTAATCTTTTTAGTGGACGAATACGCCATTTCAATGTGGACGAGAGGCATAAACATGGCGAAATTAATACATTTTCAACTGAAAACCTATTGGGCGTGGAAGTGGCCTGATACTAATGGAGAAGCTTTTTAAGGTTAACAAAGAACTTTTAATTCTACATTTCTTAAGAAAATCATCTATGAAAAGGAGAAACCAAGAAACTGATCTAAAGACAACGAAACATTTAGAAATTTTCTCTCCAAAGAACCATATAGCTAACTTAAGCACGTATACAGTGATAAATGGTTCTATATACGGCTTTACTTATAATTCATTTATTTATTTTATAACATTAATTTAATCAATTTTTTTATTTATATAATTTGATTTAAAAATGTTTGATACTCTGGGTTCTTCATATATGTATTTGTTTATTTATGCATTATTATTATTCAATTAAATACAATTAATAATTATTCATCTACATAAATTCTCGGCAAGATTTTGATTGACTGATTGATTCAAATATTATGAGGGTTACTTAACATTATTTATTTATTTATTTAAATACTTTGATTTCAATTCTTTGGGTTCATAAACAAATATATATATATATATATATATATATACACATAACGTTAATTTATATGTTATTCGATAATATTCAAATCAGTATTATTTACATATACTGTATAACCCAATATGGTAAAAATGGCTCAAGCCATGACTTTCATTCATTAATTGTTTAATCGATTAAATATTTTGAGGATTATTTTACATTTATGTACACAAACACTTTCATATAAGTACCTTTGATACTCTAGGTTCTTTAACATTATGCATTCTTTTATTTATATTAATATAATTCAATTCATTATTACTTTATCTAAATACATAAGCCTTTTCAGTGAAAAATGGTTCTAGCTAAGACTTTGATTCATTGATTAATATTAATATTTTCAGGGTAATTTAACATTATTTATTGATTCATTTATTTTAGAGGGTTCATTGCTGCACCTTCGAACAACTGATGTATTTCAGAACATTTATGCATTTAATAGTGTTTAAACCTTTTATTTAATGGAGAGCACATCAAGAATTGGATGGAAATTGGCATCAGGACATTCTGCAGGCCGAATTCGAATCCTGAGCCCCCTCGAGCACTATGCCATAACTATGACAGAACCTTTATTATTAAGAGTGTAAAAAAAAAAGATAGGACATCTGTATCAGCATATATCTACTTTATCTCAGTGCTATGGGTGAGAACAGACCCTTGAGTAATGTGCAAGTAGGCAGCCAGTGCTCTGTGCCATGCACTAATGGGCAAAACCCGGAGCGGGATGCATCTAATCAGCCCGGCTGGGAGGGATAAAGGCTGATTTTTGCCATGGGGTATTTAGCGCTCTTGAAGAGGCAGGGACGGGCTGGTGGGAGGGAGGTATTGTCTGCCACGGCTCTGTGTTATAGGATTGAGCTCAAGTTTCCTTTGTGCATCGATTTTTGTTGAGGGATTATGTTCTTTGAGAGAGTTCTGCGGGCAGGGGGACTGAGCGGAGGTGGTGATAGTGGAGGGGGTTGGGGGGGTTTCTTTGTTCAGAACACTGATCGGGAAGAGGAGAGGGAGAGGGGGGGATATATAGGGGAAAAAAAGGAAGGCATAGCTCAATGAACGGAGCATCTGTGTTCTAATGTCATTGGGCTAGATGTCAAGCAAGTCATGTAACCAGCCATGTAACAATTCAAAATCAATTTACCTCCCAAGAAGGCGCTGAGCTCTGAAGACACTTGAGAAGCCCTGCCTCTGTTAATCACCCGGGAAAGTTTGACATTTGTCTTTCTTGGCTTTGACATCTGGGCTGGGAAAGGAGGACTACAAAATTGACACTTAAGAGACGGGTAGTGGATGCTCAACACGTCTATGAGCTAAACTTGCCCCAAGATTTGAGGTTAACATGCATGAATGTATATGGGAAAGTGTATAATATAGGTGCTATGACTGGTCAACATTTTGGAGAAAAAATAAATAAATTATGTAATCATTTACTCACCCTCATGTTGTTCCAAACCCGAATGAACCCCATTTCTTTTGTGGATGTTAAGCAGAGTGTTAGAGACTGAAGGACAGCCTCAGTCTCCATTCACTGTCACCATATAGAAAAAAAAGAGCAACATTTATATATAAAAAAAAAAAAAAAAAAAAAAAAGGAAGTTCTTTTCGCCCTTTGCAATTATAAAAAATATTCCATGTAGTCTCTCAATTAATATAACCCTGGAAAATCTCCATGCATATTAATTATAAAGAAACAATTACATGTTGTTTACAATAGTTTTAGATGGACTATAGCTGGGCATGTCAACTTTCAAAAGGATCACCCATCTACATGCGCATTACAATTTCACCACAGATATTCGGCGTTAAACTAGCTAAATTCTGGAATGCAATATTCTATGTCCCGCTCTGAACATATTTGATGGACTGTCACGTTGCAGTCCTACACTCGCCAAATTGGCATTCGCAACTTGTTAAAGCATCACTTTTGCGTCAGATAACAAACATATAGCACAACATTTGCATGCCTGAAAGTACACTTGAGTAACTGTAATTATACGTGACACCAATTACTCTGTTACTTTGTATTAAATTATAATGGAAAATTCCACTAGAGAATTGGAGACTAATTGCATCTTAATTTGCATAATTTTGCATATTAATCACATCTCAGATGAATAATAAATTTCAGCAGATTTTTTAATTTATGCATAGATACAAAAACAAGTTAAAATTATAATCCATTGGGGAAAAAAAAAATCAAGAACTATTACTTGAGCATTTGCACTGATTTCGCTTAATATCCAACGTCAAAGTTGGAGTTGAGCCATCTCACCGTTAATAATAACCTCTTCATACATGCTTCAAGTGAATAATGAATGTATTTGACTTTCTGTGTTTGCATGCAAGATTTCCTATGCACAAAATGGCAAGTTTTGTGAGAATAGCTGTACATACTAAACTAACACAATAACATTTCTAATTAACACAGCTGCATGCTATGATAATGGATATTTAGCAAACTTAAACTATTTGATTGATGGTAATCTAAACTATTTAGGTTTTATGCCTGCAGAGTTCATCAAAAGCCAAATGCATACACTTTCCACACACACACACACACACACACACACACACACACACACACACACACACACACACACACACACACACGTAGTGTTTCCATGTTTTATGGGGACTTTCCATAGACATAATGGTTTTTATACTGTACAAACTTTATATTCTATCCCCTAAACCTAACCCTACCCCTAAACCTAACCCTCACAGAAAACTTTCTGCATTTTTACATTTTCAAAAAACATAATTTAGTATGATTTATAAGCTGTTTTCCTCATGGGGACCGACAAAATGTCCCCACAAAGTGATAAATACACGCTCACACACACACTCACACACACGCGCTCTCTCACACACACTCACACAAACGCGCTCACACACACACACACACACACACACACACACACACACACACACACACACACACAAACACACACACACACACGTAGTGTTTCCATGTTTTATGGGGACTTTCCATAGACATAATGGTTTTTATACTGTACAAACTTTATATTCTGTCCCCTAAACCTAACCCTACCCCTAAACCTAACCCTCACAGAAAACTTTCTGCATTTTTACATTTTCAAAAAACATAATTTAGTATGATTTATAAGCTGTTTTCCTCATGGGGACCGACAAAATGTCCCCACAAAGTGATAAATACACGCTCACACACACACACACACACACACACACACACACACACACACACACACACACACACACACACACACACACACACACACACACATATATTAAATGATAACAAGTGTCATAAATAGAACTGACATGATTACAAAAGATAGAACTTTTGATGTAGCTACATTTTTGGAGTTCCTGTCTGCTACAAAAACATGACCTAAAGTTTGGAATCACTCTAGCGAAGTAATTAATTGAAATCTGAACTGCTGCAAGATTTGTATTATTCTGTTCATTCAAGCCGCAGATGTAAAAGCATTTTAGACTGACAGAGATAATTACTATAATACATCTTAGAAAGGTTTCCATATCTGAGCGCAAATTCAATAATGATGAGCTGTGATAGCAATTATTTATCAATAAAAATAGTCTGAGAATTTGGAGGGGCGGGACAATCTTGCAGGTGTCTGTCATCTTGGTTTTTTTATGTGCAACCCTGAATGAATAATCAGCGTTTTCAAAAGAAAACACAGAGTGCAGGCAAATACAAAAGCTTATGACCTGTAATCAGCAGAAACAGCAGGATTTTAATGGTGTTTTGGTCCGCTGATCACATTTAAGCTTCTCAAACAATAATGTTCTGCACCTGTGAGGTGTGTTTGGGTGATACCTCTCATTTCAGGGAGGGGGGCGCATATTAAACCCACCTGTGTCACTCATTTCCAAATGATTCAACAGGAAAATGAGCCTAACCACAGGCAAACTCATCTTTGTTCAATAGTTCATACATTATATAGTAGGTCTTTACATATGGTACATTATGCATTAAATAAGCATTTATTATATAGTTTCAAGCAAAACACAAACTAAGTTTTTTAGGTTATAAATGATAAAACAATAGATCCAGTGTTCAAATTAAAAAGTATTTGGAAACTTTGGGATTTTCAAACTGTGTGAACTTGACGGGAACAAACTTAATCTATTATAGATCACTTACAGACCACAAGTTAATACAAAAATTAGAAAAGTGAAATTAGTTCTGAGTAAGGCTCTAGCAGCATTTGAGCACAGACGCCACTTGCTTTGATGTTTTGAATCTTATGAAATGATGTGGCTTAAGTGTCTAAATATTTTGGAGACACTTTACAAGTGTGTGTTATATATATAAAAAAACTGAATATTTCCACCATATTGACCTAGAAAAAACAGATCAGACAACAAGTTACCTTTTGTGACAATATGCCCCAACAGGGTGGCATACTATCTCAGTATATGGGGTAAGTTGTCACAATGGAACCTGCTATTAAACTGCCTATAATAGGCTTTTTAGCAATATTTCAACAGTAAAAAATGATGCGATTGCAAAAAATAAAATAAAAAGTAAAAAATGTCCAACATATAAGCTAAAAACATGTTGCAACTTGCCCTGAGTTGGCATTTATGAAGAAGAAAAAAATACACTTGTCTTGAGAACACAGTTCAACTTTCCAGTTAACAACTACTGTCTTTTTATAGTTGAGCCTAGTCTTGCATGAATGCTAATTTTATTCAATATAATTTTATTGTAAGCTAATTTGATTGTGTCCACTTGTTCATCCAAACGCTATTACAAAAATATGATAATGTTTAAATTTAGCTTGGAGCACAGACTTCACGCAAACACACGCGCTCGCGCACGTTGCATGATGCGCGTTCTAATTTAACACAGTTTTGATATAGGTGTTTGAAACCAACCTACAAATATCACTGAAACAGAAAACAAACAGTTTGTTTTGACTAAAACATGACTTGCTGAGATAAAACCCTTGTGACAACTCCCCCCTGCATATATTCCTAACTGTAAAACCCAAACAGCGGGGAATAACGTGCTTCCTCCTCTCCTTCATTTACCTTGCGAACTTGACGTTCATGATGTCCCACAGTGTGCGCATGCGTGCCGCGGGAGCGCGCGTGGGAAACACCGGGCTTTGCCGACATCTACCGGAGAAACGACAGCAGTGATGAACCAAACTAGGCATTATGGGTACTGGGTATGGGGTTAGTTTCGTAAGGTTGCCGGAAGAGATCGTGGGCACAGGATGTGTCTCCTTTTACGCGCTTTATAATAATGAACATCTCACCATTGCGCAGTTCCCAAAGAAATGCGCGTCCGTGATGCAACGCTTCGCATGTTTGGTTGCACGTGGGGAACTCGCACCCCTGGCCTGTCCTTGGATGTGGAATACTCTGTCTGCAAAGCAGGAGGAGACCCGTTGGCAATCATGGGCGCATCAGCGCGTGCGTCTTCATTCCAGCTGTGCAGTTTCTCCAAAGCGCGCTTGGGACTGTCTGCGACGACAGTCTGCGCCATTCTGCGCTGGGCAGGAATACAGACTTTATAGTAAAGATAGAGACGGAGACTCTAAGGTCACTCGTCTTCCTGGCATTACAGTAGTGGGCACCCCGGATCCCGTGACATGGATCAGGAACAAGATTATTTTGTTTTTAATTGAACTCTATTTTGGCTTGAATTTCAATGTGGAGTTTGACAATGGCGTGAAACAGGTTTGTATGAGTGGGAACGACAGGGCTACAGTACCCCCTTTCGCCCCAGTCACAAAGTTTATGATGATGAAAAATGTATTATATATAAGTGTGGGTAAGGAAATGCAATATAAAACAAGTTGTTTTTGTTTTTTTATTTACATAAATGTTTCCATGTTTTTATTTACATTTTCAAAGTAATGTACACAGAGGCATGTTGTGATATAGCAAATTTAGGGGATAATATCTGAAAATGGTAAATACTTTTATAGCAAGATTGTGATGAATAATACAAATTAAGATGCATGATGCAGTAAGATTAATAAAATAATTATTTTTCTTGATATAATAATATTTTAATTTAAAATTATTTATATATATATATATATATATATATATATATATAAATAATTATTAGTATAAATAATAATAATAATAATGAAGTGCACCATTGTTTAAAATAACCACTTCATCAAATGGTGCATAAGTTTTCAGTTTATTTGATCACTTCTATATAATTTCTTAACCGCTCAACTGTCTCAATATTTGATAAGAATTTGTGCATTAATTGGATTTTTACCTCCTGAGACCCGAGCGTGACTGCTGTGTGCATTTTCCATTTTCTCTTTTTATTTGTAACTATTAGCACCTAATAAACAAGCAAAAAAATATCAAAAAAATCAATAATAATAATTAATTCTAGAGCAAATAATTTTGCTAAAAACGTGTAAATAATACCAAGCTACAGAAAGTCAGATTTTTTTCATCAAATTGTTTATGATGTTTCCAAGATAATTGGTTATTCATGTTTTTGAGACCTTACAGACATGACAGCTAATTTTCTATAAAGCTGAATAAATAATTTGTATTCAAAGTAATGGCCAGCATCCTCAAATCAATGCCAGCCATGTTGAAATTAAATTCAACTCCCTATTTAGTGAATGACTTAACCTCCAGTGTGCTGTCTGTCTGCACTGGTCTCAGAACTGTACAAAATATACATTATTCTCATCCTCCCTCAATATAAAGCCTCTGAAAGCAACATTTTTCAGCTTTTGAATGAACCCATTGATTCTCAATGTGAAAATGCACAGTAAATATATAGGAATGCATTTACTAATAGTAATGAATAGAAGTGCATTGTTCAGTGATAACAAAATAAAATATAACAACATTTATATTAAAATGAAGTGAAATGACACACAGATTTGTTAATTGTGAAAGTTATTAAAAATAACTAAAATGCTTTTTCAACTTTTGAGGGTGTCCGGTCCCAATTTCCAAATTTTGGTATAATATTAATTATCAAAAAAATACATTTTGACTTGCCCCTCCTTTTCTTAAAAAGCTCAATTCTGTGTTGCAGTGAGGCTCTTTCAATGGAAGTGAATGGGGGCCAATCTGTAAACTTTAAAGAACGTACTGGTTCAAAAGTATATCCACAAGATGTAAACAGTATGCCTGGTTACATAACTTTAGTGTGATAAAATTCCTTAATAACCTTTTCTGTGTAAAGTTATTGCCAGTTTTACAACTTCATTGCCATGATGATGGGTCAACAAACCCTACAATTAGTGTGTAAATGATGGTACAGCTCAAATAACACATGAGTTTTAACCATAGACTGTAAAAAAAGATGGATGACGCCCCTTCGCTCTTTTCCATTAGTGAGAACTGAAGCCGCCAGTGTCCCGATATGGCGCTGACATCTTGGGACTTGAGTCTGTGCAGTTGCGATTTCGGGACCAGATCTGCGCAGTAGTGAGCAGGAAGTAAAGCCACGAAATCAAGGCCCCGCCCTTACTCTCGCTGAATCAATCGCAAGCACACGCCCCTGCACTTTTGACTTTTGACTTATGACGGTGTGAAATAATTAATTATAGAAATTTAGATATTAAATTTAAAGCTCCAATCTCCTCAGTCCTCCGAAGATCATGAAAAAAAAGTCAGTTGGTGCTTCAGTGACTACTTCGCTCAGAGAACCTGTCAATCACAGCTGTCAATCATGATGTCACAGCACCGTTTTTATAGCATCAAGTAACTAACTAAAAACAAACTTATTTTGAAAACAAACACTTGAAATGACATCAACGTGATAGAAACTACAGTAAATGACAGAAACTATCTTTGGAAAAAAGATATGTGAAGTGTAATTTAATTGTTTAGTTGGTCTCACGTCCCGTTGAATAACATGGGGAGGCGGGGTTTATGACCTATACTAGGACCAGTCACCGGGGGGGACAATCGAGACGTTTTGGCTTCACTTTTGAGGGCTTGTGCGGCACACATGGTTTTAACAGAATAGTTATTGTAAGTGCTTCTAGAAAATGATTCGCTTCACCTTTCTGCTTTTAAAACATCCACAAGTTGGCCCCAATCACTTCCATTGTAAGTGCCTCACTGGAACCTCCATTGTTGCTTTTTTTAACAATGTGCAATATGCCACAAATGCTGTTGATTGAGCTTAACCTTTCTTGAACCCAGAATATTCCTTTAATACAGTAAGGTGTGGAACTCAGAGCTACAATGTTAGTACAGGTAGATTTCACACCGTTTAGGCGTTTAGCCTATTTACCCCAAATACTAACCTCCGAAACATGAACTAATAAATAAGTATTTTGTCTCAACATACAGTACATTTCATATATTTAATGCAGTTTTATGACAACAAATGAAATACCCAGAATTCAGTTACATATGCATTTTACATCATGTTTACTCAACATTCACTATATTAATGTTTAAAAGCAGAAAATGTATTTACATTTATGCATTTGTCAGACGCTTTTTATCCAAAGCGACTTACAGTGCACTTATTACAGGGACAACCCCCCGGAACAACCTGGAGTTAAGTGACTTGCTCAAGGACACAATGGTGGTGGCCATGGGGTTAGAACCAGTGACCTTCTGATTAATAGCCCTGTGCTTTTTTAGAACTGACATAAGGGGAGCTACTACTGTTAATCGGCCTGTTAAAGTGGGTATGGCAATCCAATGGTGCTGATAATCACGAAATCGCCTAATATCTTGATTCATTGGCCTGGTTGATGTATAAGGTCCTATCATTAATAATAACAAGCCACTAAATTGCGATTAAATCACTTTGCTTGACCAAAACGATGGGACTGACTTCTTTCTCTGTAGGCAGTGGTCCATGTCTCCGCCATGCTATCCAAAGGCAAGTTTGAGGAGTTGAGAAGTGTGATGTCAAAAGAGGTATGTTAATTCGGGTACTTGTACGTTTTTGTAATAACAGACTGGTTTGGCTAAAATGTTAAAACTGAAGCAGTCCTATTATTCCTATTATAAACAACAATGATAAATTCTGTGGTTTACAGGCTGTTGAAAGTGTCCGAAAGAAATGTAAAATTCTGTCAGAGACCCAAAAGAGACATCTTGCGATCCCTCTTGAAGACATCTTATTTCTACTTCCCGAGGATGTTTCTATATTCTTTGACCAGAGAGGTGAGGGGGTCATTCCTGATATGTACAGTAGTACCTTTCAAAAAATATGAATGAGCTTTTGTTGTCATTTAAATTGATTATTTCTAGAAATTCTTGTTTAGTTCCTGTTTCCTGTTAGTTTTGTTGTCCTTTGTAGTTTCTTTTCATGATTGGTTTTCCCCTGATTGTTTCCCCAGGTGTTCCTCATTCCCTTGTTTCCCCTGGTTTCTTTGTCCGTCTTCCGATGTGTTGTCATGTTCTGTGCCTGGTTCCCTGTGTTTTATTTCCTTTAATTCTGAGTTACCTTGTTCATCTTTGTTTTATTAAAAGCTGCGTTTAGATCCTCATTCCTCGTCACAATAACAGGATGACATTAGCCATTACTCATTAGGTCCATTATTATATTGGTGTTTGTTTAATCTTCTGAAATTTGTATATTACACCGTCTTCTGGAAATGTGTAGATGGAATGAGAGTGAGACGAGCCAGCGAATACCTCTAAACATCACAGAATTAAACATTAAAAAATTAATTGCTAATACTTACTGAAGTTTGTGCTGTTGTTTTCCCTCTAATAATGTCACTTCTTGGAAGATGGTGTTATTAAAGAGGTAGTTCACCCAAAAATGAAAATTCTCTCATCATTTACTCACCCTCATACCATCCCAAATATCTCAGCTCTGTAGGTCCATACAATGCAAGTGAATGGTGACCAGAACTTTGAATCTTTAAAAAGCACATAAAGGAAGCATAAAAGTAAGCCAGCGCTTAAATCCACATCGTCACTCCCACATTCTTCTTCTTTTGTATTTTGGCGATTTGCGTTCTTTGTGCATAAAGCCACCTACTGGCTGGGGCTGGTCAGTAGATTTATAGTAAAAAAGGTCTTCAATTTTGATCTATTTCTCACCCACACCTATCACATTACTTCTGAAGACACTGGAATCTTACGGATTACTTTTATGCGGCATTTATGTGCTTTTTGGAGATTCAAAGTTCTGGTCACCATTCACGTGCATTGAACAGACCTGAGCTGAGATGTTCTTCTAAACATCTCCATTTGTGTTCTGCAGATAGAAAGGCATATACATCTGGGATGGCATGTGGGTGAGTAAATGATAAGGGAATTGTAATTTTTGGGTGAACTATCCCTTTACTGATAGTTGAAGGGATATAACAAAGCACTAACAGGATGGGAAATGATATTGAGGCCGTAAGAGAAAAACCTGTCAGTAATACCAGCTAAAGCAATATTCCCAAGGTGTGTTTTGATTGAAATATTTTGATTAGATAAATGACAAAGAAATGAAGAAACACCTGGAAAATGTACTGCGTAACAGGGTTGAGCTTGATGGAGTTGAAGGTCTCTCATGTTCTCCTATAGGCAGGAAGTTCTGTTACATCATGATGAGGTTTTGGCACCTGTCCAGTGCAGATGTACCTGACGACCCCGAGAGCACCCGGGTCTTCAAGATGGACTTCTCTGGAGACCAAGACGGCCCTCAAAAGAAGATCATCACAGCTGTGTATGAGTAGGTGTTCCATACCAGAAAGCATCTGTTTTATGTCATCTAGGAGCTTATGGGTGAACCTCACAAAAACTGTCATGCCCATCTCATATTTCACCCCAGAATCAAATTAAATGCATACATTTTATTTTGACAAACCCCCCTTTTATTGCAGTATTTTGTGCTTAATTGTCATGATGCAAATAAGCCTCAATAGTCCTAAAAACCAGCTTAGTTTTTTGTTTTGTTTTTGTGTTTTCTTTTGATTTTGTGGTGAAATGAGATCTGGACATGTTTTCGTGCGATTCACACATACATTTTAATGTTATGATATGATGTTTCGTTTATGTATATGCACATCTTATCTGACTTAATTGCTACTTTGAAGCGCCCTACTGCTTTATGTCGTGGAAAATATCCCACAATCTGAAAATTTTTCATAGCGGAGTTAGTTTTCAGTCCAAATTTGCATAGGAGGCTGTATGTTTGCCACTCAAGGGTAAATTTCATATACTGCAAAGCAACACACATTTCAAAGAGTCGCAAACAAAACATAATTAGGAGTCAAATCCATGTAAACAACCTTCGCGACAGCAGCTGATGTCACAAACTTTCCTCCTAGCTGACAGACTTTGAAGAGCATTGACATGAACTACACACAGTCATAAGTCTGACTGATGAATGCCAGCGCAGCTTCAGATCATCTTAAATGTAGTTAATGGATTTCTCCCTCATGACAGACATTTGTTTTGCGCACTGCTTTGATGGATATATAGATGCTAATAGGTTCGCTCTGAGCGGTTTGTATACTCGTGCCTCTCTCGTGTTTCAAAACATCTTTCCATCTGTCACATTAGCACATTTGAGTCAGCTGTCGCTCAGCGAGAGTGCCGTTACTAAGTTAACTTTGTGAAAATGTCATACTTCAGATCGCCCTATTGATGTGACGCGTTACTTTTGGACATAAGCCTGTTTTACGTCGTGTGATTTGCTTGTTCTGATACCATTGAGTTTTGACGTGATTTGATGCATGATATGTAATGTTATCGGATTTTCTATCACATTACAGTAGGGATGCACACACTGTGATAGAAATTGGTTAATATTTAAATCTCACAGGTAAGAGTGCCATTGTCCTGAATATTAGCATGGCTGTGATTCAGCCATAGACATGGGCCGAACAAGAAGTTAAAGGGATCCCATCCCAGATGTGTGACTTTCTCTCTTCTGCAGAAGACAAATTAAGATTTTAGAAGAATATTTCAGCTCTGTTGGTCCATACAATGCAAGTGAATGGTGAACAGAACTTTGAAGCTCCAAAAAGCACATTAAGGCAGCATAAAATTAATCCATACGACTCCAGTGCTTAAATCCATGTCTTCAGCAGCGATATGATAGGTGTTGATAAGAAACAGAGCAATATTCAAGTCCTTTTTTACAATAAATCTCCATTTTCACTTTTACATTCTTTTTTTTATGTTTATCCCATTTTTATCCCCAATTTGGAATGCCCAATTCCCACTACTTAGTAGGTACTCTTGGTGGCGGGTTTACTCGCCTCAATCTGGGTGGCGGAGGACAAGTCTCAGTTGCCTCCACTTCTGAGACCGCCAATCTGCACATCTTATCACTTGGCTCGCTGTGCATGACGCCACGGAGACTCCGCATGTAGAGGCTAATGCTACTCTCCACGAACCACGCACAACTTGCCACGCGTCCCATTGAGAGCGAAAACCCCTAATCATGTCCACGAGGAGGGTACCCCATGTGAATCTACCCTCCTTAGCAACCGGGCCAATTTGGTTGTTTAGGAAACCTGGCTGGAGTCACCCAGCACACCCTGGATTTGAACTTGCGACCCCAGGGGTGGTCGTCAGGGTCAATACTCACTGAGCTACTGAGCCAGGAGCTCCTTACACACCTATCATTTAACTTCAGAAGACATTGATTGAACCACTGGAATCTTCTGGATTACTTTTATGCTGTCTTTATGTGTTTTTGGAGATTCAAAGTTCTGGTCACCATTCACTTGCATTGTATGGAGCTACAGAGCTGAAATATTCTTCTAAAAATCTTCATTGGTGTTCTGAAGAAGAAAGTCAGTCACACATCTAGGATGGCATTTAAATTAGAGAATTTTCATTTTTGGGTGAACTATCGCTTTAATACAGAATCATTACAATTTTAGATGCAATGTGGCCATTTATTTTCTTTTGCATTTAAAATAGTTCCAGAAAAAGCTAAAGCAGAATCTTCCATTGCGTGTTGCAGATCACTGCACAGACTGACCATATGTAGTAGTGCAAACACACAAGCGGTGCTACTAAACCTCAAGTTGTTCCAAACTCATATGACTTTCTTCCAGGGAACACAAATGGAAAAGTTAGGCAGCCACAGTCACCATTCACATTCATTGTAAGAAAAAAAGATGCTATGAAAGTGAATGGTGACTATCAGTGTTCATTTTTACACAGATTTTTATTTTAGTAGTGTTGTTAAATTTTTAATTAATATTTCATTATGTAATTTTTAATTTATTTAGTTTATTCCAATTTATTCAGACTAAAATGGCATACAGTTGTTGTCAACAAAAGTAGCATTTTAGTTGACGATAATGTGAAAAATTATAAAAAACTGTAACAGACCGAACTTTAGTATTGGGCTAAAGCACATAACTGTTAATCAGAAGGTCACTGGTTCGATCCCCACAGCCACCACCATTGTGTCCTTGAGTAAGGCACTTAACTCCAGGTTGCTCCGGTGGGATTGTCCCTGTAATAAGTGCACTGTAAGTCACTTTGGATAAAAGCGTTTGCCAAATGCATACTTTTAAAAGTTACACTTTAGTGAATTCCTCACGATTAGACCGTTTAGGATATTGCGTTACGTGTTGCACATCTGACTAGAGGGTAATTCAGTTACTATGGCTGGATTATTTCAATCAATTCTTTCTCCATTTTGTTTTTTTTAAAAGTATATACACGACCGTTCAAAGGTTTAGGGTCACTTACTCATTCTGTCTTTATTTGTTCACATTGGAATCATATGGGAATTACGTTGTGTCTCTACTTCATTATTGTCAACAACAACAACAACAAAAATAACCTTTGTTTACCAACAATTTCACTGTTAAAATTAACACTGCTGCCCGATATCTCCTTTTGTGTTCCATGAACGAAAATAAGACAAATAGGTTTAGAACAACATGAGGGTAAGTGAATAATGATAGAATTGTTATTTTTGGGTGAAGTATACCTTTAACAACCAAGACCTTGTTTGGTAGTCTTTTTATAATTATTGATTTGTTTTTTGAAGGTTTCATCGTGAGTTGACGGTTGGAGCCGACCCAGACTGGACGGTGACCAGCATATGGCACTGGAAACATCTCGAGTGAGACCCATCACTCCGGATTACACTTGAAACTTTACCACACTAAAACTAGAATTACTGAAATGTTTTTGTTTTTTAGCAAAGGCAGATGAACTATCTCAACTAGAGGTCGACCGATAGTGGATTTTGCCGATACTAATAACTAAGGTGGTGGAAAATATGACAACAGATTAATCGGACGATAGTTTTTTTTTAAATCGATTTATTAAATGTTAAAAAATGTAATCTTAGTCTTTCCTTATTGTGACAGGCGCAGACATGGATGCTGCAAGAGTCAAAAATCTGTCAAATCCCACATGCGTGTTTGTTGTGCAACCAAAATCCAAATAATAACCAGAACAAATGAAGATATGGTGCATAACGCTGGACTTTTAATTATAAACATGCCGAAAATACACCAGGAACTCTTATTTTGCAATGTCTGTGCTTCCAGCTCACACAAACACACAAGGGAAATAAAACGTTCACTTTTAAAATCATCTTCGATGTATTACAATAGAATCGCTATGAAGTAAACATTGACATATGGGCTAATAAATACTGTAAGAGCTTTAATTAAGCAACAGATGATCATCATTCATCAATAGTTGATCATCAGGGGTAGCTTGTCTGTTGAACAGGTTTTTTTAATAACATTTCACAGTATTGATCGTGAAAAAGTCCATAAACGGTGATGGTGACAGAGTCTTGGCTCCATTACAATCAGGGCCATTTCTAGGCATAGGTGAAATAGATAGTCACCTAGGGAACCACCTGGTGGGAGGGCGTCAAAGAGGAGGCCTCTGCCAAACCACCCCCCCACCCCACCCCTGATGGGGGCGCCAATAGGGATCTCGCCTATGGCGCCAGAATGGTCAGAAACGGCCCTGATTGCAAAGCTCTACATGTATACAAATATTCACCAAGTTAATCTTTTTGCAGTCTACATATTCATCAGATTAAAGGTTTTGGCCACAGAGGAACACAGAAGAATAGAAAAAATATATCGGCAAACATCGCTGTCGATCTTTGCCAATAACCGTTCCAAAATGCAATTATCGATACTGATTAAATGACAAAACCGATTTATCGGTCGACCTCTAGCTTTTATGCCTCTCATCCACACTGGAATGGCATTTTCTTCCACCAAAAACAGTCTTTTGAAAACACTCTCTTGTCCCACATGCTTTGGAAAACTATGATGTTAAGTTTAGTGTGGACTCCAGCTACCTCCCTTATACAAAGTGTACTGTTTATTCAATAAAACAACCCACAATAGTAGTAAGTCTGTCTAATTATTTTGTAAGTAGCATTATTTATTAATAAATGGTCAAATATTGACTGTTCAATGGTTTGAAGCGTAGCATTGGTTGGACAAACAGATAGTCAAGCCCCAAACTCATGCACATCAATACACTGATAACTATCAAAAATCAGCTTATTAAAAAAAGGCTGGGCTAGGAGCAAAAATAAGGGTTCCCAAATGCTCTGGAAAACCTGGAATTTTCCAGTCTTGGAAAAGTCATTAATATGAGATTTGAAATCATCTGACTATTCTCTGTTTTGATTTTAAAACGTAAACAGTTTTGCGCTAATTGGATAGTCCGACTAGGTCTGTTTGTACCATTTAAGTCAGACTAAAAGACAAATTATCGCCTTAGTCCGACTAAAGTCAAACTTTTAAAGTGCATGTAAACCTACCGACAGCCAACTAAACATTCCAACATGATAGTATGGAAAAGTCACACTTGAATTGAAACGTGCCAAGGATGAGACTCCAACAAGACAACCAGCAACATTTCACAGTCATATTTGATACTTTCAGATCACCCACGACAACAGATGGGCCTTAAGACCAATTATCACCTAATTTGGATATTAAAACAAATCCTTTGTTTAAGTGACAGGAAGCTGTCCTCACTCGTGCGTTAATGTCATCCTATTTCTGTGGAAAACGTCATTGTTTATGCATTCATAGCTTTACAGGGAGTCATCGAATTATCATTGACTGAAATTCATTAAATCATTTCGTTGGATTATTACAGTTTTTGTCAGCAGTAATGGATTGTTCAACTTGCGTGGGTGTTTTGTCATGTGCGTGCAAACAAGTCGTAATATGATTAACAGTGGAGATCATACCTCCTGTTTCAATTGAAATAAATATGCTAATACCATATTAGGCAATTAATCACGGCGGCTTCAACTACAACTGAACAAAAGAAAATAAAAACATTAATGTGCTTTACAAAGCTGTTTCCTCTCCTCCTGGGCTTTTATCATGGATTAGGGAATATTTGCTTTATTAATCTGTTTATTGTACTGAGCAATAACTCGTATTTCTGATGTGTTATATTGATGTTGCCGAATGAGAAAAAGAGAGCAATTCTTCCAATGTGTCTGTGTGTATATTTGCTTGTATATTTAACTTAATCAAACTGTGAAAAGAAACTAAAATAGCCTATTACAAACAGATTGGATTGAACACTACACGAAGAGCTGTAATAATTGAGGACAACACTAGGTCAGTAGGGCTGTGTTTCGACAGATTACCAATTTGAAGCTCTCGATTCAATGAGATTTAGAATTCGGATTCATTGTGGTACATTTGAGTTGTAATGTCCATTTGCTTACATTCTGCACTCAAATAAATTATTTTAAGATTTACACATTTCAATTTCACAACAAAATTCCTTCAAATTTAATTGAGTAATTTGTAACTAAATAAAATAAATGTTATTAATTTAAATAAATATTTAAATAAGTTTAAATGTTCAATTTGATGAAATTTTGTTATGAAATTGAAATGCGTAAATTTTAAAAATAGGCAAAAATATTTTTTTCTGTTTGTTTGAACAAAATTCTCTCTCAGCTATTGCTGTAAATTATACAGGGAACATTCTAACTTGGAACATTTTGAAAATATACATTTTTTTAAATTAACAACAGCAGGGCCCAAACTATTCCATTCAATTGCTATTTATTTAACAAACATAAAAGTCAACACAACCAAAACTGAAGTAAACCTTAAACGTTAATGTTAAAGATTGATCTTGGAATATTAAAAATCGATATCGGGAAGATTTAAATGAAGAACTTGATTAATTTGAAAATCAATATGTGGAGCGGAGGGGGCGGGGCCGTGTCGGAATATCGCGCGCCCGGTCCCGCCCCTCCGCTCCACACAATATTTTTACCCAGCCCTAGAGGTCTGTATTAAAATCTAGACCTGGGCTAGGAGCAAAAATGAGGGTTCCCACATGTCCTGGAAAACCTGGAATTTTGCAGTGCAGTTTTCCAGCCATGAAAATTATAAAAATACCTAAATGTCCTGGAAAATAATGATTTATTCTGGAAAATATGTACAGTAGCCTATATACACTGTAATAACTGTGTCGCTAACAAAGTTTTTGTTACATTTACAAAAACATGGTAACGATCGGGATTTGGGATACGTGTCAAATACAAAACAAAACTGGCAACGTTTTGTCTCAGCTGTCGGCTGCGCATTGTGAATTGAACAGTTGACTGCATGATTGAAGCCATGTCACTTAAACTGCTCATCTGGAGGAAATAAAGTAGTTTAATTATTTATTTAGTGCAAAATATATATATTTATTTATTCCTACATTGCTGTCGTGTTAACTACAAAAATATTTAAGTGGGTAAACTTTAGACAATGACGACGGTCGGACCGTGGATTATTTTGAAAATGAATTCACACCCCGAGGTGGTTGCATGGTTATGCGACTTTAACATCTCGGGATATTAATTAATTTTTAAAAATTCAATAATTGTAGTCACGCATTTGAGATTAAAAATTATTGTTTGAATGCACAATTAATCAAATAAAAATCACAATATATCCTAGTTTGATTATTAAAATGTAAAAGGCTGCAATTTAATGAAATGCGGCATGCTTTAATATTAATGTGTGAAGCTGGTCGCTCATACACAAACACTGCATCATGAACATCATTCTGTGTCTGTATAGTATGACAGAGCAAGGCAAGGCAAGTTTATTTATATAGCACATTTCATACACAATGGTAATTCAAAGTGCTTTACATAGAAGAGATTAAAATAAGAATAAAAAATACAAAAAAAGAATAATTGAAACAGTGCGAGTATGATGTATCATATAGAGAGAGAGAGAGCTGCGCATATTTTGCGCTCTTAAAATATTGAAATTTTGCCTTTAAAAGAGTGAGAACCCTGAAACAAATTGTCCCATAGTAATAGATGACGACGCTTGCCCAAACAATAAAATGCACTGACTCCTGGTAATCAAAAGTAAATTATAAATCCCTTTGGGTATATATGATAATTGACAGCAATCTTTGGCTCTCTCTAGCTCTAAATGTGGAATACGTCCTCTTGCGGAGTAAACTTAATGTTATCCTAGGAGGCAAAAATTAATTACCAAGCAGAACTTTTATTATGCTACATCGAGGGTACATATTATTGCTGCCAGGTGCCTTGCAACACTCCGCCTCATTTGACAAGAGTCTAAATTAAACAAATAACATGGCTGAAATTACCACTGACCTAATAATGCATCTCAACTAATAAAATACTGCAGTTGCAGAAGTCAAGAGGGTCTAAACCTCCGTCATCGGATTAAACAGTGGTGAAGTAATTATAAATATCTTGCATGTAACCAATACTGATTATTGTCAAAAAGAAAAGTGTGTTTAGTTCTCTGTGAAAATGATTTCTCCTTTCCTTCTTAATATGCAGACAACAATAGGTAAGCTTTTTGCAAGTTCAGTCCCCTGAAAATTGTTTCTTTGAGCATCCCGACCAGCCCAACACAGCAATTCAACAAGTGGTCTGAGAATGGGGCAGGACTATTTGTTTGTTCGACCAATGACAGATGGGGGGAGCAACAGTCATGATTCAAAAATAATTTTTGCTGTTCCGTTAGATGAGTCTTGTGCTGCAGAAATTACATACATGGCTTTAAGGAGAATATATATATATGTATATGTATATGTGTGTGTGTGTGTGTGTGTATATATATATATATGTATATGTGTGTGTGTACTGTATATATATATATATATGTATGTATGTGTGTGTGTGTATATACACTCACCTAAAGGATTATTAGGAACACCATACTAATACTGTGTTTGACCCCCTTTCGCCTTCAGAACTGCCTTAATTCTACGTGGCATTGATTCAACAAGGTGCTGAAAGCATTCTTTAGAAATGTTGGCCCATATTGATAGGATAGCATCTTGCAGTTGATGGAGATTTGTGGGATGCACATCCAGGGCACGAAGCTCCCGTTCCACCACATCCCAAAGATGCTCTATTGGGTTGAGATCTGGTGACTGTGGGGGCCATTTTAGTACAGTGAACTCATTGTCATGTTCAAGAAACCAATTTGAAATGATTCGAGCTTTGTGACATGATGCATTATCCTGCTGGAAGTAGCCATCAGAGGATGGGTACATGGTGGCCATAAAGGGATGGACATGGTCAGAAACAATGCTCAGGTAGGCCGTGGCATTTAAACAATGCCCAATTGGCACTAAGGGGCCTAAAGTGTGCCAAGAAAACATCCCCCACACCATTACACCACCACCACCAGCCTGCACAGTGGTAACAAGGCATGATGGATCCATGTTCTCATTCTGTTTACGCCAAATTCTGACTCTACCATCTGAATGTCTCAACAGAAATCGAGACTCATCAGACCAGGCAACATTTTTCCAGTCTTCAACTGTCCAATATTGGTGAGCTCTTGCAAATTGTAGCCTCTTTTTGTAGTGGAGATGAGTGGTACCCGGTGGGGTCTTCTGCTGTTGTAGCCCATCCGCCTCAAGGTTGTGCGTGTTGTGGCTTCACAAATGCTTTGCTGCATACCTCGGTTGTAACGAGTGGTTATTTCAGGCAAAGTTGCTCTTCTATCAGCCTGAATCAGTCGGCCCATTCTCCTCTGACCTCTAGCATCAACAAGGCATTTTCGCCCACAGGACTGCCGCATACTGGATGTTTTTCCCTTTTCACGCCATTCTTTGTAAACCCTAGAAATGGTTGTGCGTGAAAATCCCAGTAACTGAGCAGATTGTGAAATACTCAGACCGGCCCGTCTGGCACCAACAACCATGCCACGCTCAAAATTGCTTAAATCACCTTTCTTTCCCATTCTGACATTCAGTTTGGAGTTCAGGAGATTGTCTTGACCAGGACCACACCCCTAAATGCATTGAAGCAACTGCCATGTGATTGGTTGATTAGATAATTGCATTAATGAGAAATTGAACAGGTGTTCCTAATAATCCTTTAGGTGAGTGTATATGTATATGTATGTGTGTATATATATATATATATATATATGTGTGTGTGTTTATGTATATTATATAATATACATATAATATATATGTATATTATATATATATATATATATATATATATATATATATATCATTTATTTATTCAGGTAGGAAACAAACACTTTCTCATGACGACCCACCCTTTTTAATTTCCTGCAAACAAGATTTTGCTCTGTCACCCACTGGAATGAGCTTCACTGCCTTTAAATGGAAACGAACATATAGAGTATTTCTTAAGATTGGGTGCATTATTCTAAATGAGCATTGAGCAACCTATAGCCTAAACACAATTCTAAGAACTTCTGCGTCTCCAGGAGGATGATGTATTACTCTCTATGACACACATACCTGCACACGGAGACTGTTAATACAGATTTATTTACAACCTGTTAAAAAAATTAATTATAAATAAAAATAACGTCTTTTCAGCGGTTCCTTTACAACGCCATCCAAACATGCAGTCAAGTTTGTTTACATTTACAGTTACCTGGCAACACGCAAAAGAAAATGCAGGATGCAGATAACGCCAGTGCCAGATGTCCAACTGTAAAAATAAATGAATAAAATAAATTTAATTACAAGTAATAGCTTATTCAAAAAAAAAAAAGTTCATTATTTAATGATCAAATACATTTTAATGTATATGTATGCAGTGTTGGGTAAGTTACTCTAAAAACTAATTCATTACTAACTTCTAGTTACATATTCTACAGTGTAATTAGATTACTGTGCTAATTACTCTGTCTGAAAAGTAATTGCAGTACTTATTACTTTCAAAAACCCTTATCAACCTCGAACAGATGAAAAATACAAGGCTAGAGATGGAATTATTCTTTTATTTCTTTCAAATAAATTATATAAAATCAAATAAATTGTATATGAACTGGCCAAAGAATTAAAGGGGGCTGCGTTAAATTAGAAAACATACATTTTAAAATTCACTATAGTTTTATATAGAATTGTTCTATAGTCCATACAGTATTTAAAAAAAATACATCAGAAGTAACTGTAATTAAATTACTTTTTTTTTATCCCTTCATTTTTTTCAATGAAAAAGTCATTTAATTACAGTAATTAAATACTTTGTAATGCATTACACCCAACACTATCTGTATGTGAACGTTTGTGTGCATATCTAAGTAAAATAAACTGTTAAGTGTATGTAGCCATTACTTAATTTGTGCTAATGTAGCTTTTATTCCGAATTACATCATAGAATCGTTAAAAATGTGTTGTGATAATTTTAATTAAATTGTTAAAAAAAAAGAGCCAAAAAAAAAAAAAGTCAATAACATAGCGTAAGCGTCACATAATGTTCTGATTGGCCGGTTTCTCGCTGACGCGATGTGACATCATTGCCAGTCATCCGATCCGTCATCTCAGTTTTGATGCAAAGGGGGAAGTTGGGAGGATCAGAGAGGAAGGTACGAGCCTCTGGGCTTTAACATTTTTACACTATATCCGTTTTGATTTGTTTTTGGCTTTGGTTGAAAATAAACCCCACGATTGCTCAATCCTTTGTACTGTTTTCGCTTTTAACAGTTTATTTCTGGGATGTCACGCGCTGTGTGTTGCCTGTGCGCGCGGCCTGTTTTTCTGTTAGCATTAGCAGCATTAGCTCTGTGTTTCGGGTAACAATTGAACCGTCCCAGCGGAGAAACGGTCAGTCCCGGTGAAAGCACCGATGTGACGGGTTAAACACGACTGTCAATCTCTCTGTGTTGATTTGTGATTTAGAGAGAGAGAGAGGAGGAGAAAGAGTTTCATTATTAGCATAGACGGCATCAGAAGCCAACAAGTAGCTCAAGCTTTATAAATAAATGTTATATCATGACAAAAGTGCATTAGGTTATAAAACAATTTATAATAAGAAATTAAAGTTGGCTCTTGATTTGTACATTAAACTCTCAGTGTTCGTTGAGCATATCAACTAGAATTTAACATCTTTATTTGACATGATGGCCAAATGTGAAGAAATGTTGGCACAAAATTGGATTTAAAGTGCAAATAAGTTGATAACCAGATGCCTCTTTCTAAATGAATCATGCACGTTAAAAGGTGAAGCATTTCATTTGTAGGCAATGTTTATCATTGCCAGTGTTGGGTAAGTTACTCTAAAAATATTATTAATTACTATCTACTAATTACATCTTCTACAGTGTAATTATATTACTGTACTAATTACTCTGTCTGAAAAGTAATTGCATTACTTATTATGAATTACTTTCTAAAACCCTGATCAACCGTGATCAGATGAAAAATACAAGGGATAGACATGAAACTGTGCTTTTAATTCTTTCAAATAAATCATATAAAATCAAAGGAATTATTCATGAACTGGCTAAAGAATTTAAGGGGGCTACGATAAATTAGAAAACATATATTTTAACATTGGACGTTAAATTTCAAATTTAAATTAACTTTTGTTTTATATAGAATTGTTCTGTAGTCTATACAGTATTTAACCAAATTAAATCAGAAGTAACTGTAATTAAATTACTGAAAAATTAAGAGCAATCCTATACTTTTTTCAATAAAAAAAATAATTTAATTACAGTAATAAATTACTTAGTAATGCATTACTCTCAACACTGATTATTGCATAATGCTTACCATTTCTTTTATTACTTAAACAGCCTATAATGCATGGTATTTTAGTGAGAAGCTAGTATTGCATTCCAGTCATATCCTTGGTTTTGTTTGGCGGCTGTTTAAGGATGCAGCACTGATGTCATGGGGTTTTGGGTCAAAGCACAAAGGATATTTAAGGCTAAATGGAGCCTTGCAGGTCTTGAACAATGTCTGTTGTCTAGACTCATGTGACCGCATTGGTGTGGATGTAATTGATGGGATGACAAACTACACAATAGAAGTTCTTTTTGAAATAAGTGTTCTACCAAGTTTCATATACTACAGGGGCTCAATCCTGCTCATGAAGAAATTGGGTGTTGTTGGTTATCCAAAATGTATTAATCAGGATAACATGCAAAAACATGGGGTTTCCATTTCTTTGAAGCAAGCTTAAACTTTATTATTAAAGGAACCACCTCACTTAAATGGACTTTTAAAGGTTGTTTGTTTCATCCCTGGTATCTCTGATATCGTACAATACTTACAGTGTGGTTAATATGTATTTGGTAAGCAATGAGAAAGTCTGAACTGATTTAAGTTTTGTTTATTTCCGCAGATTTTGGGAGTGACCGTTTGAGAAGCACCTCTTGACTTCAGTACAGGAGATCGGGGCTTTAGGGTCATGGCAGGAAGAGGCGGAGCAACGAGACCAAACGGGCCAAACGCCGGCAACAAGATCTGTCAGTTTAAACTGGTGCTACTGGGAGAGTCTGCCGTGGGAAAGTCAAGTTTAGTGCTGCGTTTTGTAAAAGGACAGTTTCACGAGTTTCAGGAAAGCACAATAGGAGGTAAGACATTTAATTTACTGTACACTGTAACCAAACTAGTCTTGTTTGATCTCTTAAATCAGGATTGAGCCAAATCTTGTCATATCAGAATCAGAATCAGCTTTATTGCCAAGTATGCTTACACATACAAGGAATTTGTCTAGGTGACAGGAGCTTCCTTATCTGATGTTAAGCGGCTCAGATAATGAAATAAAATGTTCCTTGATCTTTGAGATAAAAGCTTGATGTACAATTAACTCATAATTTAACTTTTAGAACTCAAGACTTCCTCATCTGTCTAACAAAGGAGCATTATATAAACTGAGCTGCAAATACGACTCGTTCTGTAACTCAGCAACTGTCTGATGTCAGACAGATCCCGTGCGAGAAAAAACTATGAGATTAAGCGCAACTGTCAAAGACGTCTGCCCAGCCTATGTCAGAATGTATAGAAAAACTGCATCTCAATGCAGAGGCACACAAAGCCTGTTTGAACAGCCCCTAACTTGCCTTGACCCAAACCTGGAGAAGCAGACTGGTTTGTCGGAACTTATCGAGTTCGGATTGGGTTGAATACTTCTATTGCACGTGTAGGATAACCGAATAGTCATTTGGCGATTCTAATAGTGGCGGGTCGAATGGTTAACTGAATGTCAACTCTCTGTCGCACATCCCTACTTTATACCTCCTGAGAGAAAGATAAACAAAATGTATGAATTTACAAGGGTTGAGTATCAGTACAGATTTCTTGATTTGATTCCAATTTACATGTTCTCAATTCTGTTCTGAGATGGAATTAGATTACAATTAATTCGGATACATTTCTTTTTATTTTCAGTTATTTTTATATTTCATATATATTTCTGCCCATTTAACTCCATATGTAAGCAATTTGACAATTCTCAATACCAATTTCGATACAACAACAAAATACTAGGCTAACCACTTTGCATTTAATTTTCAAGTAATTATTCAAGTAAAAATTTGTTTTAAATCTTAAATCAGTTATTTAAATCTGAAGTATGTAATTTCTGCAACACTAGCGCCAGCTTTCTGTATATGCATCCTGTCTACCTTTGGTCAAACAAAGAGAGAGTCCCGCCCCCAACTCACGCCATTGGTTGAGTAACGTTGTTGCGGCGGTGCCACAGAGACAGTGTTTCTGAGAAAATGTACCTATAAATGGCTAATTTATAGTTGTCTCTGCTAATTAAGCTGGCATAACACAGAACATTTTACATACTTCAGTTTAAAGTGTTTAGGAGTATTATCAAGTAAACATTCAGCAATCTGAAAAAAATTTCACCCACCAGTAATCAGAAAAGTTACCTGATGACTGTTGATGTATATCAGCATTTTTTCAGATATTAATAGGGCTAGTTGTAGCGTTGTCTCTTTATACATATTTCTTAACGCAACTTTGGTAAAGTGTGAGCAGCAGTCTAAGTTGGGATGCATCTGATGGACGACGCCTTGTTGTAAAATTTAGAAACAATTATTTTCTATGATCGTGCACTCATTGTTGCACGCCGTCTTTCAGCAGCGTCCAGGTGCGGCACCGGAGGCTGCTCAAACTTCTACAGCGCTACAGAGTGCAACTCGCATTAAATTCTACCCAAGTCATTGTCAAAGGATTGTTTACTCCAGCCATCACTCCAGTTTATGTGTATCTTTCATACACAGTGTATTTTCAGTTACAAGTAGGTCTGTTTGTCATTTTCAAACCGGTCTATTCGTTCAGTTTGCGCAGTTACACCGGTTTCATACACTAACCTGCAAACTCCTCAACGTCACTTTGTTCATTCTTGAAGAAGTACAGAAACCTCTGTCATTTGTGTGTTTGGTGATTAGATTCACAAATCTGTTCTGCCACCTGCACCATATCGACACGGCATTCACTAAAGTACAGGGGTTTCAGTACAGCGACGCACAAGGGGCGTGGCCATGACATAAAACAAATTTCAGGTCAGCGCACATGCACATTATAGTGCCTTCTTTCCGCGGGCGTTTCATATTTTCATCGCGGGCTTTTCATAACAGCGACAGCAAACTGATGGAACAGCCATGGACAATCTAAGACAAAATAGGGAAATCGGTAAATGTTTTTGTTGTTTTACTATGATACAGAGGCAGATGATTTTGTAAAAGATGCGGTAGCATTTTAATGTAAAGAACGAGTAACGATAAATAATTTTTGTTACCGTTTGCAATATAAGTGCATATGAACTATGCAAATTTTGAATTAGGAGAACGCCTACACTACCACGTCACATTTTTACGCTGTACTGAAACCCCTGGAAATAAGTGACTGCCATATCGACACGCCCTTCTGTATTAAGTATCGTAAATGTTATATCACCCCCTTGTGGTCTCCCAAAGCTATTACACCAGACTAAATTAAACAGAAGGCCAACTGAGTGAATTGGATAGCACTCAAATTAGGCTTCTAATTTAAATGTTGGCTAATGTTAATATATCGATGCCTCAGAAACATATAGAGAAAATAATGTTCCGATCATTAATCAGTGTGTCGATATTTGATGACGTTTCTAAAATTTAATATAAAACTACTTAAATGAATGGGCTTCATTGTATGATTATAATACAGGATTACTTTTTAAAGCAGCCTAAAATTATCCAAATCCAAAACAAGCTAAGGACTGTTTTTGGAATTTTAAAGTGTTTGATAGTTTAGGAGCGTATCCACATTACCGCAACTCTGCGAGTGCTCTCAGAGCACACAACTGTCAATCAGTCAAACTGCTTAAAGATTACAGATTGTCAATTTGTTAAGTTTTTCTCTTTACTCTCCCCTTTGGCCTGTTAATGAGATCAAGCAGTGGTTATCTTAATGAGCACCCCTGGCATAGAGTTAAAGATTTGTCTTGTGAATTTAAGAATCAATATCGGTATCATTCAAATATAGATTGTGATTAATCGTAAAACCTATGTATTGCAAGCCATTTGATTCTAAATGCAAGATCTGACCCTGTCTCTGTTCTTTAGCTGCCTTCTTGACTCAGACATTATGTTTGGATGACACAACAGTGAAGTTTGAAATCTGGGATACAGCTGGCCAAGAGCGCTACCACAGTTTGGCCCCCATGTACTACAGAGGAGCACAGGCGGCCATAGTGGTGTATGACATCACAAATGAAGTGAGCTTTGAATCCTAAGGTTACTTTTCACATGTAGATGGCTGGAAGAAGTGCTTTACAGGAATGTATGTTCTTATTTTACTTCCAGGAATCATTTGAACGTGCAAAAACTGGGTGAAGGAGCTTCAAAGACAAGCCAGTCCAAATATTGTAATAGCTTTGGCTGGAAACAAGGCCGATCTTGCCAACAAGAGAGCGTTGGACTTTCAGGTTTGTAATGTTTAAACAGCCACAGAGGAGCAGGCACTTTCGGTTGGTTTTACAAAGGAGGTGTGAAACTTTTATAAACAAACAAATATGGCACGTTGTAGACCTCTACGCATTAGAACTGTGGAAGAGTCTGCTTCGGTTCTGAATATTATTTGTATTTTTTTTTGTATGTAGGATGCGCAGTCGTATGCAGATGACAACAGTTTGCTTTTTATGGAAACATCTGCAAAGACTTCAATGAACGTGAATGAGATTTTTATGGCCATTGGTAAGTTATCGGCCAGTTTGGCCAAATGCTTTGGTGTCAAGTAGTTAAATACAATAAGAGATAGCAGAGCCAATTATTTCTTTTAATATTGTAATTGTGATTCATTTTGATTAATTGAATTTACTTTAAAGGGGTCATGACATGGGTTTTTTTATTGTATTATTATGTTCCCTTAGGTGCAATTATAGTATTAATATATTTTTTTTTAAGAAAAACTTTTAAAATCTAGTGATTTATGACCTTTTCCCACCCTGTTTCTCATCCTCTGATTCAAACAGTCTGTTTTGGGGGCGTTTTCCATTTAAGACCTCAGTGTTAACGCCCACTGTTATGATTGGCTAACGTCAGTGCCTATGTATCAATTATTGACGCTCCCAGCCAGAACAATATGCAAGTAAACTAAGTAAAAACACTGTGATTATTCATAATGAATGAAATTGCGCTTTAAAAAGTAGTTTAAAGTTTAAAATAGATTACTTACAGTTTGCGTCGTCGTTGTTCCCAGAATAGTCGGCACGGACTTATCTTTGAGCAACAGTTTTCTGGCAAAGCCAGCATCATATTGAGATTTGTTCTCAAAACAGTCATCCTTAAAATGTACAGAACAAACGCTTAAGTTAACACTGCCGTGACTGGGACGTCCTCAAAAAATAAACTGCATCCATTTTTCCCTGACGTCTGGATCTTTCGGCAGCTTATTCAGAGGTTTTGTTTGACCACAGCCAGGAACAGCACATCTGTGTGGCATCGTAATTTTCCTGTGCACAAGTAGTCTCTGTCAGAGCTCGCTGTCCATCGACTGAACACTTGTGAGGCGCACGGCGATACTGAAATCAGCGTAGTTGTCTTGCGCTTAAAGCGTAGTTATCTTGTGCTGGAGGCGGTCATATGCAAACGCTGTTACGTCACTTCTAACCGACACGTCACTTCTAACCATGAATCCAGAACGAGCTGTATTTTGAGTTTGATTAAATAAATGATTCGTTTAGAATGGGGAGGACGTCTTAAAATATTAAACTTGCAGGACGTTTTAATGATACAAAGACCTCTTATATACCAAAAGATCAAGGCAAATTTGGTTTCTCATGTCATGACCCCTTTAAATACATTTGTCTAGGTGGGAAACGCATGCCATAATCTTCACAAATCCAATTACTTTGTTGCTATTTTATACATCAGTAAATAAAGATGTGTGGACTTCACAATGGCTCTCTTAGCAACATTAATACAATTTCATCATCAAAAATTTTGACAATAATATTCACAGAAATTAAGTAGACATGTCTGTGATTGGTCAATGTTCCACTGCTGCTGCAAAAATAACTTAACTGGTATAGACCTCAACGGAATTATGTATTTGACACGGTTCACTATTAGTTAATTTTGGCAGTTGTAAATGTAATCTTGGTTATTTGTTTGATTTATTGTGCAGCCCTATTAGATAGTAGAGCTATCTAAGGAATAGTTCACCCAAAGTGGACGATTCTCTCATCATTTCCTCAAACTTGTCCATCTCAAGATCATATGAATTCTTGTGTTCTGCAAAACACAAAGAATTTTTGATGGAGTTATGAGGTGTTTTTGTCCTGCAAATGGAGTCTAACCCTTTTTAAGCTCGATCATGGGTTTATGATCTTGATTTGAAGCTCGATTACACATCCCCGCACTTGACACGTGCTCAACATGTACAGTGCTCCGCGCATGTGTCAAATGCGACGGCAGTGTAAAGGAGATGATGGTTAGATTTATAGTCAAAAGGAGCCTGTTTCTCACCCAAAACTGATAGTGTGTCTTGAGAAGAGATGGATTAAATCACTGGATTAACTTAATGCTGCTTTTATTTCCTTTTTGGAGCTTTAAAGTGTTAGACCCCATTGACTTACATTGTATGAACAAAAACACCTCACATCTCCATCAAAAAAACTTGGTGCAAAAGTCACATGAGTTTGAGATGCCATAAGGGTGAGGAAATGATGAGAGGTGAACTATTCCTTTAAAAGTCGATTTGAAATCAAATATTGACCTCATTTACTTTCTAATACATGTTCCTGGCTTTTTTGTGCAAGATTCAGCAGTGCATGTAATTTTACATAACAATGAAATAGCTTGCTCTGCCTCTGAAACGTCTTTTCGGCTGACACCTAGCCTGTGGGGCTGATATTAATACAATATAGATTGTCAAATTAGCAATAACATCAACAAATAATGATGGACCTGAAAAAAATAGTGTTACCGTTGGGATACGTGAAGATGCTCTCGAGGGTGAAGTTGATTTTCAGCTCCCCCCCTGGTGTTTCAGAAGATGAGTAGGCCTCCAAAGCAGCCGCCTTACGCTTTTTAATCAGAAACGCATTACATTACAGAAGTCGAATGCCATTTCATCTTGAGTTTTGAAAGACCGACATTTACTTGTGCTCTTCAAAATGTGCAAACATTACCAATAATTTCTCCTTTACTAAATATGTTCTGTTGTCTACTTGTGCATCATTAGCAAAGAAATTACCCAAGAACGAGCCCCAGCCCGCTAGTGCTAACACAGGACGCAACCGAGGCGTGGATCTAACAGAAACGGCACAGCCCACGAAAGGCCCCTGCTGTAGCAACTGATCAGCTACACTCCTCACCTCCCAAACACATCACATCTGGACATGGGGCTCTTCCTTCCAAACCTCGCTCCTTGGATTAACTAAAGACTCTGTATAGCTGTGCTTCTAATACTTTTTACTTTTAAGACAATATGTCAATCAGCCATCTACTGGATGCATGTATCACTACAAAAGCTAAATACACATTTGTAACTTAATTTAGCAGGATAACAAACCCCTTTGAGAGAGAGAGAGATGGAGAGAGAGAATGAAATATTGTGTGTGTTTGTATGTGTTGAGTATGTGGAATTGATCACCTTATGACCAGACCCAGACGGAATCGCATTTTCTGTGCCGATTTGGGAAAAAACATGGTAAAATGTGTTAAATGGAGCGTTGAACTCTCATTGGAAGCTGAAAGCATTATCAAGCTTGCCAAAATTGAAACAAAAAACAAACAAGGGGTGCACAATACGTATAATTTTGTGAATGATGAGCGTTCCAATGATGCGAAAACCTGCAGATATTTCTACTCGTGCTGATTCCATGTGGGCCTGCACATGACATGGGTCAAATCGAATCCTACTTTTTAAATGAATGCTGTTTTCAGAAGAAAACAGTTCATGGTAAACCATTCACCCCTTCTTCTGCTTCAGAAGTTATGGATTTTAGTTTCTTCTCGTTTTACTGAATCATTCCATAATGCACCTGCTGTCTTTCTTGTAACCTTGTCTTACCACTGTTTGGTGTTAGTACCAACTTCCATATTGCAGTTGGCCTTGTTCACAGGTTGAAACAGGCCATGAAGGTCTTCTGATGAGATTCTCATAAACATTGGTCCTGGCAACTTCAGCCGCATCCATCACATGGCTTGTAAAGTCGTCCAGCTGTTCGGCAGGGCAGGATCTGATTAATGGATTGGGAAACTGATGGTGTCTTTGGGGATTAAGACCAATATAGGACAGTGGAACATGTTCAGCCCGTGTGAATTATTGTTATTATTAATTTAGACCATATTCCATCTCTGTGTTTTGCTTGTACATCTATTGTTGAATTATACAAGCAATGGTCAGTCCCAGACTGAACCTGCTAGCATTTTCTGCACTGATTTGGTGGCATTAAAAAGTCAGTGGAATTGATTTAAACTTGGTAAAATGTGTCAAATGCAGCTGAGAGCACTACACTCATATTGGTAGCTGTGAGCATGATAAATTAGGAAAAATATGCAGTCAACGTGAAATCAAAATTTAAACCGTTTACTTTAATGCTTATTTTATTCCTGTTCTTTTTGTGCACATGTTATCAGTGCATGTTATTCCAAATAAAATAAATTGTTAGTCTAAGTAATCCTGTATTAAAATGTCACAACTTGCTCCACCCCTGAAACGACTTTGCTTTACATCTGACGTCACAAAGCCCTCTTACTTTTCAACAACTCCCCTCCGAACATCTTGCTTCATTGATTCTGGTATATGATTCCACTTTTCACAATCTAATCGATTACAGATGGATAAGGTCAAGGGTTGCAAATGACTGGCAATGTTCACGGAAAGTTCAGTTTTTTTATCTTGCCATAAATTCGTTGTCACTATTTGCCAGGTACGTCCATAGTGATGCGGTGCTGTTTTGTCTTCTCAAATGTACTCTAAGGACTGAAGCACGTGTTTGCAGGAAAATTTAAATGTGCCATTGTACGACTAGACAAAACCTTTCAAAATAAAAGACCCTGTTAAGTCTGGTGAAGCAGTCCTGCTGAAAACCATGCCATTCCATATGTTCCAGTTTCTTCTGTAGAACACAAACTTAAGATTGTTAAAAGACTATATCAGCTCTGTATGTCCATGCAATGCAAGTCAATGGAACTTTGAAGCTCAAAAAAGCTCATAAATGCTGCAGAAAAGTAATCCATTAGATTTCAGTGGTTTGATCCATGTCGTCTGAAGCGATCCAGATGGTTTTGCTTGTGAACAGAAAACTCCCTTTTCACTATAAATCATGACATCTGCAGTCTCTTTGGCAATCATGATTTCAAGCTCCATTATACTTCTTAGCGCCATCTAGTGCTCAGAGCATGTGCCAAGCACTAGGAAGTGTAATCGAGCTTGAAATCGTAATGGTGCCTAAAGACTGCAATGGCAAGATGTACAGTGAAAAGAGTAACAGTTGTTGTCACCCATAATCAATTGGATCTGAATACATGGATTACACTTTTATGCTGCCTTTGTGTGCTTTTTGGAGCTTCAAAGCTTTAGTCACCATCCACTTGCTTTGTATGGACCTACAGAGCTGAGATTTTCTTCTAAAACACCTTAATTTGTGTTATGCAAAAGAAAGTAAGACATAAACATCTGGGATGGCATGAGGGTGAGTAAATGATGACTATTCCTTTAAAATTGGACTGGGCTTTAAGGTTGCGCAATCCAGTTTGACAATCTATCGTGGGCAGCAGAATCGTTGATCTTCTCAGCCAGTTAATTTTGTTTGTACTGTAAGTTTTGATGCAGCAGTGATTTAATTCTAGACAGGAAATCATGTTCACTTTGAAGAGCTGCTCCGTTAGAACAAAAAGTTCACAAAGCATTTTCAGCTCAAACCGTCTTTGCTTCCATAGGTCTTGATGATCACAGGTCACATTCTCAATTGCCATTTTTCTAGGTTTCATGTTTTGCATGCAGAGCGTTAAGCAGCATTTCACATGGTATGTCATTTTTAAATCCTGCTCATTGGAGCTCCTCAGCTGCACATTTTTGGGCTGTGTCTGAAACCTAAAGCCTTGGTGCTCGCTGCACAGTCAGCCGACTTCATTGGCAGCATTGTTATATAAAGGTGGTACTTCAGGAAAATGGTTTCAGGCACCCAGTCCTTCAGAAACCCTAACAGGGTCCTTCAGAAACCCAGAAAACAGCTGTTTTCTGCAGATAAATGCGGCAAACAAGTACAGCTCCTACCTACTTGAGTGGAGAAAGACCGAAATCTCCAAAACTGTTGGTCAAGATTCCATTAAAATCACAGATTTCAAATCAGCCATAAAATCTGACAACAATGGTATCGTAAATTGTGCTCCTGTAGCTCAGATAATGTTAAAAACACCATTGGCTTACACTTAATCTGTAAAACGGCATCCACCATATTGGGTGTTCCAATTTCTCCCATTAATTTTAATATAAGTGGTCTGTCTCAGGATAAATGGTCTCTGATGGACCCTTTTCACATAGCTGGGTTTGGAAGTAACCTATAACAGGGTAAACATATGGTTAATGGGAGACCATTGTATTTGTTGTGTGTGTGTATATATATATATATATATATATATATATATATATATATATATATATATATATATATAGTGGTGCATTACAGCAGTCATAAGTGAGAATGAGGCCATTATTCGTCACTCCCTTTACGGCTGTTTTAGAGTTCTTAATTCTTCATGCGTATCACAACCTACTGGGCAGGCTGGAGAATTTATTGTAAAAAAAAAATAAAATAATAAAAAGTTAAATATTGATCCATTTCTCACCCACACCTATCATATTAGATTTGTATGGACTAATTTGATGCTGCCTATATGTGCTTTTTAAGCTTCAAAGTTCTGGTCACTATTCACTTGCATTGCATGGACCTACAGAGCTGAGATATTCTTCAAAAAAATCTTTGTTAGTTTTCTGCTGAAGAAAGTAAGTCACACATCTGGGATGGCATGAGGGTGCACAAATGAGATGTGTGTGTGTACTATCGCTTTAAGTGGCCAAACAAGCTTCTCCTCTTACCTGCATATCTGCCTCCTATCCAGCAGATGGCGACAGTGTGCTTTCCCAGCTGCACTCGATGAAGTAGGAATCGAAGCTTTAAATAAATCAGTATAAGTGTTTGAAATAAGAATTGTTTGAACAAGTTTCCAACAGTTTCAGAGTTATATTTGTTGCTCTGGACATTTCTATATCATTTCCCTATAACTCATTATGTCAATAGTACACAAAACTTGCATGCAACCAGATAACCATGTATTGAGAATAAAGGGGAATTGTTTTGAAAATGATTTCCAACACTGTAAATTAAATTGTTACAACAGTCAAGACAGAATATCTGAAATTGGCAGCAGATGTCTTGACAGATAGCCGTCATAACAGGTAAAACATGGACAGTATGAATACTGACTTTGCTATTTCTTGATGTTATCTGACAGTGTTGACAAAAGACAGTGACACAGCTTTTAAATTTGATTCAAAATGATGTATTTAAAAAATTAACGTTATTTTGTCAGGACATACTTCTATAAAAGATACATATATCTTGTTATTTTATCAATATGAAGTATAGAGTTATGATCTGAGGACAGGATTTAGGTGTAATGTCCTAATTTGGATAAATCAAAGGTAAGATAACATGAAATAGGATGTCTGTAAATTAAACCTCTCTAATCACTCACCCTCATGCCATCTCAGATGCGTATGACTTTCTTTCTTCAGCAGAACACAAACATTTTAAGAAGAATATCTCAGATCCTCACAATGCAAGTGAAAGAGAACCAACATTTTAAAAGCTCAAAAAGCACATAAAGGCATCATAAAAGTAATGCATGCAACTCCAGTGGTCTAATCCATGTCTTCAGAAGTGATATGATAAGTGTGGGTGAGAAAAGTACCAATATTTAAGGTGAAAGTGGAGATTGATAGTTTAGTAACAAAGGACCTAAATATTGATTTGCTTCCCACATGTATCATACTGTATCACATTTGAAGATATGGATTTAACCACTGGAGTCTTATGGATTACTTAAACTGCATTTATGTGCTTTTTGGAGCTTCAAATTTTAGCACCCATTCACTTGCATTGTATGGACCTACAGAGCTGAAATATTCTTTGTTTGTTATATATATATATAATAAAAAAAATAAAAAGAAGGGTCTCATCCCTTTTCTTAAAAAAATGAATAAGCAAAAATCGAGGTTCCAGTGAGGCACTTACAGTGGAAGTGAATGAGGTACATTTTTGGAGGGGTAAAAGGAAGAAATGTTAAGCTTATAATTTTTTTTTATAAAAGCACGTGCATGAAATCTTGTTAAATCTTGCATATCATTTACATATCATATGTTAAGTTGTTTAAATGTTTTATGGGTTTCGATGTTATGTTGTCATGGCAACAAAGTTGATATAATCACTTACTAACCTTTTCTGTGTAAAGTTATGTCACACAAAAATCATGTTAACACATATATTGTGTTTATCTTGTGGCTATACTTTTGAAATAGTGAGTATTTTAATGTTTACTGATTTCGCACCATTGTCACTAAAAGAGAGCTGAGCCGGAAGGCAAAGCTCTCGATCTACTGGTCAATTTTTGTTCCTACCCTCACCTATGGTCATGAAGGCTGGGTCATGACCGAAAGAACTAGGTCGCGAGTACAAGCGGCCGAAATGGGCTTCCTCAGAAGGGTGGCGGGCTTCTCCCTTAGAGATAGGGTGAGGAGCTCAGTCATCCGTGAGGAGCTCGGAGTAGATCCGCTGCTCCTTTGCGTCGAAAGGAGTCAGTTGAGGTGGTTTGGGCATCTGGTAAGGATGCGCCCTGGCCACCTCCCTAGGGAGGTGTTTCAGGCACGTCCAGCTGGGAGGAGGCCTCGTGGAAGACCCAGGATTAGGTGGAGAGATTACATCTCCACACTGGCCTGGGAACGCCTCGGGGTCTCCCAGTCAGAGCTGGTTAATGTGGCTCGGGATAGGGAAGTTTGGGGCCCCCTGCTGGAGCAGCTGCCCCCGCGACCCGACTTCGGATAAGAGTTTGAAGATGGATGGATGATTGGCCCTATTGACTTCCATTGTAAGTGTCTCACTGTAACCCAGATTTTGCTACTTTTAATGTAAATGAGGTATAAATTAAAATGTATTATTGTGGTAATCAATATTATGCCACAATTGCTGTCGATTAAGCTTAACTTGTATTGATCCCAATATTCCTTTAAAAACAATCTAGTGATCATCTTAGATTAACCTCAAAATGGAAATGTAGCTATTTTCAAAACTAAAGACTGGAACATGCTTTGTCCTAAATTCAAAAACCGCAATATATTATTTGAGGGTAATTCTACTGAAGCTCATTCAGGGCTCTTGTCTTCGTTTGGACATTGAAACAACAAGATGACACACTGTGCACATCAAAGCTGTTTTCTGGCACGATATGCATCTCCTGTCACGCTTTTCACCCCTGTGACGACACTGTCCTGACAGTCCTATTAAGATGATAGCTCAGCCCACTGCATATATTACTGTCACTCAACACACTGTTCCATCCCTCACTGAATGAAAAGAACTCAGCTCTTGTCAAAGGAGTATCTGGTATCTACAGGGTGACAAGATGTTTTTAAAGGGATTGTTTAACCCAACAATAAAAACACTCATCAACACTTGTCATCATTTACTTACCCTCATGTTGTTTTTCTCATTGAATACGGTGCATTGGAAATACGTCAGATTAAAAAAGCTAAATGGGTTGCGAACGTTCAACGTTGTTCATTGGTTCAGATAAAAATAGCCTTTTTCAATATGCAAATGTCATGTAAGCCTTTTTAAATAGCAAGTAAAGCTTTCACACGTATTTGCCCTTTGCACATGTACCCAAATCTGTCCTGATCTGCTTGGAAACAGTCACAATCTTTGAATCAAAAATGCTGTTGCTTTCAAGCAGAAACCCATAGCAACAGTTGCCCTCAGACAGTGAATTACTTACATCACACTTGTAAAAACACACTTTAACTCATGTGGAAATGAACTTGAACTGTTGAAGGGATTTGGCATCTTCTATGCTGGACTCTTTAGTTGTCCTCTTAATGATCGATTTTAGTTTCTTCCCCTACCCCACACACACCCTCAATATTCCTTAATCCACTCTTAAGGCAAGCATTAACATTTTATGGAAAAAGTGTTTCAAAAGGAGCAGTTTTTTCCCCTCTAAAGGCCTTAAAGGGACAGTTCACCCAAAAATGAAAATGCTCATATCATTTACTCACCCTCATGCCATCCCAGATGTTTATGACTTTCTTCTGCAGAACACAAATTATGATGTTTTGAAGAATATTTCAGCTCTGAAGGTCCATAAAATTCAAGTGAATGGGTGCCAAAATGTTGACGCACCAAAAAGCATATAAAGGCATCATAAAAGTAATCCATTAATCTTCAGTGTTTAATCCATATTTTCAGAAGTAATATGATAGGTGTGGGTGAAAAAATTATCAATATAGAAGTTATATTTTTTGCTTGCAATTCTTCTCCCTGCCCAGTAGGGGGCAATATGCATGAATAATGTGAATCATCAAAAACACAAAAAGATATAGATTTAACCACTGCGGTTTTATGGATTACCTTTATGCTGACTTATGTGCATTTTGGAGCTTAAAAATGTTGGCACCCATTCACTTGCATTGTGTGGACCATAAAAGCTGAAAAAAATCTGAAGAAAGAAAGTCACACATCTGGGATGGCATTAGGTTGAGTAAATGATGAGAGGGTGATTTTTGGGTGAACTATTCCTTTAAGTTTAATAATCTATTGGAAAGAAAAAGTTGTTTCTCCAATACAGCATCGAGGGCCATTTTTGGGAATGGGTGAGTCGCTGTCCATTTAGAGCGGCGTTAAAATAGGGGATATCACGGATAATGTGGAACAGTTGGCCATCCATGTTATGACTGGAGTGCTATCTGATCCGTAAAAATGCATGAAGTGACAGAAGTGCAAATACCCCCTAAGCAAATGCATTTTAAGATGACCTTTGCCCTTTTGAAAGAAACACCCTAGTTTTACTCAAGAGGTTAGCTAAACCGAAGAAGGTATCTTTTGTCATAGATTTAGTGCTGGAGCCACAGGTGGCTGTAAAACCTTTCAGTAATGTGCAGTTACTCTTACTTTTGGACAGCTTTATTGTGATTGGCGATATATAGTATACCTCCTATGAGTGCAGTGTATACACAGTGGCAATGTATAATGCATCCAGACTGGAAAAGTTAGAAAGTAGGAAGGCTTTGAGGAAAAAGGAACATTATAAGACTAGTTGCATTTAGGTGAATGGCACCAATATTGCGATTTGATTGTAAGGGATTCAGAAAAGGGATTTCACACAGGAAATGGCTAGTGGTAAATATTGTAGTAAATAGTCATTTTTCAAGCATATATGTATTTTTCATCCCTTGCCTCTTGCCTCTATTTATTTATTCATTAAAATGCATGTTTAAATCTATTCAGTTTTCAGACTCCGTCTGTGCCTGCCAAGTTTACGCTTTCATTTCTTAAAATCCAAAATCCAATTCTTCACCCATTTCCAACAACAGTTGTACAAATCCACATGCACAGTATTGTATTGCATATTTTGGGGAAATAATAATATTAAGATGAATAGTACACTTGTTTCATATTATTACTGATTCACATATAATAGTGACCACATTTCGGAATCCAAACCTGAACGAAAATAAATACGAATGCATGCTACATTACCTGCAAGCCAAACCTGAAGTAATTAATTGCATGACAACAATGACCTCCTTTCTTTCACTGGCTTAGACTGTCTCTATTTTTCTTGCTTTAAAGTAAACTTCAGCTTCATTATTTAAAGGGATAGTTCACCCACAAATGAAAAATCACTCATCATTTACTCACCCTCATGCCATCCCAGATGTGAGATTTCTTTCACCTGCAGGACACAAATTAAGATTTTTAGAAGAATATTTCAGCTCTTTAGGTCCTCACAATGCAAGTGAATGGGTGCCAAAATGTGAAGCTCCAAAATCCACATAACAGTAACATAAAAGTAATCCAAACGACTCCAGTGGTTTTATCCATGTATTTATTTTTACTATAAATTCTCCTCCCTGCTCAGTAAATCACCACTTTCTCATTCTTCTTTTCTGTTTTTGGTGATTCACATTCTTCATGCATATCGCCCCCTGCTGCTAAGGAGAAATTATTATTTTTTATTTATCGGTGTATTTTTTATGTATCATATCATGTCTGAAGACATGGATCTAACCACTGGAGTCACATGAAATACTTTTGCGCTGTCTTTATGTGCTTTCTGGAGCTTCACAATTTAGCCACCAATTCACTTACATTGTAAGGACCTACAGAGCTGAAATATTCTTCGAAAAATCTTAATTTGTGTTCTGCAGAAGAAAGAAAGTCCTACTCATCTGGGATGGCATGAGGATGAGTAAATTAGAGAGAATTTAAATTTTTGGGTGAACTATCCCTTTAAGATTAGTTTTATTATCAGGTAAATCATGTTGATGTATAACAGTCATAATGAGCTGCTTCAAAACACTACAAAACAAGAGGTGCAATGGGGCTAAAGGCACAATTCAAGGATCACAAAATGTATCAAGATCAGAGAGAAGATAGAGCAACATAATTTGTGTGCAAATAAATAATAACAGAAGGTTGATTTGATAAAAATTAGCGAGGGGGTGGTTAAAGTGATATAGTGTAGATAGGGGGTAATAGTTACAGTGCAAAAATGGTCAACTAATGCAAATAATCTTGCAGCAAGATGCTTTTTTGAGTAACAGTTTAAAATAAAGCCCTGTTGTACCTTAAATCTCAGATAGCCCTGATAAGCTCTGCTGACATGATTCATAAAATTGCCAGTACTGCTGGTTATTCATGCTGCATCATGCCAGTTTCAGTCTTTCTCAGCACTGTTGCAGGGATGGAGAAGGGCCTAGTGTACTTAGCACACCACAGTGTAAACCATCAGAAATAAAGAGATCAACCCTGCTCTTGGACCAGAATGCTAATTACTGCATTTGTCATGATCAGAAATGAAAGCGGCGCACAGATGACTTGAATTTGTTCTCTCATCCTGCGAGGATTCCAAAACTCGTCATGTTCCATTAGTCTTCTTAAGATCTCTTCCCAGCCACTTGAAGAGAAGTGCGAGGTTTCGAGTGCTGAGAAAAGTGTTTGTATGCAAAAACCAGCAGGGTATAAAAAATGGATTCGTGAAAATAAATCCAAACACCTGAATTAAGTCCCAAAAATGCAGAGCTCTGAAAATATCCAGTGATTCAAATGCATTCTGAATGCTTCGGAAACTGTTAGTAGATCAATTACAATTTCATTTGAAATTCAAGTGGATTGACACTTTCTTTTTTTTTTATCTTTTCTAGAAATCTGAAACTGTTATTAAAGGGATAGTTCACCCAAAAATACAAATTATGTCATAATTTACTCACCCTCATGTAGTTCCAAACGTTTATGGCTGTCTTTTGTGGAGCACACCATCAGGGCAACACAAATGACACTAAAATAATGCAATAAATATTAACTCAAAAACATAGAATATTACCTAAAACACCCAATGTGCATAACTGCTATCAAAATATGGAGAACATGTCAAGACAATAACTAAAGGCTAACATAACTATTTCAATAACATCTAATCAAATGTGATAAGTCATAGCATGTGGAGGCTCATGCTACTCTCCGCAATCCACACACAACTTTCCACACACCCCATTGAGAGTGAGAACCCCTAATCGTGACCACAAGGAGGTTACCCCATGTGACTCTTCCCTCCCTAGCAACCGGGCCAATTTGGTTGCTTAGGAGACCTGGCTAGAGTCACTCAGGATGCCCTGGATTCGACCTCACGAATACAGGGGTGGTAGTCAGCGTCTATGCCTGCTTTTTTTTGTCCTTTAGGAGCTGGTAGGATAAAGTAAAAGAGGAGCTTGGACATTCTGCTTAATATCTCTTTATGTGTTTAATCGAATATAGAAAATAACAGGATTGGAACAACATGGGAGTTAGTAAATGATGACAACGTTTCCATTTTTGGACAAAATACCTCTTTAATGGATTGCACAGGATAAATAAAAAAACTGCACCCCAATTACATCTCAACGTTGCTTGTTTTGATCTGTGACAAGGTAAAAGTGAGTCATGCGTGCGGTCAAGATCTATAATTGTACCTCTTTTCAACCAAAACAAAAGTGTGTATAAGTGCCAATATAAACTTTGTTTTTAAACGAGACTTTGTTTCCAGGTTGTGTATGCTTTGGGAAACGCCGCTACCATCAGTTTCACTTTCTGACATCCCTGTATGAGTCACATTTGTCAAAAGCTCATAATTCAGCCGATGCAGGGTCTGAAAACACTGTCTTCTCTCCACGGACCTTCTCATGAACTTTCTGGAATTCTCTTGTGTAAATCTGTGCTCTAACTTGATCCATGCTGAAAACTGACGGATGCAATGGAGCTCCAGCACACCAGTCCAAAAACACCGAAGCCAGATGTCTGATGAACAAAGAGTAATGCTAGCAGAACAAAATGCTTGGCGTGGTCTTACCGTCTTTCAAAAGCTAATGGTGAACATCTGTATGTAGAAGCCAATGTGTTAAGATTGAGAGGAAGGTCACGTCCTTGATAACCGAACCAAGAGCCAAATTACAATTCAATTATCTGCCCTTTTTTATTGAATTAACCAAACCAAACAACAGTATACACTAGGTGTTTACTTGAAATTTAAATAGATCTATGCACCCGTTTTAAAGGAATAGTTCACCCAGACATGAACATTTCTGTTATTATTTGCTCACCTTCATGCCACTCGTATTGTGGAACAAAAAAGGACAAGTTTGAGCCCTGTTCATGCTGAACTTTTCATATAACAAAAACATTTCGTATAATGGAACAGGGGGTGTTCAATCTCAAAAAAGCACTAAAATGCTTCATAAAAGTATCATTAAAGTAGTCCATTCAACTTGTGCGCATTCACACATGTGTTCAATTAAAAATACAAGACCACTCGCATCAAAAGCAAAGATCATATTGGATAAACACACTAAAAAAGGTTTCATATTTATCTTTGTGTGTCATTGAGCATTATTATTTATTTATTTTTCCTTGCACATATACAGTGGGGTGCATTTGCACTCTTTTATAATTTAATACAAATATTTTCATTACAAATTATATTATCAGCACAACAATTTTAGTAAAGGTTTGAGACGTTGCAACGGGGTAGGCAAACCAGGCATTTGCCTGGGGCCCCGAGCTGGAAGGGGGTCCCCTCAAGGATGGCTGACCACAGCAACGACAACATGGAACCCCCTTAAACTAATTGATGGTACAAGAAACTGCAATGACACGTCCAGAACTCCCTAAAGGAGCCCCTATGATACAGTGGGCGGGGCTTCTGCCTGGGGCCACCAGAGTCTCTAGAAACACCCCTGCATATACCAAATACTAAGAAATTCTGAAATGCATATAAATTCAGCTTTTTCTATAAGGAAAAATTCCTTCTGTTCTATTAAAGCTACGCTCCCAGAAATAATAATGAATTTTTATTATTATAATTGAATACCTTATTTTTTTTACTTTTGACAGTAAACATCACCATCCACTTACTTTCACTGTATGGAAAACAAAAGCTCTGAAATTCAGCATGAAATCTCAATTTGTGTTTTACCTAAAAAAAGAAAATGTTTCATATTTGGGTGAACTACTCCTTTAAAAATGTAATCGTAAAAAAATTGCATGTATGTGCGTCTCTGTACTTGTGCATGAGTGAATTAATTTCAAACAAGCAAGTTTTACAAAGCAGGATTCTTTATTTGAAATTGTTTATCTTTTTCACACTGCGAGAAGTGACAGACAAGCTTTATGGCCCCTGTAGCTAATGTAGTATTCATTCGATTTTTCCAGGGACAGTTTTAGGTGAAAAGCCTGTTAACTCACACCCCCGCAACGCACAGGCATAAACACTCCTACAAATATACATACTCATCTGCTTCACAAACATCCCAATATTTTTATATATTTTATTTTTTTACCTTGCTTTGACATGAATCAGTAGGACTACTACTACTTTGGAAATCACCCACGTATTTTCCCCAACCTCCTGCACACATACACAAACTGGTACAGTACACATACAGCGGGAAAGCACTGAAGATCGACAACTGAAAGGACTTAAAGTGCAAAACAGCAAAGAAATACAAAGTCCCATTTTACCCCCAAAATCAGCATCAGTCAGTCAGCAGGGTTGAGCGCCATTCATGGTTGAATTGAGAATTATTGTAACATTTTTAAATTTCTAAATTTGATTTGAATTGAGGTAACAAGCACGGTACAGAGTTGTCAATTGAATTTAATGTAGTAAAGAAAGAAATGATTGTAACTGCTGTAAAGGTAGTTCATAATGCATTGCATTTTCCAGTATGAATTACCCAATAAAACTCTTTCATGCACAACAAATGGGGCATTTCCATACGCATTAGATTACATTAACAACAAATGTTTGAAATGATACCTACATTACATTGTATTTCATTTAAATACAATTTGTATATATTTTTTTAAATGTTTCGGAGCATGGTGGAAGAACACTTCCCAGAATGCTATAATTTATTAAACCTTTTATAATGTATTTATTTAAATATTATTATTTAAAAACATATTATTAAAGCTGCAGTGTGCCATTTGGTGGTAGAGCAGGTCGGCTGCTAATCGCAGGGTTGGCGGATCTATTCTCGGCCCACACGACTCCATGCCTAAGTGTCCTTGGGCAAGACACTGAACCCCAAGTTGCTCCCAATGGCAGAGCCTTGCATGACTAGCGCCTTGCATGGCAGCTCTGCCGCCAATGGTGTATGAGTATGTGTGAATGGGTGAATGGGACACAGTGTAAAGTGCTTTGGTAACCTCTAAGGTTAAAAAAAGCACTATATAAGTGCAGAGCATTTAGCATTTACCACATTGAATCAAACTTTCCGCATGCTCTCCGTCTGCTGTTAATCGAACAAACAGATAGTCTCGCCCCAAACTCATGCCATTGGTTAAGTCAATGTTGTTGTGTTGGGATGGAGGGTTCGCTAAAAAGAGAGAACCCCCAGGAATTTTCATAGCACCACAGGGACACAGTGTTTACAGATTTCCAGAAACTTTACCTACTAATGGCTTAAAGTTGTCTTTGCATTTTAAAGAGGGATAAGGAAAGGTATATTAACAGAAAAAGTTACACACTTCAGTTTTAATATTTTATATTTAATTTATATATTAATTATTACATAATAAATATAATAAACATTGAACGTAGTTTAAGCTTGTTTAATCAGCTGAGGAAAAAAACGCACTCTACATATCTATTAATTACTCCAAATTAACAGTGTAACTATTTATGTTTTATGATATTCAGTATTTTCCTCTTTCTATCATTCCAATTCAACATCCTGTGGGGCGTCACCAAATTAAAAGGGAGAATATTGTTAATTTCTGAATTTTGCTCAACTTTGTCAATCGGTCCACAAATTATTCTTGAATTCCCCAATTGGTCTTGTATTTTAACCAATGATGATGATGTAAAAATCAAACATTCAGCACATTATTTATAGCTTAACATCAATGTCACATGAAAACAGCAATGCATAGTTACCTGGTTTGTGTTTCATTTTTAAATTATTGCGAAATCACGCATTAGATTCGGTCAGTGTGCCCAGCGCGAGGTGACGGGGGCGGCGGCAATGATCCAAGCACATGAAGTCCACCAGTGGTCATCGTTCAAAAGTCAATAAGGGGCAAACAGTACAGGCGTGCGAGCAGTCCTGATTGGCCCAGGGGTGGGACGGAGCAGTGCAGCGGGGAGGGACTGAGTCTGAAAGAGGGCAGGGTTGTGGCAGGCACGCAACGGAAAGGTGGAGCCAACAGCAGCGGCCGCTGCGGCGACAGCTGCCAGGTGAGAGGGCATTATCCTGGTTGTGAGGGGTTGGCACAAATCTTTAACAGTCGGCATCTTCACCTGCTGGGTAAAACACAGGTGGTACACTAAGAAAGAGTACATCCTTTGGCTCACAGCCAATAGTTCACAAGCCTTCAGCACACATAACACAGTGACACATTTTTTATTCATTTCGAGTAGGACATGACAAAATGAATGACTTGTGGTTCAGTATGTTTTTCATTCACTAGAAAGTAAGTTTTGCGGAGCAGCTCATGTTAACATAGCTTGTGCTATGTATCTACGGTGTAGATTCAAAAGAATCGGCTCATTAGAGTCATACATTCTGGAAACGCACAATACTTGCCTCACTGTATTTGTTTTTAGATTCAAGAGAACCGGTTCTTGAGAATAATTTGTGTTGGAATCAGACTGCACTGGTCATGCTGTGTTTTGCGCTGTAAATTTAAAAGAAATGTCTCATAAGAGTTATTCGTTTGGGAATCGGGCTACACTGATCACGCTGTACATTTCACGATTTAAATTCAAAAGAACCGACTCATAAGAGTCATTCGTTTGGGAATCAGACTACACTGGTCGTGCTGTATGTTTCACAATTTAAATAAAAAAAGAAAATGTCTCATAAGAGTTATTCGTTTGGGAATCAGACTACACTGGTCATGCTGTATGTTTTGCAATGTAGATTCAAAAGAACCAGCTAATAAAAGTTATTTGTTTGGGAATCGGACTACACTGGTCATGCTGTATGTTTCAAAAGAACCGGCTCATGGGAGTCATCTGTTCAGGAACTGGACTACACTGGTCACGCTGTATGTTTCGCATCGTAGATTCAAAAGAATCAAATCATAAGAGTCATTCATTCGGGAATCATAGGCAGAAGAATGCACATTCGAGAACTGTTAATGGAGCCGAAAGTCATTGTGACAGGGCGGAGGGCGGGGCCGGGTCATGATTGTAGACACACCCGGTCCCTTATCAGGCTAATTAAGCATCCAAGAGGAATAATGGTCAACTGCGGATGGTGGTGTGAGAGAGAAAGAATGTTTACGGGCAGCTGACCGTCGTGTGTTTATGTTTGTGTCTTTTGGTTTCAGTTTTACATAAAAATATTATTTATATTGTCAAGCCGGTTCTTTCTCCTTTCCATCGTTTCTTTTCAAAACGCTCTCTGTCCACACTAACGTTTTAAAAAAATTTCAAAAAGTTGCTCGTCCACACTGAAACGTATGAAAATGCTTAAATCGTGTCACTGCGCATGCGGAAAATCCCCGCTGCATGTACGGTCTGAAACGCAATTGTCCTCGTGTTCCGTCACCGGACACCAATTCCGAGTAAACTTCCCTTCGCCTTTGAAGGAGCGCAATGTGAAGGTTGTACAAAGTGACATGTATTTTTTAACAACGCTATCAAAGTGAGTATCAGGCACAACAGCGCCGCTATAACACAGGCCGCCATCTTGATTGTTTTGGTTGGATTGATCACATGACTATAAATGCGTCATCGTTTTCCAAAGCATCCGTTTTCACGGTCCACACTACAACGCGAAAATGGCGTTTACAAATGTATCCACTTTGGAGTGCTGTGGCAGCGGGGGCATGGTCAAGTGCCATCCAGAGAGATCGTTTACGGGAAGCTGACCATCATGTGTGTATGTTTGTGTCTTTGTGGTATATTATATTATATTAAAACTATTATTTTTATTGTCAAGCCGGTTCTATGATACGCCATAGCTTGGTCCTCAGCCACTCCTCCACCCTCTAACGGACGACAGCCGTGCCTCCCAGGCGCATCGGAGGCAGTCCTCCAGCCCCTGACAGATGGAACGCCCCGCCACGTTCTCGGGAAACAGAAGGGGTCTCCCCAGCCCCTGGCAGCGGTTCTTCCACTCCAGGCGGTCTGCAGCGAGCCCCTCCCAGCTCGCGGTCGGCGGTCTCAAACCCCGCCACATTTCACCGACTGGTAGGGGACTCCTCCGCCCCTGGCAGCGGCCCTGACCGCTCCAGGTGGTCGGTTATGAGCCCCTACTCCCCTCGCGGTCGGCGGCCATTCCTCCGCTGCCAGGTTGCCAGGCTCCTCCGTCCCCCGGCAGATGGCCGCGGCTGCTCTGTTGGGGTGGATGGTAGTGGCAAGAACTCTACTACAGCATAGCCCTCCTCCTTCCTGGGTTCTGGCACCAGTGTAAAGGGAAGGGCAAGGAGGAGGCTAGAACCGGCTTGACAATATAAATAATAGATTTTATATAAAACTGAACACAAAGACACAAACACACACATGACGGTCAGCTTCCTGTAAACGATCTCTCTCTCTGGACGGGCACTTGACCATACAACATACAAGTGCGTTTTTAAAAAGCTCAGTTTTCGCGGACAAAAACGCAGTCTCAGTGTGGAGGAAGGCCAAAACGAAGAGAAAAAGATGCGTTTTCAAACGAAAACATATTATTGTGGACTAGGCCTCCGTTACGGTATATTTTTTTCCTTAAATTGAACCGACTCACAGTTCCCAACCCTAATACCACTGGATACAATCAAGTCCCATTATATTCCCCTGAATATTATGTTTTACTTGTACAGTAAATATGTACATTTGATCAGTTAAATGCAGTGTGAATACTGAGAAATACTTTTTTAGAAACATTAATCACTTTAATTAATTAATCCACCATTTAAAATCTAAATTGGACAAGTTTTGATTGGACACCATTAAAGGTGGTAAATAAAGGTGGGCAGATAAACAGGAAACTCCGCCCCAAACTCATGCCACTGGTTGAGACAATGTTGTTAAGTCAGGGATTGACTTAACAACATTGTTAAGTGGGATTGCAATCCCATTTGGTGCCACTAGTGCCGCAGAAATGATGCAAAAAGCAACAACTTACTGTCTGATTGGTGGGTCCTCGTTGTGTTTTGGGGTATGGACTGTACTTGGGTTTAGCTGGTTTTCCTGCAGCTCTGTCTTTGTGGCGTCTGCTGCTGATATGCTGATGATACAAACACAGAATGTGAGAGAGATTTGATGTATTGACCGATTCCTCCAACACAATTTACAGCTGTATAATAACGTTCAGTTCAAATTAAACATCCAATTACAATAGTTATTTCACAAGCATGACATTGAAGTCATTTGAAGTTGATTTAATTCAATTGAAATGAAGCCTTGAAATAAAAATGGGATTTTTTTCCATTGTGTAGGTTGATTTGGTCACACTGTGTGTTTCACGCTGTATTATTTGGTCAGGAATCGGACTACACTAGGCTATACCATGTTAAGCTGATACCTGTTTGAGCTGTGTTTCTGAATTGACGTGCACGTTGCAGGTTTCACAGTGGAATGTCTTGTTCTGCAGGCCCGTGTCTGCTTTAGTGGGTGTAGTAAGCTTGCTTTTGAGTCCTGGCCTGGGAAAGGATTTGATGGAGCCACTCCCACTCCGTGCCTCCATCATGGTCTTGTGCTTGGTGCCTGAGGAACCAAACATGGCAGGATCAAAACATCAGTCATCTTAATGACTCACTGTTGCAAGAGAAAACAAAACCAAGAGGACTAGACTGTATATCTGATCTTTAGGGCTGCCATTTAATTTTCGTGGCAACTATTAAAGTTGCTGTAAGCTATTTTATTTCTTTGTAATGGCATACAGAAAATATCTCTATTGCCTGACATGACCAAATTAGGTGTCCTGAAATATTACACGTATCTCTGTGTGAGCACTAGGCTCTATAAACAGCAAACAAAAATGGAATGGCAGTCAGAAGACTTTTCATTTCGCATGTTCACAGCGAAAGTTCACACGTTTTTTAATAGTTGAAGTTCTTTTAACTTGACATGGCATCTCTTAAAAATACTGCACTCATGCACACGATGCAGAAAAACCCATCCTTCGGATGAGACGTTAAACCGAGGGCTCTCTGTTGTCATTAAAAACCCCCAGGGCACTTCTCGAGAAGAGTAGGGGTGTAACCCCGGTGTCCTGGCCAAATTCCCCCCATTGACCCTTCTCAATCATGGCCTCCTAATAATCCCCATCCACTACTTTGCTCTATAACTCTACTCTCTCCTCTCCACCAATAGCTAGTGTGTATTGAGAATACTGGTGCACTATGGCTGCCGTCCCATCATCCAGGTGGATGCTGCACACTGGTGGAGGTTGAGGAGAGTCCCCTGTTCACTGTGTAAAGCGCTTCGAGTGTAGAGTCTGAAAATGCGCTATATAAATGCAACATTCATTAATTAAAAAAACATTGAGATGAGGCGTACCGATCAAAGAAAGCTATCTAGCATATTTACATAGAAAACAATTTGAAAAACAGCACAGATGGACGCAAAAATGTATTCTGCGTGAACGACCCACATAGGAATGATGCTTTCCTCCAACGAAATGATGAAGTTAGGAAACGTTAGGAATTTTTAAACTAAAAACATATTAGTGGGGACATGGCCGCGCATTGGTTGCATCACCAGTACTAACTATTGTATTATATATAAGGTTCAAAACAGTGTTACTATGAATGCAAACTTTAATACAGTGAAAAATACACACTATTTGCATAACATAAATATATGTAAATAAATAAACATTTCCAACATTATTTAGAATGTATATGTACTAAAATAAAATATTTGATGAGTGTAACTTCATTTACTATTACTATTATTTTGGATGGCCATGGAAAATGCAGCAATGTGATAATAATTTTACCTGGTCGCAAAAAGTAGTCCATTAATTTACCTGATGAACTTTCACCTTTTGATGACCCTTTATACTTCACAGAGCTTGTGTGTGCTTCTAAATCACTTGCACCTTTATTAGCAACTCACACATAAGTGCCAGCTTTACATGTCATACATTCTGCTTCCCACGGATCTCGACCTGGACGAAAGCATGGGACATTTTAGTGCAAATCTTCTGTAAATTTGCACTTTCGTTTGGGCATTGATTCCACTCAGCGCTTCGTGTGTTCGTGGAGATTGACAGGCAGGAATTTGGCCAATAGTTGCTGCAAGCCTCTTATAAATCGACCAATTGGTGTGCAAGAAGGCGGGACTTACAAAGAGGGGTTAAAGCAATGCAAATATGCGTGTGCACACAATTAGATAATACTTCAACATAATGCAACTAAAGCCTAATCCCGGACATTTTCACAAATTTAGAAATCCCGGCCAGACATTTTTTTGAGGTCTGAAAAAGAGGACGTATGGTCACCCTACATTAGGTAAGTGACTATGTATTTTTCAAACTAATACAGATTATTGTTGATGTGGCCAGAGAGTATTTCACAGAGACAGGCCACTTCTATTAAAATGAATGGAAGAAACTGGAACAGCCAACGGATGTAGAAAAGAAAGTCCTGCCTTACAGGTAAAAGTCATTCACCTTTTAGATTCAGAAATCGCCTGACAAAATGTGTGCATTAGCTAGACAAGCAGGGAAAATAGTGTTTTTTTAGCATTGCCTGAGATATTGCCAGACTTTACTGCTGATTTTAAACATGTTCTTTGATTGTAATTTTTCTCCATTTTGGAGATGTTGTTCCTTATGCCAGTACAAGGAAGGGTAACTTGTATGCTGCTTGTTTACATAGAAAAATAGCTGCCCGGTAATGTTCCAAAGATGGCCGCCAAGTGGACTGACTTGCCTTGAAAGCAACTTTGTGACAGCACCTTTAAATGTACTAACTTGTATCACTGTAAAATGCTTATTTATAAAACATATAGTTCCAGTTCTAAACTCTGCTAATACAGTAAAGGAATATTCCTGGTTCAATACAAGTTAAGTCTTTCTAGCAAGTCAGTCCACTGTCGGCCATATTTGGAAAGCTCTCTGGATGCTATTTCCAGTCATGACAGTGTAGCTCCTGTCTACTTGAATGGCGGAACACCGAAATCCACATAAAATGACACATTTCAAATCAGCAGTAAAATCTGACAGCACTGGTATCATAAATTGTGCTTCTTTATCTCAGATTACACTAAAAACACAATTTTTCCAGCTTGTTTTGCTAATGTGCATGCGAGTTCTCGAGTTGATTAACAGGAGATGTCTGTATCTAAAAGGTGACTGGCTCTTTTACCTGTAAGGTGGGCCTTCCTTTCTAAATTTTTTGAACATTGGGCACTAATGATCCTTGGTTGGGAATTCCAATTTATCCCATTCATTGTAATAGAAGTGGCCCATCTCTAAAAAATAAATAGTCTCTGGTTAAGCAAAGTCGACAGCATATTTCAGCACATATTCCAACCCGTCCCTACTTTCCTTTAAAAAAAAAAGCATCCATGCTTCATGCTTCAAAAATCTGTTACAGTGGGGCACTTACAATGGAAGTGAATAGGGCCAATCCGTAAACGTTAAAATATTCACTGCTCCAAAAGTAAAGCCACAAGATGTAAACAATATGTATGTTGACATGACTTGAATGTAATAAAAATCGCTTACTAACCTTTTCTATTTAAAGTTGTATCCAAATTTACAACTTTCAAGACTAAAACGACTGTAAAAATTACGATTTAAACTTTACACCTCAAATAAAATAACACAAGATTTAACAGAAGAATTAATGTAAGTGCTTTTATAAAATGATAACATCACATTTAACCATTAAACCCACCGACAATTGTCCCATTCACTTCCACTATAAGTTTGCTGTCCTTTCCTGCATATCGCTGCCCCCTTCGGCATATCGTGGCAACGTTTTGTGGCCCATTCTGCATAACGCGGTGGCTCATGTCAGCTTAACACGGCCCATTCGGCCTGCCCGGTTCTCCCGATTGCCAGTCCGCCCTTGATTGGCCCCAAAGTGCACCGGCCCACCGGGAAAATGCCTGGTATGACAGATTACCAATCCAGCCCTGTTTAAAGCAATAACCACCTTTTATTGAAGCTGTATATTACAGTGATTTTGCCATGTTTAATGGGTGTTTATGTGGTAGCCACAATCTCCTTTTATTGGGGTAAAATCTCTGTAACACACTGAATAGTGAATACACAGTCTCTCATAATATTGTATTGTTGTAATATTGATCTGTGATATTGATCAAGGTAAATAAGGACATTCTGAATACAAGAAACTATGCAGGTGTGGCCATGCAGAAATGAAAAGGTGAGATCCTTACCACTATTATGTGCCTCCAACTGTGATACTGAGTTCACGGCCACCTTACAGAGGGAACAGTATAGCAGACGCAGAGATTTTTCCTCTTCTGTCTCTGCATTCAGCTCGGATTCGGGCTCCACGGGTGGAGGCGTGTTGGGTGTGAGGGAGGGGCCGTCCTCCCCTCCTGATACTGAGGTAGACTCTGCTTCGGTGGGGCCCGTGTCGGGGCCAGACATCAGGGGAAAAGAGGGTGATGAAGGGGCCACAAGCTCTCTAGGACATACACCTGCAGATGAAGAATGGCCACTTATCAGCAAATGTATCTATGTGTTTGAATATAAATATAATTGACAAATATGTTTGTCCGAGCTGAAATATTGAGAATATGAGAAATATTTTGAATCTAGTTTAAAACGTGTCAAATTTGTAGAAATATAATCGTTGTGTCGGTGTTGGTGTTAAAATTTAATTTTTTGCATTTTCCACACACACACACACGCACACACACGCGCACACACACGCACACACACGCACACACGCGCACACAGACACACATGCACACACACACTCTCTCTCTGTCTCTCTCTCTCACACACACACACACACACACACACACACACACATGCACACACATGCACACACGCACAAAAAAGCTTTAATGACTTTTCTTGCACCTTGAATAAATGCAAGTCTGTGTTCACATCTTAATAATTTCAAATAGATTTTCAAACCAATTTTAAAGGTAAATAATATTTGAAAAAATATCCAGAATTTTTGCCATATATATACTGCTTCTTAATAACAGTGAAATACCACATTGTTTTTTATTCAGTACAGTTGTATGTGTAGAGTAGCAATATTCACAGATAGCAGTGGTATTCGGCTGAACTCGGTGGTGAAGCGGCTCAGACTATGAGCCCAGGCCAGGGGCTGTTCAAACAGATGAAACCCAACAAAATCGAACGCGAGGATATTGAGACAGACACTCATTTCCAAGTTGAACTCCTTTCCTGACAAAGCATTTAAAAAACAAATGGCTTAATCTGAGAAACGCCTTTAAGAGAGCAAGACGCAATGGCCAAAGACCTTCACCAACTGTAAGGGGCTGTTCACACCGAACGCTTTGCAAACATCCATTTGTTTTTCTCTGTAAATGTGCGCTAGACGAACGTCTTTGTTTCCCTTTGTTTTTGTTTAGTCAGCATCTTGTGCAGGAACACTGTTTTTGTTGCGCTGTGTCTAGCATTTTTCAGCGAAAGAATGTGATCAATCTGAAGTCACCGTCAGTGCGAATGTGCATTTGTTTCTTAAATTCGACAAGTATTCGAAATTAGAATTTTAATTTGACAGCCCTAGTTAGTACCTACCAAAATTGGTCCAAGGAAGGACAACCGGTGAACTGGTGACAGGGTCATGGGCACCCAAGGCTCACTGATGCATGTGAGGAGCGAAGAGCCTGTCTGGTATGATACCACATAAGAGCTACTGTAGCACAAAAAAACATAATGCTGGCCATGATAGAAAGGTGTCAGAACACAGCTTGCTGCATATAGGGGCTGCATAGCCACAGACCGGTCAGAGTGACCATGCTGACCCCTGGTCCTGGCATTCATGTGGATGTTACTTTGACACCCACATGATTGCCAGAACCCAAGGTTTCCCAGCAGAACATTGCCCAGAGCTTTACACTGGCTCACTGGCCTACCTTCTTCCCACGGTGCATCCTGCTGCCATCTCTTCCCCAGGTAAACGATGCACACGCACCCGGGCATCCACATGGTCTAAAAGAAAACTTGATTCATCAGACCAGGCCACCTTCTTCCATTTCTCCATGGTCCAGTTCTGACATTCACGTGCCCATTATAGGCACTTATAAAGATTGTACAGATTGTTGCAGACCACGTACACCTCTTAAAGGCAACAATATTCCCTGATGGCAGTGGCATCTTTCAGCAGGATAATGCGCTGTGCCACACTGCAAAAACTGTTCGGAAATGGTTTGAGAAACATGACACAGAGTTCAAGGTGATGACTTGGCCTCCAAATTGCCCAGATCTCAATCCGATTGAGCATCTTTGGGATGTGTTGGACCAAACAGGGCTTAAAGGATCTGCTGCTAATGTCTTGGTGTCAGATACCACAGGACACCTTCAGAGGTCTAGAGGAGTTCATGCCTTGATGGGTCAGAGCTGTTTTGGCAGCACGAGGGGGACCTACATGATATTAGGCAGGTGGTTTTAATTTTGTGCTGAACGGAGTATATATATACATATATAAATATATAAAATCCCAAATATCAGATATTTTTCAAACTTCACATACAGTCATGAGGGTCTTAAGGGGTTTTATGTTTAATCTTTGTTTTCTTTTGGTCACATGACAACAAAAGATCTACCTAGCTACTTTTTTGTTGGAGGTTTTTCAAATATTAATAAAATTTTAAAACAAAATAGTTTTACTGCTTATTTTTTAAAGAAACAATTATAAGAGATTATAAAAAATAAAAAAATTATATTATATATATACTGTATATATATATTTTATAATATATATATATATATACTTATATATATATATATATATATATATATATATATATATATATATATATATATATATAATTTAATGCTTTTAATGAAACTTTTATTCACTATTTAGACATTCTGGAATTTAAGAAAAAAAATTGTTTTTGAAAAAAAGTTCTATTCTATTCTATTTGTTTTATAATATTAAACTATGTCCACACTGATACATTTTCATTTAAACTCACATTGATTGTGCTACATTTACGGCAATCATCGACACCAGACTTTCAAAAACAATCTCTTGTTAGTACTGCTTACTTTGGACATGGCTGTTTTTGCACTAATGCGAGACTTATTTGTTATGTTTTGGTTTGTGTACTAAATAATCCAACAAAATGTCTATCATTTGTCCAATGAAATATCATTCATTTTCATACCGTGATGTAAGCACCTCTTTGACTCACAATAACGCTAGTGAAGAACGTATACAAGTCATGTTTTTCTAATTACATGCACCATGCATCTTCTATAGATGGTTGAGTATTGGGTTGTCTTGCAGATAAATGAGCAGACACACATAAATACAAAAGCTGCTGATGTCATAAATGATCTGTTGACCTCTAAATGGTCCTTTAGTTCCATTGTCAATAATGCATAAGAACATTATTCCATCAAACTGCACTCACCCATTCTGGCTGTGTTTTCACTGTTTGAGTTGCTTTTAAGACTTCTTTTCATTTGTGTGTGGAGATAACTCCTAGAAAATAACTATCAAATATCGAGGTCAATATTACCTAATGCAGTTGACATCAAGATTAATTACACCGAATAAAATAAACAGCCTGTGATTGTTCCCAGATGAGGTCTGGTTTTGGCAGGGTGCACTGATCAATGTCTGAGGAGTTTGGACTCTTTGTACAGTAATAACAGAGACACGGCACACGCTGTCTTCATTTCAGCCTGCAGGGACTCAGTCGATACTGAATTATGTCTTTCTATTTTGGTGACCCATTAAGAAGAGACTGTTGTTTATCCCTGTGCTCCTCTTCTGACCAATGCTACTTGATCAAAAGGGGAATTGACACCACAGCGAATCTTACCACCTGCCTTGCAGCAGCATATGTGACGTGTATGCGAAATGAAAACAGTTGACTGTCCAATTACAGTTTCTTAAGCATTAGAGGCCCAACTCAAAAAGTTAATGTTAGTATTTGTTAGCATTGCCTTTAAATTGTTTAACTTGGGTCACATGTTTTAGGTAGCCTTCCACAAGCTACTCACAATAAGTTGCTGGAATTTTGGCCCATTCCTCCAGACAGACCTGGTGTAACCGAGCAGGTTTGTAGGACTCATTGCTCGCACACGCTTTTTCAGTTCCGATTGAAGTCGGGGCTTTGTGATGACCACTCCAATACCTTGACTTTTTTGTCCTTTGACTCTGGAGTTATTCTTGGGGTCAATGTCCTTATGGAAGACCCATTTGTGACATTTTATTGAGATTTAACTTCATGGCTGATTGTGATGTTGTTTCAATATATCCACATCATTTTCCTTCCTCATGATGCCATCTATTTTGTGAAGTGCACCAGTCCCTCCTGCAGCAAGCATCCCTACAACATAATGCTGCCATTTTCATGCTTCACAGTTTGGATGGTGTTCTTCAGCTTGCAAGCCTCTCCCGTTTTCCTCCAAACGTAACAATGGTCATTATGGTCAAATAGTTCCATTTTTGTTTCTTCAGACCAGAGGAAATTTCTCTTGTCTTTGTACCCATATGATCTTGCAAACTGTAGTCTGGCTTTTTTATGGCAGTTTTGGAGCAGCGGCTTCTTCCTTGCGGAGCAGCCTTTCAGGTTATGTCGATATAGGACTCATTTTACTGTGGATCTAGATACTTGTCCACCTGTTTCCTCCAGCATCTTCACAAGGTCCTTTGCAGTTGTTCTGGGATTGATTGGCAGATTTCGCACCAAACTACGTTCATCTCTGGGAGACAGAATGCATCTCCTTCCTGAGCAGTATGATGGCTGCGTGGTCCCATGATGTTTGTACTTGTGTACTATTGTTTGTACAGATGAACATGGTACCTTCAGGCATTTGGAAATTGCTCCCAAGGATGAAACAGACTTGTGGAGGCCCAAAACTGTTTCTGAGGTCTTGGCTGATTTCTTTTGATTTTCCATTGATGTCAAGCAAAGAGGCACTGAGTTTGAAGGTAGGCCTTAAAATAAATCCTCAGGTACACCTCCAATTGACTTCAATTAGCCATTTAGCCAATCAGAAGCTTATTGGCTAACTGACTAAAGGCTTGACATCACTGGGGGCCAAAAGGTTGGAATAATCTACAGATTTTGCTGTTTCAGAAGGAAATTGGTACTTTAATTCACTAAAGTGGCATTCAACTGATCACAAAGTATAGTCAGGACATTACTGATGTAAAAAACAGCACAATCACTATTTTAAAAAAGTGATTTTTATCAAAACTAGACAGGCCCCATTTCCAGCAGCCATCACATGTAGAAAAAAATTGTAATAGTAATTTAACACATTATTAATGTAATGTATAAATTATAACTTTATATATATATATATATATACAGTATAAAAAATATATAGATTGCAATTTATTTATCATTTATATATTATCTATTCATATATTACAAAGATGTATAAAAATTCAAGCAGCTCGGCTTTGTTTGATGGCTTGTGGCCTGGATCGATGATGATCTGGGGGTGCTTCAGCAAGGCTGGAATCGGGTGGATTCGTCTTTGTGAAGGACGCATTAATCAATCCACGTACAAGGTTATCCTGGAAGAAAACTTGCTTCTGCTCTGACAATGTTCCCCAACTCTGACAATTGTTTTATCCAGCAGGACAATGCTCCATGCCACAAAGTCAGGTCAATCAAGGTGTGGATGGAGGACCACCGGATCAAGACCCTGTCATGGCCAGCCCAATCTCCAGACCTGAACCCCATTGAAAACCTCTGGAATGTGATCAAGAGGAAGATGGATGTTCACAAGCCATCAAACAAAGCCGAGCTGCTTGAATTAGCATAAAGTCACCCAACAGCAATGTGAAAGACTGGTAGAGAGCATGCCAAGACGCATGAAAACTGTGATTGAAAATCAGGGTTATTCCACCAAATATTGATTTCCCCTTCTGTCACGCACTCGACGTTGTGTCAAATGAAGTGACACAAGGGGTCTTCCTGGGACGCCAAACGTACCTCTGAACCTGAGAAAAGGCCAATGTCAAGTTGGCAGACATAATTTGCATGCCCCGCCCTGGACATACGGGTGTAAAGGGAAGCGGGGCAGCGAGCGGCAAATGTTAAATGTTCATATGCAAAATGAATATGAACTTGTTTTCTTTGCATTATTCAAGGTATGAAAACAAAAATGTTCATTTTACCCAAACACATACCTATAAATAGTAAATCCAGAGAAACTGATAATTTTGCAGTGGTCTCTTAATTTTTTTCCAGAGTTGTATATATTGTTTATTTATCTCTTATTGCTACGAAAAATAAAAAGCACCAAAATCAGGATTTTAGCCGGTACAAAAACATGTCCAAAGTTATAGTTACAGTGAAATGCAGTTGGCAGTCAACATTTTCTGAAATTTAAGCATCTCTCTTCACTGACCATTTGTTGAAAATGAAAACAAGATTTTTATGGAGCAGGTTTGTAGGCGATGGGTCCAGGAGTCCTGCTGTATCAGTGTTGAAAGGCTCACCAGCTGGCTGGAGAAGATTAGCTTGTTGAGCTCTGGACTCAGGCGGCAATGCCACGGGCAAATGGAGACATTTCTTTCCCACCAGAGAAGCATCGACCATGAAACCACGGCACACAGAGAATACAAATAGGCTCCAGTTTTTATTAAATGTGCAGTGGCCTGTACACATACACTGCAGTCGAGTTTGACCACTGTAACTGAGAGGCAGGAACTCAACCAGAGACCCCAAATGTACTCTTCTCAAAGCTCTACGGATGAGGGTTTGGATATAATGAAAAACAAACCTTCAGTCACAATGACTGATGGAGCTCTTTGTCAACCACAAAGACAAGTTTGTGCACTATAATGTGCTATTTGCATGGATAAATGAAAGCTATTCACAGTAAGTCAATGTCATAAGTCACTAAGCCGTGTGGAGTAGTTAGGGTTGCCCGTTTTAAGCGCTCCAATACAGGACGTTTGGTACTATATCAACGCTTGGATGCGGGACAATAGGCATCTTCATTTTGGCCAAAGAATGTATTTGTTCACAAATACAACTTTATTGTAAATTGTTACCATTTTTTCTCATTGAACTTTCCATTTCACTCAAATTCATCAGAATACGGAAGTAAAAAGGGTTGGGAAATGCATTTCATGTTGATTTTATCAATTCAAATTAGATTTCTCAGCTTTATTCACTCAATGAAGAAGCTATTTAGCAAAGCTCTACTGGCCATTAATCACCTTACTGCCAGTGTAGAAAAGCCCACAAAGTCATTATCTGCTTATGGGTAGATTCACCTTGAATGAGATGTAAATGAGATGAGTGAGTGAGTGAGCGGCAGCTCTGACCTGATCGTTAGCCTCAATTTCATCTACCAACAGGAAACCCACGACACAAACCACCAAACCAAACTCTCTCCACAGGATGTTTGGCACAGCTACGTACAGTCCACTTTGTGTACGTGTTTGTGAAGCTACTGTTTCACAGTTGATAGTTAAGCTACTTGTGAACAAATCATTCCATGGCTCAATATTTTTCAGACTATTGGCGATATTCAAGATACATTTAAGTAATTATGCGTTTGCGCTGAAATGGCTCAAAAGTGTTTTATGTTTTTTGTTTTGTTTTTTTATCAGATCATTTATCATCATTTCATCCAAAAAGCCATTGTAGCCAAGTAAATTCAATACTTTAATATAAAAGTAATTTTCCATAGTTTTTCATTAAATTAACACAAGGGATTTAATCATTTTCATTGTATGCACTTTAATATATATATATATATATATATATATATATATATATATATATATATATATATATATATATATATATATATATAATATATACAGTCAGGTCCATAAATATTGGGTCTTTTGGCCCAATCTTTTTGGCTCTATACACCACCACAATGGATTTGAAACTAAACGAACAAGATGTGCTTTAACTGCAGACTTTCAGCTTTAATTTGAGGGTATTTACATCCAAATCAGGTGGACGGTGTAGGAATTATAACAGTTTGTATATGTGCCTCCCACTTTTTAAGGGACCAAAAGTAATGGGACAGATTAACAATCATAAATCAAACTTTCACTTTTTAATATTTGGTTGCAAATCCTTTGCAGTCAATTACAGCCTGAAGTCTGGAACGCATAGACATCACCAGATGCTGGGTTTCATCCCTGGTGATGCTCTGCCAGGCCTCTACTGCAACTGTCTTCAGATCCTGCTTGTTCTTGGGGCATTTTCCCTTCAGTTTTGTCTTCAGCAAGTGAAATGCATGCTCAATCGGATTCAGGTCAGGTGATTGACTTGGCCATTGCATAACATTCCACTCCTTTCCCTTAAAAAACTCTTTGGTTACTTTCGCAGTATGCTTCGGGTCATTGTCCATCTGTACTGTGAAGCGCCGTCCAATGAGTTCTGAAGCATTTGGCTGAATATGAGCAGATAATATTGCCCAAAACACTTCAGAATTCATCCTGCTTCTTTTGTCAGCAGTCACATCATCAATAAATACAAGAGACCCAGTTCCATTGGCAGCCATACATGCCCACGCCATGACACTACCACCACCATGCTTCACTGATGAGGTGGTATGCTTTGGATCATGAGCAGTTCCTTTCCTTCTCCATACTCTTCTCTTCCCATCACTCTGGAACAAGTTGATCTTTGTCTCATTTGTCCATCGGATGTTGTTTCAGAACTGTGAAGGCTTTTTTAGATGTTGTTTGGCAAACTCTAATCTGGCCTTCCTGTTTTTGAGGCTCACCAATGGTTTACATCTTGTGGTGAACCCTCTGTATTCACTCTGGTGAAGTCTTCTCTTGATTGTTGACTTTGACACACATACACCTACCTCCTGGAGAGTGTTCTTGATCTGGCCAACTGTTGTGAAGGGTGTATTCTTCACCAGGGAAAGAATTCTTCGGTCATCCAACACAGTTGTTTTCCGTGGTCTTCCGGGTCTTTTGGTGTTGCTGAACTTACCGGTGTGTTCTTTCTTTTTAAGAATGTTCCAAACAGTTGATTTGGCCACACCTAATGTTTTTGCTATCTCTCTGATGGGTTTGTTTTGATTTTTCAGCCTAATGATGGCTTGCTTCACTGATAGTGACAGCTCTTTGGATCTCATATTGAGAGTTGACAGCAACAGATTCCAAATGCAAATAGCACACTTGAAATGAACTCTGGACCTTTTATCTGCTCCTTGTAAATGGGATAATGAGGGAATAACACACACCTGACCATGGAACAGCTGAGCAGCCAATTGTCCCATTACTTTTGGTCCCTTAAAAAGTGGGAGGCACATATACAAACTGTTGTAATTCCTACAACGTTCACCTGATTTGGATGTAAATACCCTCAAATTAAAGCTGAAAGTCTGCAGTTAAAGCACATCTTGTTCGTTTCATTTCAAATCCATTGTGGTGGTGTATAGAGCCAAAAAGATTAGAATTGTGTCGATGTCCCAATATTTATGGACCTGACTGTGTGTGTGTGTGTGTGTGTATATATATATATATATATATATATATATATATATATATATATATATATATATATATATACATATACAAACAAACAGTATAATTCATGATCAATCTGATTTGCGTAATGTATAACACAATTAAATTAACACTTAATATTAATTTAATAAATTTTTTTATATTTTTTATTTTATAAAAGATTACTCAATTCAATTAGATGGAATTTTGTTATTAAAAAGAAATGCATAAATCTTAAAATATTTTTTCCCGAGTGTATACAATGATACATAGTAACTTAATAAAAAGCTTTATTTACCTTTGTATAGTTTTCCTTGTTAATGAGCAAGCTGTCAAAAAATTATGAACTCCCAGTTGAACATTGCATAGTACTAAATTATTACTGTAGAACCCAGACATGTTTGTTAAAATAATGCTTAATTATCATTATTATTTTTAGGATTAGATTTTGTTTTATACAAAAGTATTATATTTCTGTCCTATTTACTTCACCTGGAGCTTTTATTTTGACACTGAAAGTGCAGTGTGTATTTCACAGTTTATAATGTTTACAATAGGGTGAAAAGCTCTCATCTCCTCTGTTTGTAGATTTGTATATTAACATGTAGCGGTGTAAAGGGATTACAGGGAAAGGAGGAAGCGAGAACCGGCTTGAAAATATAAATTATATTTTTAATGGTCCTCCGGCCCCAGGGGGACGGAATGCCCTGCCTCATTCTTGGGGAACAGAAGGGGTCTCCCCCGCCCCTGGCAGCGGTTCTCCTGCTCCAGGCGGTCGGCCGGGAGTCCATCCCCACCAGACGGTTGACACAGAGCCTCTGCCTATACTGTGGCACCCCGGGTCACCGAATTGACTCATGCCCAGCCGGCCCCCGGCGTTCCCTCTCCAAAGGTCAGGTGAGAACATCTGTCTTTCTCAACATTACCCAGAAACAAGTCTGCCTCCCAGTAATGTTGAGTTTTAACAATGTCCCTTTTTCTACCCCAGCCCTAGTGGATTCCGGGGCAGCGGGAAATTTTTTAGACGATGGCTTGGTCCAGAAACTATCCATCCCACTCAGTCCGGTCGTGCCACCTCTCAGAGTTAACTCTCTAGATGGGGCACCTCTCAGATCGGGTCTCATTTCCTTCCGGACCATGCCATTGTCCCTCCAAGTGAGCTTGTTTCACACGTAGCTCATCCAGTTTTTATAGTGCACTCACCCAGAGACCCTGTAGTTTTAGGCCACCCCTGGTTGGCGCTTCATGACCCCCACATTTCCTGGCGCACAGGGGAGCTGTTGCACTGGACCGACCACTGCCTATCACACTGCATTTCCCTTCCTGTGTCCTCCACCTCTGTAGAGAGCCCCGAAGTAAACTCCTCTGTCACCATCCCTCCTGAATACTCTTCTTTTGCTGACGTGTTCGAGAAGACCCAGGTTAGTCTTCCAACCCACTGTAGCGTGGACTGCGCCATCGAGCTCCTTCCGGGGTCCCCACTCCCCAAGAGCCGAGTCTACCCCTAACATTACCCGAAACTAAAGCCATGGAAGACTACATTGACGAGGCACTCAAACTAGGCATCATCCGGCCATCCACCTCCCCGGTGGCGTCCGGCTTCTTTTTCGTGGGCAAAAAGGACGGCGGGCTTCGCCCCTGCATCGATTAACGAGCCCTAAACAAGGCCACCGTGAAGTTCGCCTACCCCCTACCTCTCATCCAACCGTCCCTCGAACAGGTCAGTAAGGCGAAGGTATTCACCAAACTCGATCTCCGGAGTGCGTACAACCTTGTGCGCATCCGCAAGGGGGACGAATGGAAGATGGCGTTCATCACCACCAGAGTGCACTACGAGTATTTGGTGATGCCGTACAGCCTCGCCAACTCCCCTTCAGTGTTCCAGTCGTTTATGAACGACGTCTTCCGAGACATGCTAGACCTCTTCCTCATCGTCTACATTGACGACCTGTTAATATACTCCGCTACACTCTCTGAACACACCGTCCACGTCTCGAGGGTGTTACAGAGACTACGAGAGCACGACCTATTCGTGAAGGCAGAGAAGTGTGCCTTTCACCGCCCCTCCGTCTCCTTCTTGGGTTACGTCCTGTCAGCAGGAACTATGGAGATGGAGACCGACAAAGTTGCCGCAGTCCTATCTTGGCCCGAACCTAGTATGCTCAAGGAGCTCCAACGGTTCCTGGGTTTCGCCAATTACTACCGGCGTTTCATTAGAGACTTCGGCAAAATCGCCGCACCCCTCACTTCTCTCACACGAGGCAACCCGAAGTTCCTCACCTGGAACACACCCGCCCGACAAGCCTTCCAGGCCCTTAAGGAGGCCTTCACAACCTCCCCAGTCCTGCGGCAGCCCGATCCCACTCTCCCGTTCGGTGGTAGAGGTAGATGCCTCTGAGGTAGGGGTGGGGGCTGTACTCTCCCAACCACACGGGACTCCTGCCAAGTTATACCCGTGTGCGTTCTACTCTCACAAGCTGTCCTCCCCGAACAGAACTACGACGCCGGGAATAGAGAGCTGCTGGCCATCAAGCTGGCCCTGGAGGAATGGTGCCATTGGCTGGAGGGCTCTAGGTTCCCCTTTGTCGCTTTCACCAACCACAAGCACCTAGAGTACCTCCGCGCCGCCAAGAGGTTAAACCCTCGACAGGCCAGGTGGGCTATGTTCTTCACCCGATTTCACTTTACCGTGACTTTTCGTCCGGGCTCCCAGAACCTCAAGGCAGACGCACTTTCTTGCCTGTTCAGCCATGGCTCGGAACCCCCGGAGTCAGAAACCATTCTCCCCATGTCGTGCGTCGTTGCACCCGTTCAGTGGGAACTGACGGAGGCCATCCTGCAGGCTCAAGGCGACGAGCCCGCACCTCCTCAAACCCCCCCAACAAGGTATATGTCCCCACCATTATTCACCCTCAACTGATGCAGTGGGTACATACTTCACTTTGTTCTGGCCACCCGGGAATTACCCGGTCTACCGAGCTGCTTGCTAGGAGATATTGGTGGCCCTCACTCAAAGACGACATTCACGACTTTGTCCTCTCATGTCCCGTCTGTGCCCAGTCCAAGACACCTCGTCACCTTCCTGCAGGTCTCCTCCAGCCGTTACCAGTACCTGACCGACCGTGGTCCCATATTGCTATGGACTTCATCACGGACTTACCCCCCTCCGACGGCCGGACCGAGATCCTTGTGGTCATAGACCGTTTTTCAAAAATGTGCCGCCTGATTCCTCTGCCCGGGTTGCCCAACGCGACACAACTGGCCGACCTGGTGATCACCCACATCTTCCGTAACTTCGGTATTCCCGAGGAGATCACCTCTGATCGGGGTACCCAATTCACGTCTCGCTTCTGGCGAGCTTTCAGCGACAGGCTGGGTATCCAACTCAACTTCTCCTTGGGATACCACCCCCAAACCAATGGCCAAACTGAGCGTCTCAATCAAGAGATAGGCAGGTACCTGAGGGCCTACTGTGCCCAAAACCAGGGCAGTTGGCACACCTACCTCCCCTGGGCCGAATACGCCCAGAACAGCCTTGTCAGCTCATCGACACACCTCACCCCCTTCCAATGCGTCCTGGGCTACCAACCACCTCTGTTCCCGTGGGAAGCTGACCCCAGCGACGTTCCGGCGGTGGATGCCTGGGCCCAGAGGAGTGCCCAGGTCTGGAGAGCCACCCACGACCGGATACAACATTCCGTCCAAACCCAGAAGGCTAAGGCAGACCGCCGACGCCGTCCTGCCCCCCTGTTCCATCCGGGTCAAAGGGTTTGGCTCTCCACCCGAGACATCCGTCTCTGGCTCCCGTCGAAAAAACTCAGTCCCAAGTATGTCGGCCCTTTTAAAATTATTTCACGCATTAACCCTGTCACATACAAATTACTTTTACCACCCCGCTACAAAATTTGTCCTGTGTTTCATGTTTCCCTTCTTAAACCAGTGCACTACAGCCCCATGTTTCCACCCACGGCAGCCCAGATACCCCCTCCACCACTCGATGTCGGTGGTCAACCCGCCTATACGGTCCGGGCTCTGCTAGACTCCCGACGTCGGGGAGGCGAGCTGCAGTACCTGGTTGACTGGGAGGGCTACGGACCTGAGGAGCAGTCGTGGGTACGGTCGAGAGATGTCCTGGATCCAGCTCTTAAGCTGGACTACCATCGCCAGCATCCCGATCGTCCCGCACCACTTCCCAGAGGTCGCGCTCCTCGCAACCGAGCGCGGCCGTCAGGAGCCGTCCGTAGCAGAGGGGGGAGTACTGTAACGAACCCCGCTCCTTCGGTTCGCCCCGCTCCCTCGAGCTCACACGCTCGTTCTGCTCCCTCGAGCTCACACGCTCGTTCTGCTTCCTCGAGCTCACATGCTCGTTCCCAATCTCCCCCCTCGGGCTCACATGCCCGCTCCCAATCGCCAGAGTATTGAATACACCTGCACTCGTCTCAATCACCCCTTCATTGTATACACCTGCACTCGTCCCATCACCTAGTTATTCGTTTCACCTGCACCGCTCGTTTGTTCCCCTACATATATCACAACCCTTTCGTTTCACTCTTGTTGGTTATTGTTTAGTTACCCCTTCGCTTTGCCAGCTCTAGTGTTCCCCTAGCTCCCCTGTTTATTCTACCTGTTAGTATTACTCGCTATTCTGATTCTGATTACCCGGCTTCGACCTTACGCTTTCCTCGACCACTCTATTTGTAGATTTGCCCCTTTGCCTTATCCTGATTCCCCGGCTTCGACCTTACGCTCCCCTTGACTACTCTTCTTCTGGATTTTCCCTATTGTACTTTTGCCTGCTCTTAATAAAAGCAGTTTTCATCTACATTGTGACTGTCTCTTCTTGTGCGGGTTACAGTCACACAGACCATGTTTATCTTGTTTATCATTAATTGCTGCCTTTTGCGGTTTAGTAATAACATTTGACAAAATTGGCAGTTTTATGTTATTTTGATGAATTCTGCAGCCGTGAAGGATCATGAAATTAGTCTTAATTTTTGTGTAAACTTTTCCTTTAAATAAGTAGCTTCACTACTTTTAATTAGTTACTCCTCAAGACTGTGCATCAATTTGAACAGTATTGTGGTCTGAAAATAAGTCATTAAAGGTTCATTTGAGAGGGTTCAGGCTACTTCGATTGTCTGTCAGTGTAGTATTAATCTATTTGCCCAGGTGCACTGACCTGTGTGCCAAAGAAGTGAAAGAGAGAGAGAGAGAGTGAGCGAGTGAGAGAAAGAAAGAGTGAGAGAGAGAGCTAATCGTCCCTCAATAATGGCCATAATGGCTGTTTTCAATCAACTTTCAATGTGTTTTAGATGTTTAAAGGTGACTATAGTCTACAGTACATGATGGCATCATATTAACCCATGAGTAAGAATTTATTATGGCCAAGGAAAAAGGGGACCTTGATTGCCAATGGCTTTACAATGAGAAGTCTGCAGAGATCTGACACTATATATATATATATATAAATCATTCTCAGACATTATTTGACAGAACCGGAAGATTTACTCAGACACACGTTAAATTATTAAGACATAATAACAGTTTAAGTATAAAATATATAATGCAGATGCACTTCTCTTGCATGTACAGTGCTCACATATGCATATTAATAAAATGTATTGGGGCTATGAATCGATTTAAAATTGTAATCAAATTCATTGCATAATATACTGATTTAACTAATCATATTAATCACATGCATAAATGTTTGCTAAAAAAGCCCTTCAAATAACAATTCAATAAAAAATGTGTAATTATAAAAAGTCATATTTAAATAATTATAAATATAATACTTTATGTAATGAATTTGAATAACAAAGTTGTGGCACCAGACGAGTTAAGCATTGATTCGATAACGCAAAGCATGTCAATATATTGTTTATTTCCATTTTATTGAACATAAGCCTATGATTGGCCTACAGTCCACATGCAATCCATTTTGCAGTTGAATTAGTCAATCTGTCCGAGGTCTATTATTTTATTATAAGGGCTTTTCTAAAGAAGCATCAATGTACACCTGTGACAGATGGATGCTTTTCGAGCATCTTACGCTTGCATCATAACAGCATTTTTAGATCTCTGTGTCAAGTTAAAGCTACACTATGTAACTTTTGGCCCTCTAGAGGGCGTGTGTGTGTGTGTGTGTGTGTGTGTGTGTGTGTGTGTGTGATTACACAATTATACATAAACCATATCAATAAAATATCTTACCTGTTGAGTAAGAAAAAAGCCATCTCTGGGTCGCGCTTAAATCTTTTCAGTTCTCGGAGTTGTCGCCAACTCTGACCAGCCAAGCCGATGTTGATTAGTGTTTTATCACTGGTTTTCACAACCGGTGATTCTCTGGAGGTTTACCGCTTTGAATGATCCTGTTCATTGTGACAGCAAACTTTCAGCTTCCCGCTACTCCCACACCATACACACGCTACAATAGCCAGAGCTTATTTTCTCTGTGTACGGAAATGACGTGGACACGCACGGGCGAATGACGTATGTATTCAATTTCCAGTGAAATCCGTCCCGACACCTCTAAATTATAAATCATTATTATAGGTTTATCAAAGTGTATTTGGGTAAAGACATGGTTTAGAAGAAGGATTTTTGTTGCATTCTTTCATTAATACAATGTTGTTGTTTTTTTTACAAAACAAGTTACATAGTGTAGCTTTAAATGTAGTTTGAAACTTAGAACAACACTTCTAGAGATCCCTGCATTTGGAATTGTGCTCCGTCCAGCTGTGTTTGAATGCAAGAACGCATTTCATCTTGTGATGTCAAGCAAGTCCAAGTGCAGTTTTTTGTTTGTACGGATGTGTGTTGCCAGTGAGTTTTGCTCACTGCCCCCTGCTGAAAACAGGTGGTACTTCAAGTTTGGTTTGCTCTCAAATTGTGGTCTGGGGACATGATTTATATATATATATTATTATAATTTTTTTATTTTTTATTAATCGCACCAAATGAATCCACACATCCACCGGCTAAAATACTGTAAAATCTGTTCACATCTGTTGTTGCATCTCTGACAGAGATGGTATTTGCTATTCTCTAGAGTCTTTTTAATTTTTTTCGAGTTAACTAACTATGACCATTGGATAACTTTCCTGAGGGAAATGAGGAGCGCTGATCGGACAAGAGACACTTATATGCATCGCTCCCAAAAGCTGAAGCGAATGGCATAGACAGCAGCTGAAACGATTTTAAACACCCCCATTTAAAAACAGAAAACAACATTTATAATTTGAATTTCATAATAACAGTGGCATAATTTGAAAGCGGAGAATGTGTTTTATCAAAACCAATAGAAAACATAAAACAGTCCAAAATTTAGTTTTTGACCAAATTAATTACGTTATTTTAAAAAATGGCCCATTGCGACTTATGACTAATTTTGATGGAGCACATCACATGTACTGCTCTAAACTGGCTTAAAATAGTTTTTTGTTTGTTTTTTTAATTCAGGGAAACCCTGATTTATGCTTGTCTTATTCACATACCACCAGCAACCTAGTTTAATGGTGCAGTATGTAACAATTTTATTTAATATTTGCCCTTTTTTTGCCAATGGCTGAACAGCTTATAATGCAACTTAAAAAATGAGCCCTTCCCGGACTTCCTAGGTTGCCTATTATAGCCTGTAGACCCGCGAAGGGAGCGGGTAGCTTTTGCCGGGCCAATCCAAAGGATGAGACGTTTATGCGTACTCCCGAGGGCCTTGTTTCAGTGCTTCCGCTATTCAATGGCGACAACAAACTGCAACACTAGGTAACGTTATCTTAGAGATGGAATCCAGAAAACGCCCGGCTCCCAGTATAACACCGACTCTTACTCAAACTCAGAGTAAGCCAAAAAACTATGCTACGTTAGCTGATTTGTAGTTTTAGTTTAATCTCAAAGTTTGTGTAATTTTAATTATGCTACCTCGTCAGTATGAAGCCGGCGGATCACGTTCAGTCTCTTTGTATATTACTTCATCGTTTTGGCCGATGCTCGCTCGCTCATGTCCCTATGGGGTGTGTGCACACGCGAGCACGAGCAACAGGCAGCTGGCTGCAGTTCACTTAACAGCCACAGGTGTCATTAATAACAAGGGTTTCTGAATCTTACATACTGCACCTTTAAGCAGACGCAATCAGCTGCAATAGCGCTGCGTCTTTAGCATTTAAATAAAGTAATTGTTTATTACCTTTCTGTGGAAACAACTTCTTTCTATGTAAATTTGTCTCACTATAGATGCTTTATTGACAATGTATTGGTGCTTTAATAACAAAACTGTGCTATTTGCCCAAAGTAGTAAAATTGCACTATTACAGTCAAAGGGAAAAAGGATATTTGTAAACATTTTATAATTCACGGCAGCAGTAATTAATTAAATAATGACCACATGGTGGAGAAGAGCATTATAACCTGCAATGTATCCATATGTGCGGTGTAGTCATGCACACTTTTGGCATGTTTAAGAGATCATTCAGGTGTCTGAATCACAGTAGTTGAATGATCACGGTGGTCTGCTGCATCCTTCGCTATATAGTGCTCAGAGCCATTCCACAAGATAGGAACTGTGCAGTGCAAATTACATTCAGCTCAGATTTTGTGGGCGAGTATGAGCCTGATCTGCATAATTCCTTTAGTTAAGTGGTGCTGAACCAGCGCATTCAAATAAACAGTGCTTTTCACCGAGCACAATTCATTCTTAGTGAATTCACCACACAGAGGTCCTGAAGTTATACTTGCAATTACAAGATAACAAAAGATCTCGTTTTTTTTCTTTATAACTTGCTGGTCAAAATGACAAGTGGGGGTCTCCAAAGACGCTGTGGCCCCAGGGCCCTGTGGGATTATGATCTGAATGATAAAGCCATACCACTATCACTTTCTCCCCCTCTCATCTGCCCCAGGCCTCGCTGACATGCCCGAGTGCGCTGCCAATCTCTGCTCTTTAATTACAGGGCAGTAAGGATTCTTCCACCCTCATCATTAGACCGACTAATCAGTAAGTTCCCTTGAGTTCTGATTACAGTTTCACCATGATGCTGGATTAAGCGCTCTAATTATCGTGATTACGGCATATTGTGAATCACACTACCTTGTGAAATCAGCCCCTGAGGGCCGCACGCTCCCGTCAGTCAGTTTTATTATTAATCGCATCAAATATCTCATCTAGAAATTCTCCATACATTGTACTACTGATAGCTAGAGATAGCAAATGGAGCGACATCCGTCCATCCCTCTTTCTTTCTTCCTTTGTTCCTTCCTTCTTTCATTTTCTTCCTTTCTTCCATTCTCTTTCTTTTTTTGTGTATTCCTTCCTTGTGTTTCTTCCTTCTTTGCTGCCTTTCTTTCTTTATTACTTTCTTTCTTTCCTTCCTTCCTTTCTTCTTTCCTACCTCATTTTCTGTTCTTTGTTTGTTCGTTCCTTCCTTTTTTCATCCATCCTTGCTTTTTCTATCTTCTTTACTTCTTTCCTTCCTTTCTTTCTTTCTTTCAATGTTCTTTAGTTTACATTTTTTCTTTGTTCTTTTTTCAATCCTTCTTTAATTTCGTCCTTCATTTTCCTCTCTTCCTTTTTCTTTCTTTCCTTCCTTTCTTCTTCCTTTAATTACCTCCTTCCTTCTGTTTGTTCCTTCTTTACTTTTCTCCATTCCTTCTTTCATTCCCTCTCCCTTTCTTTTTTTCTTTCTCTCTTTACTTCCTTTCTTCCTTCCTACCTCATTTTCTTCTGACCTTCCTTTTCTTCGTACCATCTTTCCTTCCTTAATTTTCTTCCTGGTTTTATCTCTCGCTTTCTGTTCTTTGTTTGTTCGTTCCTTCCTTTTTTCATCCATCCTTGCTTTTTCTATCTTCTTTACTTCTTTCCCTCCTTTCTTTCTTTCAATGTTCTTTACTTTTCCTTTAATTCCCTCCTTCCTTCTGTTTGTTCCTTCTTTACTTTTCTCCATTCCTTCTTTCATTCCCTCTCCCTTTCTTTCTTTCTTTCTTTCTTTCTTTCTTTCTTTCTTTCTTTCTTTCTTTCTTTCTGTTAATTCCTTTCTATTACCAATCTTCTTTCCTTCTTTTCTGTGAAAATAAAGCCACAATCTCTTGTGTTTTTAATAGATAATTGTGTGCTGGGAAATGACATTCCAATATGTTTCTCCATATCATTGAAAAATGATTCTCTTTGCATGCAACTTGAAGACAGTGTCTTTTTGTAAACAAGCCATTAATTGATACTTCATGAGGCTACTTTGAATTTCCAGTACTGACGTTCTAATATACTGAAGAACAGTTCTTTCATTGCATGCTGAATGGCTGAGTGCAATATCAGGCAGTGAAGATGCTGGTAAAGGATGGAATTTATATTTCAACCAACATATCTCCTACAATGTTTCTCCTACAATTTCCTAGCCTATATAGTATGCGCCCTGGTGTCCAGCTTCCTTTGGTAGTCTCGGGCCACACAGCCTGACACATTGGAGGCACAGGGCAGACTGAGGCCCAAGGGCCTGTGCCTCCAGTGTACAGCTGTGTGAGCTGGCATCAGGCACGGATTTAGAAAGCAGAGGCCCATGGGCACAAAATCTTGGAGGCCCCCCTCCCAGACTTTTTCAGAAATATGCTCGTGAGGACAGAGACGTCTGATAGCTCACCCTTTTTATTTTCTTTATTTTACAAAACAAGGTATTGTTGTATTTGTGAGTGTACACAAATAAAAGTAAACCCTTTATAGTCTCTAATGATGTCTTACACTGTTCTACATTTATCTGTATGCCCCAAAATGACGGAGAATTTTATGTCGTTTCCGCTGTAATGACGGAAAAATCCAGCAGGAGGCGCTGGCGCGTCCGTCGACCCCAGCCGGTTAATCAGCAGAAGGTTCTAAAAATATTAAAAACAACAAAGCTATACTTCTCTGCAGTGAACTGATGGACAAAGACTAAAGATATAGGCTACTTTTAAAATATTATGTGAAATATTACGTGAAAGTACCCTGAACTAGAGAATGACTCCCACACATTATGCATTGATAAGCCTAGACCACATATCTGGTCATAAAAATGAACAGTCAACATTAATACAACAACGTTACATGATTTAAAATCAACATATCATAATGCGGGTGCTGAACTCTAGCTAAATCAGAAAAAATATTTATTTAGGTGGGTCGGTGCACGCAGATTTGGAAGGCTTTGGCGCCGATCCGGGCATCTATAATAATCAGGGTTTTTAATAAGGGGGAAAGTAATAGATAGACCTACATTTTGAGGCTGTCAAACTGGTAAGGTACATTAACCTACCCATCACCGCCGGGTCTCTGCCGCCTTCAGCGGCTTCCGAAGCGCCTGCTTCGTTTTCGGTCTTGAGCGGAGTCGGAGACTGTGGTGGGGGGCACTTGAACAGGTGTCTGTCACTCCAGCCTGGCTGTGGTTCTCTGTCTTGTTGTGCTGATGCTCAGGTTCATCTGAAATAGCAAGGCTTGATGTTGTGCTAAACTCTTCTTTGCTAGCATCACCACAGGCGCCGCCAGGCTCTTTATTTGCGTCGAGCCGACTTTTGAAAAAAGTGGAGATGGTTGGAATATTTCTCCTAATTAAATCCTCTCTGCCATCCTTCTATCCATTTTGTGGCTCCACTGCTCCACCGTTTTCTATCCACGTTGTTTGTTTTTTGATGCCCTCAATTCTCTTTTTTTCACACTATCTTCTACCGCCGGTCTTGCCTCTATCAACAGTTTCCGCGGTAACCGCAGACTCATTGTCATCATCAGACACAGCCAAAAAACTGATCATGATAATTTTTGTGTGCAATTAAATTATTGTTAACACACATACACACAAATACACATTCATTAATTAATTTAATTTTAATTTAATTTTAAATGTAAAAAAAGGATGAGGCCACACAGTTAGAGGGGTCTTGGAGGCCCCCTACCGGTCGGAGGCCCCCGGGCACAGGCCCAATCGGCCCGGTGGTAAATCCGGCCTTGGCTGGCATCCCTCCCCTGACAATCAGCTCTTTAATAGCTAATATCAGGGTACATTTCCTGCTGCACTGGACTGGAACAGAGATAGAGGCATCTCTGTCACACACACAACGGATGACTGCTGACTCATCTTCTAATCCACAGAAAGTCTCTCTGCCCTGTTCCATGACCATGTTCTCTCTCAGATGAGCTCCATTTGGGCGACTCTCAAAGCTCACTGGATAAAGCACTGTTGTCTCATTGATTACATGTCATTTTCAGCTCTCATCATTTCTTATTTTGGTTCCTTTATCTTTAATAGTGCCAGATTGAATTTCCAGGCTGGTTTATGCTGGTCTAGCTGGTGGACATATTGAAAGAAGTGGGATCTTTTATTTGTTTGATTATATCTTCTTAAAGGTTTTTTACATCTTTAATACATATGATACATGCTTATTTGGGTGTTTCTCATGAGACCTGTTATTTTATGTAATCTAATACAATATAATAAAATAATACAATATTTAACCTCATATCAATAATAATAATAATAATACAATTACATTTTGCATTATTGACATTATTTTCAGGGTACTTCAGCACATTTTACCCCCACTTCTTATCAATGGATGACTTTTGCCATTCCCATTTTTTTCCACGATGATTCTCATACAATAACAGTCACTTTTTTGGGCGGCTGTGGCTCAGATGGTACAGCGGGTTGGCTGCCAATTGCAGGGTTGGCGGTTCGATTCCCGGCCCACATGACTCCACTTGCGGAAGTGTCCTTGGGCAAGACACTGAACCCCAAGTTGCTCCCAATGGCAGGCTAGCACTCTGCCACCATTGGTGTGTGAGTGTGAGTGTGAATGGGTGAATGGGACACAGTGTAAAGCACTTTGGTAACCACTAAGGTTAAAAAAAGCGCTATATAAGTGCAGACCATTTTTCTTTTTCTTTTATTTATTTTAAAAATACAAATCAGCAAAAATGAAAGGCAGAACCAAAAGTGTACTAGTTTGATGTGTTCTTCTGTATACTTCACAATTTAATTAATATACTGTATATATAAACCGATCAGCCACAACATTAAAACCACCTGCCTAATATTATGTAGGTCCCCCTCGTGCCACCAAAACAGCTCTGACCTGTCGAGACATGAACTCCACAAGACCTCTGAAGGTGTCCACTGCCATCAGGGAATACCGTTGCCATGAATGGTTGTACGTGGTCTGCAACAATCTTTAGGTAGGTGGTACGTGTCAAAGTAACATCTACATGAATGCCAGGACCCAAGGTTTCCCAGCAGGATATTGTCCAGAGCATCACACTGCCTCCGCCGGCCTGCCTTCTTCCCATGGTGCATCCTGCTGCCATCTCTTCCCCAGATAAACAATGCACACGCACCCGGCCGTCCACATGATCTAAAAGAAAACGTGATTCATCAGACCAGGCCGCCTTCTTCCATTGCTCCATGGTCCAGTTCTGACGCTCACGTGCCAAATGTAGGTGCTTTCCGTGGTGGACAGGGGTCAGCATGGGCACTCTGAATGGTCTGCGGCTACGCTGCACTGTGTGTTCTTGCACCTTTCTTTCATGGCCAACATTACGTTTTTGTGCTGCAGTAGCTCTTCTGTGGGATCAGACCAGACAGGCTAACCTTCACTCCCCATGGGCATCAATGAGCCTTGGTCAAATATGACCCTGTTGCCGGTTCACTGATTGTCCTTCCTTGGAACTCTTTTGGAAGGTACTAACCACTGCATACCAGTAACGCCCCACAAGACCTACCGTTTTGTAGATGCTCTGATCTAATCGTCTGGCCATCACAATTAGGTCGAAAAATTTGATTCTTGCTCCAATCTTGCAAATAAAACTGTCCCCAAAGTAGGGAGAGGTCATTCAGCTGCTCCATCATGGCAAGGCAGCTCCCTCATGATAATACGCATTACGTAGTGGATGGAAACGTGCAACGATTTGTATTTTCTTAAGTCACATTTTTAGAAATGTGCTTAAAAAATGTGAAATATTTTGGATGGAAACCCAGCAAGTTTAACAATATAATACATGTTATTCACTTCACCTGTCAGTGGTTTTAATGTTGTGGCTGATCAGTGTATGCAGTATTCAACAGTTAGTTCTGGTCCTCAAATCTGATTGGACGAGAGACGTTCAATGACTACTGATGTCTCAGAACATCAGCACTTTGGTTCTTCACTGTTTGTATCACTTCACTGTAATACATTATCGTGTTCGTGGCATTCTAAACTAAAGTGTAAGAGCAGCGCAGATGTGTAAAAGAGCTATGTGAGTGTCTTTTCATTTAAAGATTGAACATTGACATTTAATTGACATTAAAGAATTTAGCCAGCAGGTGAGAATAAAAGAAAATTTTTATGTGTTATGAGCCAGTTAGACGTGCATTGAGTCAGCTCATGTCAGTCAGTGAGCAGTTTCTTTGAAGTCATCAACACTACAAATCACTGACGTGCGGTCTGGGTAGGCAAATTAGGCACTGCCTACCCTGCCAAAATTCAAAAATAAAATGTTTATTAAATAATAAACTTGTATTTATATTTTTACTTTTTATTCTTGTGATTTTTATATATGCAATATGTGTGTTATTCCAATTGTTTAGACGTTATGATGACAAATGTAGCAGTTACGCATAATCAACTAAAAACAAATGGTAGAATAAGCAGTGCTTTTAAGGTCCATTCATTGCAGACGACAAGCGGAAAACCCATGTTGCGCATGCGCACTTCGATCCTGTATTCTTTAACATGTACGGCAAAAAGCACAAATCTGCTGTGCCTTTTGACGTAAATATGTTATGCCCGTAATCATCTCCGTTACGTATCAGACATGGACCAATTAAAATCGAGATATTCCTGGACATTTGCGTAGCTAACGTCATTACGCAACAGCTAGCGTACATGCCTAATCCCCGCCAAATTCAAAATCAAAATGACACCACCGGCTGTAATCACGGAATTAAGACATTTTTCCAAGCTCGATTTTAATTCCAAATATGAGTTAATTGCAAGAGGGAGGTCTACGCCAGCCTTAGATTGACTAGTACAGCAAAAGGGCACAAAAATTATCCGATCATTTCAAACTGATTGGTATGTAAGAAAAGATTGGCTATGTGGCTGTGCGCTTGTGTGTGTGTGTGTGTGTGTGTGTGTGTGTGTGTGTGCGTGAGAGAGAGCGAGAGAGAGAGAATACACGATATACATCCTGATTTGTACATTTCTTGATATGCCGCGCTTGTGTGTGTGTGTGTGTGTGTGTCTGTGTGTGTGTGAGAGAGAGAGAGAGAGAGAGAGAGAGAGAGAGAGAGTACACTATATACGTCCTGATTTGTACATTTCTTGATATGCCGCGCTTGTGCGTAACGTTCACTGTTATTACGTATTATTAGCTTAAACAATACATCAGGTAATCTGGCTTTCATAACTCACTGCCTAGCCTCTTTAAGACATCACCGCACGTCACTGCTACAAATCATCTCTCACTCCATGATTGATAGACTACTGCTAACTAACAGCTGGGAAATACAGTTGACCTAACAGCTTCAGAATTAGCAGAGAGACAAAACTGACTGAGTAACTGCACATACACTTAACTCATAATTTTGGACACTGGAGTGACCGTGCTGTGAAATATAAACATTCCACATGGCGGATGGCTACCATGAAGGGTAACCCTGCTCAGACGGCTATTTTTACATAGAGAAAATAAGGATGTATTTGACCAAAATTCCATTATCTTCAAGCAAGCTGACACTATACTACAGCTGTGGAAAAAAAAAAGTTAAACAGATATAGTTTTACTGTTCATCACTGCTTGGGATTTGCGACAAACGCACTAACTCAGGTAATTGCACACACTCTCTCTCTCTCTCTCTCTCTCTCTCTCTCTCTCAAACACACACACACAAACTTGTTTCACCAATTACTTGTTAGAAACAGCCCAAGCTGTCGTTTCTAGTCCTAAAGTGGCGTTTTCTAATTAGTAAAGGGGGCTTGTGTGCGTCATCTTAACTAGCAACGGCTGATCCTGATCCATGGTGTAAGAAAGTAGTTTCATGCATATGTATGTTTTTGTGACAGTCCTTGAACTGTTTTATATAAGCAATATAACACTCACAATCATGCTCTATGGCCCTAAATCAGCATGGCTGTGATTACATTATACATTGTGATCAGTTGAATGCCACTTTGGTGAATAAAAGTGCCAATTTCTTTCCATAAGAGCAAAATCTTTACATTATTCCAAACTTTTGGCCACCAGTGTATATATATATTATATACTAAGCACAGTATATATACAGTATATTATATATATATATACACTCACCTAAAGGATTATTAGGAACACATACTAATACTGTGTTTGACCCCCTTTCGCCTTCAGAACTGCCTTAATTCTATGTGGCATTGATTCAACAAGGTGCTGAAAGCATTCTTTAGAAATGTTGGCCCATATTGATAGGATAGCATCTTGCAGTTGATGGAGATTTGTGGGATGCACATCCAGGGCACGAAGCTCCTGTTCCACCACATCCCAAAGATGCTCTATTGGGTTGAGATCTGGTGACTGTGGGGGCCATTTTAGTACAGTGAACTCATTGTCATGTTCAAGAAACCAATTTGAAATGATTCGAGCTTTGTGACATGATGCATTATCCTGCTGGAAGTAGCCATCAGAGGATGGGTACATGGTGGCCATAAAGGGATGGACATGGTCAGAAACAATGCTCAGGTAGGCCGTGGCATTTAAACAATGCCCAATTGGCACTAAGGGGCCTAAAGTGTGCCAAGAAAACATCCCCCACACCATTACACCACCACCACCAGCCTGCACAGTGGTAACAAGGCATGATGGATCCATGTTCTCATTCTGTTTACACCAAATTCTGACTCTACCATCTGAATGTCTCAACAGAAATCGAGACTCATCAGACCAGGCAACATTTTTCCAGTCTTCAACTGTCCAATATTGGTGAGCTCTTGCAAATTGTAGCCTCTTTTTCCTATTTGTAGTGGAGATGAGTGGTACCCGGTGGGGTCTTCTGCTGTTGTAGCCCATCCGCCTCAAGGTTGTGCGTGTTGTGGCTTCACAAATGCTTTGCTGCATACCTCGGTTGTAACGAGTGGTTATTTCAGGCAAAGTTGCTCTTCTATCAGCTTGAATCAGTCGGCCCATTCTCCTCTGACCTCTAGCATCAACAAGGCATTTTCAGCCCACAGGACTGCCGCATACTGGATGTTTTTCCTTTTCACACCATTCTTTGTAAACCCTAGAAATGGTTGTGCGTGAAAATCCCAGTAACTGAGCAGATTGTGAAATACTCAGACCGGCCCGTCTGGCACCAACAACCATGCCATGCTCAAAATTGCTTAAATCACCTTTCTTTCCCATTCTGACATTCAGTTTGGAGTTCAGGAGATTGTCTTGACCAGGACCACACCCCTAAATGCATTGAAGCAACTGCCATGTGATTGGTTGATTAGATAATTGCATTAATGAGAAATTGAACAGGTGTTCCTAATAATCCTTTAGGTGAGTGTATATATATATATATACTGTATATATACTGTGCTTAGTATATAATATATACACACTACCAGTCAAAACCTTTGAAACACTTAACTGAAATGTTTCTCATGATCTTAAGTCTTTTGATCTGTTTTGTAGAAAAAATATAAATATATTTTTTTTCCACTGTGGTAATGGAAATATTATTATATTAAAGGCCGTACAAATAGGTTTAATTTTCAGTATGCAAAACATAATGTATTTGTTTCTTTTGATATTGTAGTGAAACATTTTTCTTGACGGGTTTCATGAGAATCACCCATTTAAATTATATTAATATTTATTGATACATTTAAAAAAAAAGTTTGAATATATATTTGGTTTAAGTCATTTTTGCACATTATTGTCAACTGAAATATGTTTAGTTTAAATGGCATGACTAAATATTGACAAACATTTTCTTCAAAAAAATACATAAAAGTATGACTAAAACAATAGCACGGCATAAATTAACACTGAACATGAGAAAATTAGGACAATTTTCATTTTTGGATGAACAATCCCTTTAAGCTAGTTAAGAACCCTGTCATCCATTCTATGTGTTTGTGAGTGTGTGTGTGTGTGTGTGTGTGTGTGTGTGTGTGTGTGTGTGTGTGTTTATTTCACATTAAAAAAAAAAAAAGTCATTCTTTAGTTTCACCTACTTACAGCCTCGTAAGTATATACAGTAAGTAACTTTATAGACAGACACAAGCCAACAAATTGACTTAATCTGGTTTTCTCAATCCATTTCTTCAACTGTCTCAACCCCCCCCCAGATATGCACAGTCAGGATGTTTTATCCAACCTTTTTGGATGTTGAACATCATTCACTTGATTCATTTTGTGTCAGATTAATCAGGAACCAAAAATGTGCAGTACTGAAGGATTGGACTGAATAACACTGTACTACTGAGAGAGGTGGGAGATACAACAAAAAACTTCTCAGAAATACATACTCGAATGCACACATATTCTCTTCCCACGCATTATTCTCTTCCAAGCCCCGACAAATGACTGTTATTTAACTATAGAAAAAAACTTGAATTAAACACGTTAAATAGGCCCTCCAAAAGAGCAGCCTATCGCCCGCGCCGCTATCGGCTCTCTGAAGCCGACCTATTAGCATGTGAGCCTCTGCTTTTCATTACACGTGGCAAATAACTCCAGATAATGCAGCTTTCAGACGCCCCCACTATTTATCTCTTTGACATACGCACATTAATATTCATTACTGAGTGGCATTTTGACAAACAAATGCCCAGCTCGCCGCAAAAGCTGTGAACAGGAGAGAAGTACTCGGGTGTTATGCTGCGTTCAGTATTATTGTGAAAATTTAATAGGGGTGTCTGGTCTTGCGAACTCTCTGCCAGGTCACGATTCACTTTGTTATTCACAGACGTTATTAATGCAAACAATACCGGCTCGATTAGTTTCCCGATTATAGCAGGTTACCAGTCCGTGCATTTTTATTCCAGAGATGCAAAGTGTTGTGAAAAATGACTTCTGGTAACAGAGTTGTGTTGTGCTGGATTGCACGTGTACTGAGAGCGCGCACACGCACAGATTAGAGGGAATATTGCTTTTGACTCTCCAGCTATCTTCCAAGTCTTCTGAAGGTATTCAATAGCTTTGTTTAAGGAACGGACAGAAATGTAAATCATTTTGCACTTATAATATTCCAGTATGCAAAACCCCCCATTCTCCCAGGATTCATATATGGTGCATCACATTCAGTTTATAAGCGCGCAAAACCAACATCGTTTTGAATAATGACCTAAATTTCACTCTGTTCCTCACACAAAGCTATCTGTGGCTTCAGAAGACTCTGAATAAATTGCAAGCATGGACGAGTGGTGGTGGTGTAGTGGTCTAAGCAAACTGGTAATCTGGTAATCAGAAGGACGCTGGTTCGAGCCCCACAGCCAACACCATTGTGTCCTTGAGCAAGACACTTAACTCCAGGTTGTTCCGGGGGGATTGCCCCTGTAATAAGGGCTCTGTAAGTCGCTTTGGATAAAAGCATCTGCCAAATGCATAAATGCAAATGCAAATAGAAAAGAGCTGTGTGAAGATACTTAAAAATGTGTTTTGGGTTCAACAGAAGGAATAACAACATACGATGTAAATGATGACAGGTGAACTATCCCTTTAAGACAAACGAAGGTTTGTGGTGGATTGTCTTCCTGACTTCGGGCTAAACTTGTGTCTAAAAGCAGCGTGCTGTATAAGTCCAGGTGTTTACGTAGAAATAAACATTTTCATTGGGCAAACATGAGGTCTGGGTCTAAGCCAGCATATAAAAAGTTAAGTAAATTATTGGTTTCAGAACATGTTCCAGGCTTGAACCTAATGCCAGAATGTGCTTACATATGCAACTTTAGGCCATTATACTTCAGCAGGCCAATCCAGCTCTTCTTCTTCAGAGTTTATATAACCAACCCCTGGATTGCTAATAAACACAGATGGGAGGACACGGTTTGGTTTGGATCGGATCATCTGAAACGGTTGTAAAGATGTTTAGTGAACCCAGAGAGGGAATATCATGAAAAAATATCTTGCTTAAAAAAACATCATCAACAAATCTAATCTGGTTTGCTGGTCTTAGCTGGTTTAAGGCTGGTAATCATCTCGACGAGCATCCTAAAACCCTAAAACCCTAAAAAAAACAGCAAACCAGACCAGCTTGACCAGGCCAGTAAACCAGCTAAAATAATGAAATCATATCTTTGGCTGGTTTAAATGGTTTATTTATATTTTTTGCAGTGAGTTGAAAAAAAGGGGTCAATGCTATGAATCCACCCTTTCTGACCAATACATTTCATAACATTTTCCCTGTCGTTCGTGATTTCTGGAAAGTGATATTTAAAATTCCTTTTGATTCAGTTTGTTTTGCAAAAAAATTCATTTGTGAACCGTTTTGATAAATTAACTAAAAAAGGACTGACCCATAATAACAATTCACACAATTCGGACACCACTATGGCTAGCAACAGCTGACCAGAATATAAATACATTTATAGTCACTATAGAAATTTTCTTTTAAGATTTTGGTAAATGTTCAATGATGTGACGATCATTTTTTAAATGACATTACAAATGCTATTCACACACAACAATGACTTCAGTTCACCTCTACTGTTTTCTATTTCTGAGTTTACATTCATTTTGATGTTTTTATCTGGAGCTAGACACTTTTTGACAGTAATTAAAAGTCTCATTAAAAACTGAAATAAAAAATAAAATAAGTAATTCTGATCAATTTTTTATTATTATTTCTTAAAAATAAGCAGTAAAACAATTTTGATTAAATAGCTTTTATTTATTATTATTATTAAATATTATTTTATTATTATTTTAATATATAAAAAAGTTCCACTAAATAAAAGTCAGGTTGTGTAACCAACATTCAGGTCGCTATTTTGTTTTCATATGACAAACACCCCAAAACAAAACAAAACAAACTTTACAGACTTTATTACATTTCAGATATTTGTAGATTTTTATGAAAAGGCACATTTTGTTCAGGTCAAATGGAGTAACCATGAGAACATTTCTTGATGTTCATGACTCAAAAATACATGTTATTTGTTAAAAATATTGTTTTACGTTGAAAAATTGTGTTTGAAAACATTTTGATTAATGATTAAGTTGTGTACACTTACATGTATTCAAGGTGCAAGGAAGTATTATAGCATTTACTTGATGGGTACACCACTTTTTAAAGTATGATACATTTGTATCATCCTACAAATACATTTGTAGTAATGATACATTTGTATCATCCCAATTTCCTTGACTTTTTCAGGCCTGAAAAACACAATTAAAAAATTATCTAATATTTCCATGCTTTCCATGACCAAGGGAACTCTATACTGAAAGTTAGATCCTACAAATGGACGTCATGCTGTTTTTCCACTGGAGCAAATCAACTTGGCAGTTCTGTACTGCAGAGATAATGGTGTAGTATCAACAGAATGAATGCAATAAACAGCATCAGCGTCTATGGTACAAATTATGACCTTTAAGCTGATTCTTGGAGCATCTTTCCTGTTTCCAGTCTAGAGAGAGATCTTTGTGACAGAAGTGGAAAGAGTCTCTGGTATTCTAGTCTTCAATGGATGTCTATGGATTTTCTCCCGCTTTATTTTCTTCCAGGAAAAACAGAAGTCTACTTGTTCTTTTTGAGAAGAGGTGTGCTATTATTTTAGTAGACAAGTACACAGTTTAAGGTATCATTAGCACAAATGGTGCAGGATAAGTTACGAGCCAAAGTTGAATACTTCAGTTTGTGTTTATTCAAATACCTTACCTTAAGAATATACCCACAGTAATAGTGACACTTGCCTTAGAAATACAAATAAGACAGTTTCTCTTACTTTTTCCTTCAGTGTTGTTGGCCACCGTCGAGAGAGAGTGGCCTTCATGCAGCTCCTTGTTGGTGTTTTCCTTGCTGACCAGAGAGCTCTTCTGTTTGAGGCATTTCGGGACATCCAAGGACTTGAGCTTCTTGGCGTGTTTGGTGCCTTTGTAGTGGGCCACTGCCTGGCTCTGGGAAACACAGAATAGGCCAACCCGTGGAGAGGGCCAGCCCAGACCAGGTATTAGAAGACAGATGTGGGTAAAGGAGCTCTGAGCCATACACAAATAAGCTGAACTGCAATGTGGTTTGGCCACATTTTGCTGACATCAAACCAACGAGTGGCAACTATCTGTGAGGTTAAAGGGAGAGTTCCCCAAAATGGGTTGTTTCAAACACATTAGACTTTTTCTTTCTTGTGTGAAATACAAAAATGGGATGTTCGGCAGTATGTTAGTCTGAGTCACCATTCACTTTCATTGCATCTTTTTTAGACATAGAAAGAGATAGAAAGTCAAATGGGTTTGGAACAGCATAAGGGTGGGTAAATGATGAGAGAATTTTCACTTTTGGGTGAAATGACTAAGTTCTGGCAGAACACTTTGAATTGCATCAATTTGATCAAAGAGGTTGATTTAAATTGTTAGCTAATAGCCAATCAGCTTGCTCACATGTGATATGTCAAGCAAATCAGCTCACATAGTGTAAGCTGATTGGTCCTTTTAAGTATAATCGGGCAGCCAATTAACTTGCATACTATTTCTTTCAAACATTCAAATTAGATTGTAAGCTAGTTTCACTGTGAGAGTTTTCTCAAAAAATACTATTTGCTCAGGTGGTTGCTGGGGCTTTTCTTCTAGCAGCTTGCATGTTAAGGTCTGCTTTTGTCCATGACAGAGAAGTGTGTCTTTATCAAGGTAGCTATAGCCAATCCGGCACTGTCACACATCGCTATCTTAGGTCATTGTAAAGTATTCAATGGAAAGGAAGAGGGGAGAACCGGCTTGATAATATAAATAACAGTTTTAATGATAAACTTAAAAGACAAACACACACATGACGGACATGTCCGTAAACTATCTCTCTCTCCCGCACGATCCTTTGCAGTCGACCTTTATCCCTCTTGGAGGCTTAATTATCCTAATATGGGACCGGGTGTGTAGGATCACGACCCGGCCCCACCCTCCGCCCTGCCACAGTCATATACTTAAATAAATCCACACATCGCTAGGCTAAGACACTAGCTAAATAAGCTCTGAGCTTTTCCGTTCCAGATACTCATGCCTCTGGGTATGAGACCGCCAACCACGAGTGGGGAGGGGCTTCTGGCCAACCGCCCGGAAGGGGTCTCCTCCGCCCATGGCAGCGGCCCTGACTGCTCCATGTGGTCGATTAGGAGCCCCTTCACCCTTCGTGGTTGGTGGTCCTTCGTCCGCTCTCAGACGGCCGGGCTCATCCGTCCAGCCAGGCGGATGGCCGCGGGTGCTCAGTTGGGATGGATGGTAGTGGCGAGGACTCTACTACGGTGCATCCCTCCTCCTTCCCAGAATTCAGCACCAGTGTAAAGGGATTAATGGAAAGGAGGAGGTGAGAACTGGCTTGACAATATAAATAATAGTTTAATAAGCAACTTAAACAAAAAGACAAACACACAAATTGTCGGACAGCTGACCGTAAATCTCTCTCTCTCATGCACTACATCTTCTAGTTGGCCCTTATCCCTCTCTGATGCTTGATTAGCCTGATTGTGCGGAACACAACCCGGCTCCACCCTCCGCCCTGTCACACTAATCTTAAAGCAATATTCTGAGTTCAATACAAGTTAAGTGGCAATAAAATTGATAACCACAAAAATGATTTTTTACTTGCCCTTTTTCTTTAAAAAAAAGCAAAATATATGGGTACCAGTGAGGCACTTACAATGGAAGTGAATAGGGCCAATTTTTGAATGTTAAAATACTCACTGTTTCCAAAGTTTAGCCACAAGACAAAAACAATATGAGTGCAAACATGGGTGATAAAATCAATTACTAAGTTTTTCTGAGTAAACTTATAGCCAATTTTACAACTTTGTTGCCATGATGATGTAATGTCAACAAACCCTAAAACCCTAAAATCATGGTAAAATTGACAATTTAAACAATAAATGAATCCAAAAGCTATGGAAAAATATGCAATGAAAGTGAAGGCGACTGAGGCTGTCCTTCTGCCTAAAACCTCTTTTTGTGTTCCATGGAAGAAAGAACGTCTTACACTCATGTTGTTCCAAACACTAAGTAAATGTTGGCAGAATTGTAATTTTTGGGTGAACTATCCCTTCTAGAGGCTTCATTTCAGGTAGGATGCTGCCTATGTAGGCAGCAGACAGCGATGCAGCTCACAAAGTTTTGGATCAGAGTCTTTTTCTGAGAAATGGTGATGAAAAAGTTTGAAAGAGAAGGAAAACTCTCAAAGTCTACTCTCGAAGTCTTCAGTGCATGAGGTTATTATCTCTTATGACACAGCAGCATAAAACTTCCAGGTCATCATGGAAGACTTGGTAGGAAACAAATCTTTTAATAACCACAGGCACAATGTAGGAAACTTGTAACACACTCTGAGTCTGTGGGCCACAAGCAACGTCTTTCAGCTGCCCTTGTTTACCTCGGCACTTACTCCTGGAAGGCTGTCTGATATTGCCTGCAGCAGTGAGGACACTATGAAGAGATGCCCAAACAATTCTGTGAATAAATAAGGCAGCCATCAGCCTACTCTACTGCCTCAAAAAGCATGGGTAATACACATGGGCCAATGCTAGACATTGCAGGGTAAATTGAGGAAATGCCACAAATGTTTCTTACCAGCCATTAAAAACTAAGGGGAAAAAACAACAACTTTAGGCTTTCTAGACAAGCGTACGATGGTTTAGTCATTTGCAGATGTGTAAGTTGCGACTGATGTTTTCTTTTAATCACTAGCATCACTTAGGTCACACTATTATTATTATTACTCTTAAAATATGTATTATGTTGCAATTCCATATTAAGTTTCCAGACGCTGGCAAATAACTGTTTGATTTGCTTGCCAAAGCCAATTTTAACTCTCAATTGTAGCTTGTTAATTTTGGACCCGGCTAACAACGCATTTCATGCAAACATTCCACTTACATCACATTTCTTTCTTGTTTGGAAAAATGTTAAGGTGTAACATACCTTTACGAAAAGCAATAAGGGTCCACAACAGCACAAGCGCCTTTGATATATTGTGTTTGCACAAATAGCAGATCATATGGATCATAATCATATAGATTTATATCACTGGGGTTTGTGAGTAACACATCATTTGAGCAGGATATTGTTATGAAAACGGCTTGAACGGCAAGATAAATGGGATGTTTGTCGACACCTTCTAGCACAACCAATTGCGGGGGAGAAAACGGTGACACAGATAAATGTCATGTGTAATCTACGCCGCAATCAACCATTCATTAAAGCCATGACATGGAAGAGCTGCCACTGTGACGTGCTAGAGTTTGATGCCCATGCTGGTAGAAAGTCAGTTGTTGCCCAGTGAGCATTTAACTAAGATTGGCATCTGTAATGGGACTCAGTTAAATGACGCTATCAATCACGTATCAGACAAGCAAATTAGAGCCACAGTCGCTGTTTCACAGACAAAGAGCAAAGCACTTTTAGAACTAAGTTTCTTCCACCCCCCGCCATTATAGACTGTATTTGGCCAAATGACATTAGGCATTAAAGGGATAGTTCATCTAAAATGAGAATTCTGTCATCGTTTACTCACCCTCATGTTGTTCCAAACCCAAATGACTTACTTTCTTCTACGGAACACAATGTTAGCCTCATCCGTGTAAGAAAGAATGTTTGTATGGGTAAACTATCACTTTAGTTGTTCAAAAATAAAGAAAAAGGCAATTGATACAAAAAATATGACTTGAATACACCTCTGCTTAGATCAAGGGTGGGGAACCCTGCTCCTGGAGGGCCACTGTCCTGCAGAGTTTTGCACCAACCCTAATAAGACAAACCTGAGGAAAGTAATCATGGTCTTGATTACTTGAAAAAATTAAAGGGCAGATGTGTTTGATTAGTGTTAATGCTAAACTCTGCAGGAGAGTGGCCCTCCAGGAGCAGGGTTCCCCACCCCTTGCTTAGATGAACATGAATATATTTACCTTGGGATCATTTTTAATTACATTTTAAAATTAATTAATTTACAAAGTAATGTACGTTTATAGTTTTTTTGTGGAGCTTACAGTTCAAAATGTCTTGTTAGTGAAATTGTCCAGAGACTGTATAAACAAAACAGAAAGTCTATATATATAGTTTGTCCAGATACTCAGGTGACCTTTCACCCCACACTTCCTGTAGCACTTGCCATAGATGTGTCTGTCTTGTTGGGCACTTCTCACACACCTTACAGTCTAGCTGATCCCACAAAAGCTCAATGGGGTTCAGATCCGTAACACTCTTTTCCAATTATCTGTTGTCCAATGTCTGTGTTTCTTTGCCCTCTCTAACATTTTCTTTTTGTTTTTCTGTTTCTAAAGTGGCTTTCTATGCAATTCTTCTCATAAGACACCCCTGAGTCTTCTCTTTACTGTTGTACATGAAACTGGTGTTGAGCGGGTAGAATTCAATGAAGCTGTCAGCGGAGGACATGTGAGGCGTCTATTTCTCAAACTAGAGTCTCTGATGTACTTATCCTCTTGTTTAGTTGTACATCTGGTCTTCCACATCTCTTTCCTTGTTAGAGCCAGTTGAGCCTTTGTCTTTGAAGACTGTAGTGACACCTTTTTATGAAATCTTCAGTTTTTTGGCAATTTCAAGCATTGTATAGCCTTCATTCCTCAAAACAATGATTGACTGATGAGTTTCTAGAGAAAGCGGTTTATTTTTTTTTACCAGTTTTGACCTTAAGACATGCCAGTCTATTGCATACTGTGACAACTCAAAAACAAACACAAAGACAATGTTCAGCTTAATTTAACGAACCAAATAGATTTCAACTGTGTTGGATATAATGGCAAGTGATTTTCTAGAGCCAAAGCAATTAGCATATTAGCATAAATATTTTGGGATTTTCTCACCTTTTCTCCCCAATTTGGAAAGCTCAATTCCCAATGCACTCTAAGTCCTCTTGGTGGCATAGTGACCTTCCTAAATCCGGGTGGTCGAATATGAATCTCAGATGCCTCCGCGTCTGAGACCGTCAATCCGCGTATCTTATAATGTTGCTTGTTGAGCGTGTTACCAAGTAGACCTAGTGCTTTTGGAGGCTCATGCTATTCTCCGCGGCATCCACACACAACTCACCACGTGCTCCACAGATAGTGAGAACCACATTATAGTGACCATGAGGAGGTTAACCCAACGTGACTCTACCCACCCTAGCAACCGGGCCAATTGTTTGCTTAGGAAGACTGACTGGAGTCACTCAGCATGCCCTGATTCAAACTTGCGACTCCAGCAATTTAGCATGATTACTCAAGGATAAGGTGTTGGAGTGATGACTGCTATCTAGATTTAATCAAAAAGGACTTTTGTCAAATAGTGATGATGCTGTTTTTACATCAGTAATGTCCTGACTATACTTTGTGATCAGTTGAATGCCACTTTAGTGAATTAAAGTACCAATTTCCTTACGAAACAGCAAAATCTGTAGATTATTCCAACCTTTTGGCCACCAGTGTGTGTGTGTGTGTGTGTGTGTGTGTGTGTGTGTGTGTGTGTGTGTGTATATATATATATATATATGTATATATATATATATATATATATATATATATATATATATATATATATATATATATATATATATACATACACCTGTATGGTCCAGAAATGAGAAATGTAACAGGTGTTTCATAAGGATGATATGAAGTAGACTGTTTAGAATATTCATCTTCACTCTGCAGCTGAACAAATCTGATAGCCTAATAGCTAAAGCGATCTTGCTTCTTTTCATATCATATGCCATTATCATGTTGAATTATTGATTACGTTTTGAAACATTACCCAATTAAATGTATACTTACATTTTGGATATTGAGCAGCTCGTGATTTCCAGACACGCGTATAACTGGGGTTTAACAATGTTTATTACGTCTCATTTGGCGCTTCATCTCTAAAGGTGAATTAATGAGAGAAAACATGTTTGTTTTTTACAGAATAAAACTAGCGCTCTGTCCCTCATGACAGCACATGCACGTTACTCAGTCTACACTGCACGGAGAGAGATGATGATGAGACATCTTGCACGGAGAGACATGGATTTTCAGTCCAATAGAAAGAAACTATACATTTTTTGTGTTCCAATGTGTGGATTACTAATTTTCATCAACATGTAAAAACGAAAAATGTGGGGACTTCGTGCACTGTGAACACGGAATGTGTGGGGATACTTAAAATGTTGAGGAAGACGTGCAATCCCGCTATGACATTCATTAAGTGGGTTTTTTCCATTCTATTTTGTACACGTTGGATATTGCTGCTGCTAAGACAATTGTAAAAGAGCGAGGAGAGTGCGCTCAGTGTCTGCACGATCTTATACGTGCATGCAACTGGGCCTTGGCGCAGTATATTATGCATTTGCACGTCTTTGCGAGATAAATATACATTCGCTCCATGTAATTGTTGTGCTCACCCAATTGTTTTCTTGCACTAATGTTATAAATGCAGAACTGGCCCGAAGCGCTCTCACACTAACCCGTGCCATTTTGCAGTCCTTATTGTCTGTATTATATATAAAACTAAAAATGCATATGTGTTACATTTACATTTACATTTATGCATTTGGCAGACGCTTTTATCCAAAGCGACTTACAGTGCACTTATTACAGGGACAATCCCCCCGGAGCAACCTGGAGTTAAGTGCCTTGCTCAAGGACACAATGGTGGTGGCGGCGGCAGCTGTGGGGCTCGAACCAGCAACCTTCTGATTACCAGATTACCAGTTATGTGCTTAGACCACTACACCACCACCACTCCATGTGTTATTAATGTCCAGATTAAAAATGTATAGGTGGTTTAACTGTATAGAGATTTACTAAACTTAACTAAACTAAACTAAACTAACCAGGAATTCTGGCATAAGTAGATTGCATAAAGAGTTATTAAATACATTTTTCAAATGTACAAAATGTACAAAACTGTCCCCAAAAAAAAAAGCTCAAGTTTCTAAGAATTTCTACGGCACATGCATTTTTAACTACATTTCTAAATGATTGAACCTTTTTTTATGATCTCAGATCTCCTTATTTGTAATTGACCAATTTATAACTGTAAGCGCCCATAAGAATACATAACCAAGTGTCTCACATTTAAATATACTTGTGGTGATATGAAAACCAAATGTCATTTTTCCAAAGTCGCCACATCGTCTGGCTGGACTGTCTGTTCCTGGCTGCAACTCTCCAGAAGCCATTTAATTTGTGAAAATGTGCCGCAGAAAGAATCTCCCATGGTTCGCGAGCTCAGATTGGAGCTGGAGCACAAACGGCCAATGATAATGAATTCTGCTGTGCGGGTGCCGTGATTTGAATACATAATCTCCCAGATCCTCTCTGTGATTAGCTACTGGTGAGTTGCAGGAGATCAGACTGGTCACAGGCATACAAACCCACAGTCCTGACTGATACCCACTATGAGCTGTGATTATTGATTGATAGACCTCAATCCTGTGAATATTTCAGCTCAATATAAGACAGTGACATGATATGGGAAATGATATGGGAAATGCTGTTTTAAAATAATCCAGTTTGGATTGAATAGTTCTGATGAAAGCGTGCCACACTGGCGGAAGTTCTCCTGAACTGAAAATGACAAGCAATGGACGAAGGATCCTCTTGACCATTCAAAACCTCCTTAGTGGATTATCTGCAATATAGTCTAAATGCTGGATGATTTTCTTCAACTATGGACACTTTTGTCCTTGTGGAATATCTAATTTGTCTACTATGTGAAAAAATGGATGTACATGCATCATAGGACAATACAGACCCAAATGTAAGTAAGAACTCACTGAAGATATTCCCTTCCATTGCAGCTCTCAAATGTCATTCTTCATTTGGCATATTCGAACTGGTGCACTTGTGTTCTTTTACAATATACACAACAACCTATGTAATTTGGGATCAATGACATAAAATCCAGAGTGGCACTTTGAAATGACAATTTTTGAAACTGTACACAAATGCAAATGAGATTAGAGAGTTTGGGTGGCTATTGTATGAATTCAGAGGACTAGAAATATAATGCATGAGTCATATGGACTTATTTTATGATGGTCACTATTAACTGTTTTTATACAAAAAAACGATATATTAGATATTTTATACAAATATTCTTGACATGGGCCTGGGGAGCTCAGTAAGTAAAGACGCTGACTACTACCTCTGGAGTCGGGAGTTCCAATCCAGGGTGTGCTGAGTGACTCCAGCCTGGTCTCCTAAGCAACCAAATTGGCCCGGTTGCTAGGGAGGGTAGAGTCACATGGGGTAACCTCCTTGTGTTCGCTATAATGGGGTTCTCGCTCACGATGGGGCACATGGTGAATTGTGCGTGGATGCCGCGGAGGATAGCGTGAAGCCTCCACAAGCGCTATGTCTCCGCAGTAACGTGCTCAACAAGGCATGTGTTACCTTTTTACTCCAGCAGTGATCTCAGCAGCCATGCGTGTGTAACAGTCCATTTAGTTCATTTTTGTATAAATGATGAGTTGGACAGAATTATCCAAAACATGCCGCTTTATTTCCTCAGCACATATCCATACAATAAAATCTTCTCTGTTACAGTGAACATAAATTCCCAGGTGGTTTAAGAGAACATAACAAAAACAACTTTATGGCTCTCCCTTCTTTACACCGAGCCACACAGACGACCATGCTTTTTCCGGACTCCACTATCCGTAATTCACTCTGTTAGGACTACAAACCCCATAGTCTTACAATCTTAAAGTAATAGTCCAACCCCCCTTGTCCCGCAACACTACCCCCACTCTGGATGGTGATTAACTCTAACACCAATCCTGCACCCCTTACTTAACTAACATGAAATGCATAAACATAATTTCACAGTGCAAATAACAGCTAGAAATACATTCAACATACTGTATCCCATTTTCTTTTTCTTTTTTTTTTACCAGACCGAAGGCAGCTCCATTTGACAGAGCATACAGTCCATTTTAGCAAACTCCACTCATTAGAGGGTAAACAGTCCATAAGGCAGAGGGGTAGCATGGTGCTGGGGGGACTTAAGATTTCACTATAGACAGTCCATTTTGAAAGCAACAGTAATCCAGTTCAAACATGGTTCACTGAGTCCAGTAAGACGATGGCATTTCTTCTCCACCTTTCCCTGCTGAAAGAAGGAACTAGCAGAAGCCATTGCAATACATTCACACAAAATAGTTAACCCTTAGTTAACACGGCCATAGCTTTGTTTCCTTTTCCTCAAGTACAGTATTCAAGTACAGGCGTTCAGTACATTGAAACATTCAGTTTCATTCATGGGACCCATCAAATCAACAGCAATGCTTTCCTTAGAAACCCCCACTCATACGGTGCCCATAGGTGCTTGAGGCTTCTTTGTGGGTCTGTTTTTTTAGCACAGCTGGTGAATGTGCGACAACAGAGTGTAACATCATCTCGCATCTGGTACCAGTAATACCTGGTTTGCAGCTGGGACATCGTCTGCTCCACCCCGAAGTGTTCCCCCACTGGCCCATCGTGCATCTGATGCATGACATCCTTACGGTTCACTCGTGGCAAGAGAATCTGTGGGTAAAACTCAGGTCCATCCATCAGATTGAAGTGCTGTACCAGAATGCCATCCTTTAGTTACAGTCTCTTCTACTGGCTCGAGTAAGCTTTAGTTGCCGGTCTATAGGGCAACACATCATCCCAGGAGGGCCGTTCCTCACTTTCCTCCATCCACCTTCTGATTGGGGCAATATCGGTGTCAGTTGCCTTGGCAGAACATAGTTATTCAGCAGTCCACCCTAAGGATGGAACAGTACTTGCTGTCATGACAGATTATACTACCACCACTAGACAGAACTCCAGGGTAGCAGTTCCAGGTACATTCCCAATGCGCTCTAAGTCCTCTTGGTGTCATAGTGACCTGCCTCAATCCGGGTGGTCGAATATGAATCTCAGATGCCTCCACAATCATGTTGCTTGTTGAGCGCGTTACCAAGTAGACCTAGTGCTTTTGGAGGCTCATGCTATTCTGCGCGGCATCCACGTTTGCAGGTCTGATGTAAAAATCACACTGAACTGCCTGGTGACCGAGCTGAGGGCTGCTCAAAGAGGGTTCTTTAAAGCTGCAGGTGCAAGTTGAATGACATGGCCTTCTGGACAGCAAATCTGTCTTTTCATGATAACACCCAGGGCGATGCACAACCCTGAATCATACTCCCCAAGCTTTTCAAGCCACCGGGGCATTTGTCCCTCTGGTTCTTACATTTTTATGAGCCACTGTAGACTACTATGATCTGTGCGCATGATAAAAGGTCTGCCCAACGAGTATTGATGGAAGCGTGCGGTGAACTCCACTACAGCCAACAATTCTCTCCATGTGGTGCAGTAATTCTGTTCTGTTGGCATCAACCCTCAACTACCGTATGCCAGCAAACGTTCCTCACCATGTTGGAGTTGGGATAACACAGCTTCCAAAGTTGCTGGCGTCTGTATAGAGAATGAGGTCATCACCGTCCATAGGATACCCCAGTACAGGAGCAGTGGTGAGTAGTTCCTTCAGCTTGTCAAAAGCTTGTTGGCTCTCAGGGGTCCATTGAAATCAGGAATGTTTTCTTAAGAGGTTATGAAGGGGCTTGGCAACTATGGTGAAATCTCTAACAAAACGTCTGTAGTAAGATGCCAAACCAACTAATTTCATTACTTCATTAACGTTGGTTTGCTATGACCATTCTCAAATCTTCTGCACTTTCTGGGGGTCATATCCTTGACATCACTCCCAAGCACGATGATGTCATCCAAAAAGACCAGGCAGATTTCCCATTGCATTCCTGCCAAGACATGAACCAATAAGTGTTGGAACATTGTGGGGCATTACAAAGACTAAAGGGCATCACATTCCACTCAAAAAGCCCCTTCCTGCTGCAGAATGCGGCTGCATGCCCAGCCTCTGAAGTTAACTCCACTTGCCAATAGCCTGAGGCTAGATTTAAGGTGCTGAACCATTTCGCCATACTGGGTAACCTGGATTCATGGAAGTGGGTAAGCGTCTTTAATAGTGTGTTCATTCAGAATTCTGTAATCCACACACAGTCGGTAGGTCTGGTCTTTCTTTTGTACCATAACAATTGGCGAAGCCCAGCTGCTATGTCTAGGGACAGCTAAGCCAGCGTCAAGGTTTTGTTGGATCTGTTCATCAGCATTTCACGACTTCTCGAAAGCCATTCTCAGTGGCTGCTCTTTCACTGTTGGACCCGGCCGTGTTTGAATGTCATGTTACCCCAGATCCACCATACTCTCTGCATACAGGGAATATAGATGACTTGTAACAGCCATGAGGTTTGAGCTTGCAGATGGCAGCTCTGAGTTGGTGACCCATACAACATCTGCAGGCTGGAGAAACCCAGCAATGACTTTTTTCTCTCACAGCAACGGTACCTGGGTTATACAGCCAGATGGGAATTTGATTATTTGGTTCAGCATCAATTACAATCCATGCCACCAACACCTGGTGTTTCTCCATGACATGTTGCCCTGTACATGCTCTCGAAAATGTGTATTGCCTGGCACGATATATTCACGTCCTGCCTCAAGGACAGTGGTGTGTGCTATTCGAACAACGTGTACCCTGGGTTTGTTTTTAGGATTAAAGTAAGGCATTTGCTCACCGAATAAAATTTTCTGGCTGCCAAAGTCGAGGCGTGCTCGTACTTGCTCCAGGACATGGGTGTCCAAGTATGGCTTCTGTGCCCTCTGCTACATCGGCCACAATCAAGTTAACACTGACTGAATGGGTCCCGACCAGTATCAGTACATGGACTTCCCCAAGAACATCAAGATTTATAGGGCTTATTCCTTGCAGACCCAACACTGTCGATAGCTTGAGCAGGGGTCGAACACCTGCATTAATAGCCTCATTGCAGTGACGAGGTAACATATTCCTCCTGGCCCTGCTGTCCAAGAGGGCACATAGCTCCATGTTGTATAACTGTGTGGATACATTTCAGGACTGGTGGCCTTGACTTGAAGATTTGTGGAGGTAGGTTGGATGTCTATAGGCTGGTGTACCACTGGAGTTACATGATTAAGATCGAGCCTGGGTGAAGGACAGTTCCGTCTCATATGGCGATGCCTTGACAGTTGTGACATACTATTTCTTCCTAATTTATTTTTCCTCGCTTGTTGAATTTTAGTTGGTAAGGTTTGGATTTGAGTTTCTGCCCAGGGGTAAAAAAACAGACATAGTAGGGTTCAACTGACTGCTCAAATTTTCATGGGAGTATTATCTCATCAACCCTGCTTTCTCACGAGCATCCGTAATTTTTGCTCTCACTCTGATAACATCTGCTTAATTTTAACAAACCAGAATGTCCATATGACTCACCAGGTGCGACAAACTTTTCCAGGACGAGCCCCCAGTGTTACCTTTTTACCCCAGTGGCGATCTCAGCAGCTGTGCGTGTGTCACAGTTAGTTTAGTTCATGTTCGTGTAAATGATGAGTTGGACAGAATTATCCAAATTATCCATGCCACTTTATTTCCTCAGCACATATTCATACAGTAAAATCTTCCTTGTTACAGTGAACATAAATTCCAGGGTGGTTTAAGAGAACGTAAAAAAAAAAAAAAATGTTATGGCTCTCCCTTCTTTTTACAGAACAACACAGACGACGATGATTTTTCCGGACTCCACTACCCATAATTCCCTCCATTAGGACTAAGGTTTATGTTTGGGGTTAAATTAGAAAAAATCATTAGAACGTTGTTCATTGGTTCATTTACTTTTCTCTGTGGGAGTAAAAGTTGCAAGTTTTTGTCCGGATCATTCGATTTCTTACAATTTTTCCCTCTAATATCAATTATTATGTGTGTTAATAGACCATGTTGGCTGCTCTGAACAAAAAGAACTCCACTCACCTGTGAGTTAAACCTCAGCTGGCACATGCTGCATGCGGAGGCTCTCCTTTTAGAGGCAGCGGGAACTGCAAACGTATGATGTAAAACGGCTTTCTGAACAGGGTCCATCTGAAAGAGGAACAGAACAGGGTTTTTTTAACTTCATTTAAACACTACTGCCAGAAACACAACATAGTTCACCTCATTGCACACACCCTCATTGTTCCAAACCTGTACGACTTTCTTCCATGGAACACAAAAGGAGATGTTGGACAGAATTTAAGCCTCAGTATTCATACATTTAATTGTATGGAAAAAAGATGCAATGTAAGTGAATGGTGACTAACATCTCCTTTTGTGTTCCATGGAAGAAAGTCTGTCAGAGAACAGAATTTTAATTTTTGGGAGGACCCTTTCACCTGATGTCAGCCAAACTGGCAATATGACATAAGCACAAAATCACAAGCCCTTTTCACACACAGCAAGCATTGACTCCTAAATCAATTTCAAGATCATTTTAAGCCTGACAAGTGATATGCAGTTAAAAAAACCTGATACGCTTTTCTCTATTAAACAAAATCAGGCCAATCAGTAGTAGTAAGTTATGGGGTGATGTCAATTTCCTACCTATCCATGTCATATTGGCACCACATGTACATACGTCTTTGAAATGAGCATGGAAAATTGCTGGACAACGTATCTGAAAATGTTACAGAATATAATTGTGGTATAAATCTAACAGACTGCAAATTATAGCAGTTGACATGTAAAAACAGCAGGATTGGTGCTGGTTTGGGAGAATATCCAGTCAAACAAACTGCAAAAAAATATCTAAACATGCTTAAAACAAAATACATTTACATTAGAAGCAACATTGTCTAGGATGAGACTTGTGTTCAGAGAATATAAGGTTGAGCCACAACCTTGAGAACCCCATATCTCTTGGATTTAACAATACAGGGCCTTAAAATTAAAAATAGAAAAAGCAATGTTTATTCTGAACCAGAATCTAAAAGGATATTAAACTCTCTTTAATATTTTATGTTATATGCATTCCAAGTTTGGAAAAACAACACACAAAAAGTGTTTTTTTCTCCCCCATATTTGGACTCTCACCATTGCCATTTAATGCAACAAGTGGTGTTGAAATCAACTGATTTCTGTAATAGATCTACCCATTTCTGTGTAATAATAAAACGATGATACTACCACCTTTTATGGTTTTTTTTCTTACTTGTAGTGTTGCTCCAAAATTATAGGAGAAAATGTTAGCCTGATCTCATGAACATTGCATTACCATGGTAACATTTTTGCAAAAAGAAATTAAGTGCCTTATTACATGATTTGTTGCAGTTTCCCAGTGAAATGTCGAGAAGGGGGCGCCAAAAGGGAGTGAAATGGTGTTATAATAAGACAAGTGTTTTAAGGTGAATATTAGATGGAGGTTTTAATGAGTAAAATGTACCTCCCTAACCTAAAACTTGAACCTAAACTCTAACCGATATTGATCTAAAATCAAATAAGAGGTGAACAAAACAGACATAGTTACCCAACCAACACCTAAACCTAAACGATAGTATCCTAAAAGGAAATGCAATATGAATAGCACATTTTCTGAAGAAACGGTCTTGAACCACGGTCCAAAGTCCAACGCTCTATCAGGTGATCTACTGTGGAAACGAATCATGCAGGAATAAGTATGTAAAAGTAGGTGCATCTGCAATACAAGCATTGAAATGCAAAATGTTGGTCAAAAGATGCTGTGGCAGGGCGGACGGCCTATTTAGGCTGAGGAAGCCCGAGAGGGATAAGGCCGAATGGAGACAGCAGTGTGACACACAGGTGTTGGACAGCTGTCCGTAACTCTCTCTCTCTGTTGCACTGCCGTCTCCGATTGGCCTATTCCCTCTCAGGCTTCATCAACCTAATTAGGGGCCGGGTGGGCAGAATCACGACCCGGCCCCACCCTCAGACCTGCCAAAGATGCATTAGAGTAAAATTGTTCTGATATTATAACAAAGCAAGTGTGTAAGTAATAGAGTTAAGATAAGTGTTTAAAAAGTCATAATCAGCAGTTGTAGCCGTGATTTCTGTGAAAGTGAATAAAACACACAGTTGTTGTTAAAGTCACCAGAAAACTGCTGCGAAACGTAGAACATTTAATTTTATAAAAATTATCATTTTGATTAATTATTGGTTGCACAGTAAGTATTGATCCTTGACATGTCATATCAAATCTTTCAACTTTATTTATGTTTATTTTTTGTAATATTTTAGCTGGGGAATTTTCTGAAATTTGGTTGATCTAACATTTGGAAAAACTCATTTTGTTTTAAGGATGTTTCAATATTTGTACTTGAAAACATGAGAAAATAACTGATTAAGAAAATGATTGCAGTGCAAACAGTGGTCGAGGACGTGCAGACAATGCAGAAAATGTGCAAGAAATAGACAAAGAGAAAAAGAAAGAGAAACCATCTGTGTATTGTAATGACCTCACGTTTCAAACACACTGGGCTGGGCTTGGTTAGGAAACCCTGTTTCTCATTGACACTAACACATGGCATTAGGGATGGAAATACAAACACTGCGCCGGGACAGATTAACCTCAGAGTGTCACGCTGGTTTCAATCTACTATGAAGTTAAACTCAAGCATCATAGACGGTTTAAAAACCCAAATGTCCTGAATATTCATTTGTTGTTCCTTTAAAGGTGAAGAGTGTCATTTCTTAGCCAAAATGGCAAAAGTAATCCTTGTTTTCAAACAAGTTTCCCATAGAAACAGACAGTCCTGCCCCAAACTCATGCCACTGGCCACCTGATCAGGATGTTCAAACAAACAGAGCAATGTTCTCATAGTGCCATTGAGTCACAGTGTTTCTTTTCTGCAGAATGTCTTATTGAATATTATTTTACTATTAATTAAATTAAATTTAATTAAAATGAGTTCTACGCCAAAACCTGCTGTAACCCTGTAACTAATTAAATTACTTTGTTAACAATTGTTCTCCAAACTAGGATGCAAGATGTGTAAACAAAGACAGAGATGTGCTTTGTTTGTTTGCACACTGTAAAAAATGTCTACAGTTAAAACATTTTTTAATTGGTTAACGAGTAGTTACCGTAAAAATATACGTAAATAAACGGTAATATATTTATAACGGTAATATATTTATAATGGTAATATAAGACAATGCACGTAGTATTACAGTAAGATGATGTAAAAATAAGATGTAAAAAGTATGCTTTTCCTGTATAATTAATGGGTATAAATTATTGTTAAAATTACGGTAAAAAACTGTAATTGGGTGTTCCCAGAATTCCCTAACTTTCCATTATATTTGAAGGGAATAGTTATGTTTCTTGTTATTTTTTATATTAGTTAAGTACATTGGGGTGTTCTGTGTTATATTTGATGTAGTTTAGTTCATGTTTACTACATTATTTAAACTTCACATGTTACCCTGATGGTGTTTAGTGTTTGTGAGTGACACTGAGCACTGTCTCTACATGTTTATTGGTCATTGCTCCTGGAAGGGCCACTAATGGTGAACTTCATGTCATCATGTGCCCTTCTGTAGTTACTATGGTGATTAACAAATACATAATAAAGTGAAAAACAGATTTTTACAGTTTCAGAAGGTTAATACATTGAGTTTATCATTTAATAATAAAAACGACGGTACTGCATTGTAAAATATAATGTTAAAAACAACTGATTTAAACTGTAAAATGTATAGGTTGTTCTGTAAAGTTTACATTTTTACTTTATTTTTTACATAATGATTCTGGAAACCACAGCTGTTAGTTTTTTCTTTTAAAGTGTATTCAGGTTATTTAACATAGACTAACACAAACTAAAAATTAACTCCTCTGAACACCAGCATTTATTAATCCTGCAAAATTTTACATTCAAGTTTTTAGATTAAAAGTTGTATTTTCAAGTTAAAATATATTCATGAACAATGATCTAACATTAACTTTATTATATTTGTTAATGTAACATATAACTAAGATTCATAAAATAAACAAATACAAATTTAAATGCATTAAAAAAATTATAATTCTTCATTGGTAGTTCATGATTACTAATTGATTAATTCATTAAATGTAACCTTTCTTAAAGGAATAGATCACCAAAAAAGAAAATTACGTTTTTCTTAGTTTAGACATGTGACAATTTTCTTTTTTGGGTGAACTATTCTTTTAAAACTTTAGCATGTTTGGTTAAATGCTGAGCTAAGCAATTCTCAGAATATCAATGAGCGTTCTAGCGGGTTAAGAACATGAAAAATTAAACTGCTTTGTTAGATTGTTGTTGTTTTATTATCGGATAGGCCTTTCGAGGGAGCTGCCTTGGTGGTAAACAGTTCAGCGGAACCTAGAAAGTGTTTATTCTATCGAAACACAGCGAGACGGAAAATGTAGACTACATTTTGAAAAGCAAATCCAACCGTGGCCAACGGCAGCCACACTTACCATTAACTAAAGTGGGATAAATGAGCTGTCAGAAGCAATACCAGCCCTTATGTTTTTCCCAATTACACTCTCCCTTGTGTGAATCACAATCCGTGTGTCTATTGATTTTGACTGACGGAATTTGCAATCCAGGAACGAGGAGACCAGGTTGGGCCAGGAGTATGAACAGCAAGATCTAGCCCATGTTGATAAACACACGTAACATTAGCCCACTGTTACTCGTTCGTGGAAGTGAACTAGTGTAAGAGTAGGAGGGTGAATCATCTACCCATGAGACCCAGATAACACCAAAATAAATCTTGAAGATACATACAGTATTAAATATTGAACTGTTTATCTGACTTATTGCACACATAATGATGAGTTATGGCATGTGCCAGGGGGGTTGTAGCAAAAGAGAATTTAAATTAAATTAGATAAATAAATGTACATGATACCTCTCAAAGGTGGAACATTATGAGAAGCTACAGAGAATAAAACAGAACAATATCTAGGGTGACCAAACATCACATTTTTTTCCTGGGACAGTATTATTCTTAGTATTCTGTGCTGAAATGACTAGCTTAGACCATACTGAATTAATGTCGGTTCAGGCTGGTTTATGCTATTTGGTGCAGGTCAACCATGCATGGTCATCTCTGTGAAGCTGGTTGACAAAGTCTTGCTGGTTAAGCTAGTAAACCACCAGCAAACCAGCATCCTATTGGTAACATCATCCAAAACACAATAAATGCTGGTCTTTTCAAGAGGGCTTTCCATTAATTGAGACATTTTTCATTAAAAGAACAGATATTTTAGGCAGAACCTTGCAGAACTTTAGATACTGTATAAAGGGTCACTAGTAATGTCAGTGATAAAAACGAGAGCTCTTAACAGGGAAGTGCACAGACATTTTGGGAGAGTATTTCTCGTAATTATTATTATAATTTTTTTAAGAAAACGTTAAATATATTAACACAGCTCTGACTTCCTTACCAATTTATTTTTATTCCCTCACAATCACACAATTGTTTCATACTCATCAGATTTCTACAAAATAATCAGTTCCCCTTCTGTCACTCACTCGACGTTGTGTCAATTGTAGTGACACAAGGGGTCTTTCTTGAGAGCCTCGCGTACCTCTGGATTTGAGAAAAGGCCAATGAGAAATTGGCAGACAGAATTCGCATGTCCCGGATGGATGATGACGTCGCCACCTTTGAGTCAGCCCACCCAGTCTGAGGCTGATGCGCAGATGGTCGACATGCTTTCCCACGCTGCCGTGAGCAACGGGTTGAACTGGAAACCTCCATCCTCCCCACAGCCTTAACGACTTGATGATTGGTACCTCCGGTCAGGGCGCCGTTCTCAGCCCCCCCAGTACCTTTCTTCCCGGAGGTGCATGACGAGCTGATGAGATTTTTACTACCCGGAACCGACCTCCTCACTCGTCTGCTTTCACTACCCTTGATGGTGGGGTGGCCCCACAGGTACACGGAGGTCCCCAAGGTGGATAGAGTGGTTGCGATCCACCTGTGCCCCGAGAACGCCCCACCTGGTGGGATCGTCCGGTACTCCCTTCCAAGGCATGTAGGATGACGTCGTCACTGACCTCGAAAGCCTACAGCTCCACTGGTCAGGTCGCCTCCGCCCTGCATGCCATGGTGCTCCTGCAAGTTCACCAAGCCAAGGCACTTAAAGACCTGCACTTGGGTAGTCCTGACCCTGACGTGCTGCAGGATCTGTGCTCTGCTACCGACTTCACTCTCAGAGACCCGAAGGTCAAGCGCAGGCACTCGGGCAGGCGATGGCCACCCTCGTGGTCCAGGAACGTCACCTGTGGCTAAACCTGGTCGAGATGCGTGACGTTGACAAAGCCCTCTTTCTCAACGCCCCTGTCTCCCAGCTTGGTCTCTACGGCGACACTGTCGAAGACTTCGCCCAGCAGTTTTCAGCAGTAAAGAGTAAGACGGAAGCGATCTCTCACATCATGCCGCGGTGCCACCTGCATGCTTCATCCAAACAACAGACAGCTCTGCCTATAAAAGAGAGATTCAATAAAAGAGCAATTTCCTCACTTCCTGGGTCATCTAGCGTTCTCACGGCACCCCTGCATCAAAATCCTTCAGTCCCAGTTTCCTGGACGCAGTTACCTCACCTCTGGACCCGCGACTGTCCTCAGACTGACTGACCTCCTCCTCAGTCTCTAACCTTCCAACTGCCGGTTGCGAGGAGCAAGGTAATTGCTTTGAGTCTTTTCTCAGCACCCCAGTCTCGGGACGCGCTTTTGCCTCCCGACGCATTATTACATGCCCCCCCCCGCTGCGAAGCCCCACTCAGTGCATCAAAAAGGATTGTCCCCTAGTGCCCCTCGCACGGAGCTTGGATGTATGGCTTTCGCTGCCCAACCCGTCACGCTGGTTGGCTAGGACCATCCGACTCGGCTACATGATTCAATTTGTCAGGCTTCCTCCTCATTTCAGCAGTATTCGCTCCACTTCGATTTGTGGCGAAAAATGCCAGCACCCTCCGTGCAGAGACTACAACTCTTCTACTCAAGGATGCGATAGATATAATTGCGATAGGATATCATTTCACCGTTGTGCTAGTCAAATAAGTCTGTCTTTGCCTAAACTCCTATGTCCACACTACAAAAGAGAAAGAGGGGGATATGTCTAAGTCAGTAGCTAAATTTGGCAGAAGTTCCAGCACTGCTAAGGGGCCATTCAGATTGAAAATGTTCTTGCATTAAAAAAGCTATAATAGAAAAGAACGCAGGTGTCTCAAGATGGGTTATTAAACTTTAAGCTCTTTTAACTAGACACTGCATCTAAAAAACATGGCGTGTATGCACAAAATGTTTTTTTAATACTTTATTATCAACAAATAGCATGTACAAGATTAATTTCCATATTACAACAAAGGATCATATCACATGCTTCACAATACAATATAAATCAGAGTAAGAGAACAAAAAAAACCAGATGGAGAACATATTGCCATTGTTTTAATTGCTTTGCTATTTTTAGATTTTGACATTACATCGATGCACATTTGAATGAGGAATGGGGGCAGTGGTGGCTCAGTGGTTGAGGCTCAGGGTTACTGACCAGAAGATCGGGGGTTCAAGCCCCAGCACCACCAAGATGCCGCTGTTGGGCCCTTGAGCAAGGCCCTTAACCCTATCTGCTCCAGGGGCACTGTATCATGGCTGACCCTGCACTCTGACCCCAGCTTAGCTGGTATATGTGAAAACTAATACATTTCACTGTATATATGCAAAAAACTGTGTGTATAATGTGTGACTAAAATAAAGGATTCTGGATTCGATTCTATTCTATTAATCTCCTTCTTAAGCACTATAAACTTAGGTTTGGCATTTATGGATATGAAATTTACATAAAAATTAAATAAAATTCATAATGAAACCAGCGTCCTTTGAGCAATGGTCCTTAATATAATAACCTAATATCACATACTTACAGGATAAGAGAAACGTTTTTAAGATATTAACAGCAATGCATCTCTCAACATCATTCCAGAAACACAGTGTAACTTGGCAGGAAAAATAGTTTCATTAGAGCATTTTATTTCAATATCACTTTGAATTTTTGGTAGAAATGTCTTTGTAGGATAGACTCTTTGAATTATTTTATATGAGATTTCCTTAACCTTATCTGTAAGGACAAATTTTTGGGGCAACGACCAAACTTGAGTCCAGTTTACATTATTAAAGAGATTGTTCCAATAGACAATAACATTGGAGAGGCACCTAGTCTTATTATCTTTTAATTATTTTAACCCCCAAATAGGTGACGCTCTCTCTTATAGGAATGTTACAAATTGAGGACTCCAGTGTGTATGCACAAAATGCTGCAAAAACAGTGAGACTTGGCGTACTGGACAAAGAGCCCCTCTAGCAAATGTTTATATGGGAAAACGAATGGAAAAACAGCACAGACAGATGTTAGAACCGTCTCACTGGTCCTAACCCTATATTCCTAACCACGAATATAACTTACAAGTACCTCTAAAATTCAAATAAAATGATAGAATTTAATTAAAGTAGAATGAGCAAGCCCTGAGCCTAACATTAACCCTAAACCTACCTCTATAATCTGATCGGATTCTGAAATACGTATGTCCAAATACATGGCAAAATCACATTCACTTATATTTACGGATCAGAATACTTTGGAGTCTGCTCTTTTCACATGTAAATGTGAAGTTTTTCCTCAACTGACTAATTTTAATATGACGCTAGAAAAACGTTTAGCTTCTTTTATTTTATAAATTAGGCTTTCTTCCCCAACCCTGATTCTGACCTCATGTTGTTGGTCTGCTGTTGATGACATGAACAGCTGCAAAAGTCTCTCCTCAGCTTAAGTAATTATATAACAGTTACATGTAGAAGCAGTTCAATACTCCAGAGGTGGACACGGGTCTATTTTCATAATTTCAAGCCTGGGGTCAAGCTTCCTGCAGCTGCTTGTGTGTTTTGAAAAGCTCTTGCCCACTCATCTCTCCATATCTATCTTGATTCTCCTCTGTGAGTGGGGTTTTCACTGAACTCAAGAACCTTAATCATAGATTCTGCCAAAGTGCCTCCTACATAGGTCTCAGAACACCAACAATAATAATGCTATGTTTAGATTTGAATAAAATGTAGGTGGCAAAATGCCCCATATCGTCAAAAGTTCAATGATGCCTTCAGACCCTCAAAATGACATAAAAGTTGATAAAATCTCTCTCTCTCTCTCTCTCTCACTCTCTCCATCCATCCATCCACTGACCCACTCATCCATCCATCCATCCATCCATCCATCCACTGACCCACCCATCCATCCATCCACTGACCCACCCATCCATCCATCCATCCATCCATCCACTGACCCACCCACCCATCCATCCATCCACTGACCCACCCATCCATCCATCCATCCATCCATCCATCGACCCACCCATCCATCCATCCATCCATCCACCCACCCACCCATCCATCCACTCACCCACCCACCCATCCATCCACTGACCCACCCACCCACCCACCCATCCATCCATCTATCTATCTACCAAAAAAAATTATATTTTTCTAAATATATTTTTACTACAGCATTTTAAGATGTAAAAGATGCCACGCAGAGGCATCCGTGAACATGTCTGAATGATGGCACATAACGTTGAATGAGATCCAATCATTGAAACTGAATGTTTGAACTGCTTCACAACAACTCTAAAGCTGTTTTTGGTACAAATTTGTAAATCAGAGATGCTATTAAACCATCTTACCTGTCTTAACAGTCTCATACTGTACTTGTGAGACATGAGGCAAGGAGGGATTGCAAAACTTTTGAAATTACACTTTGGAAAACTTAACAGCCAAATAAAAGCGCATTAAAATCATTGCAATACTCACAATGTTGCTTGATATCCTGTAACATCAGCAGCAAAATAATCACAAATGTATCATTAATAATGTTCAATATATCGCTCAGCCAGTCTTGCCACTACTGCAGAATTCTCTCGGAATTCTATTCAAAGTGAAGGATCGTTCACGCTCGCTCAAGTGTTCCTCACGGAGACGGGTTGAAAATTCCATAATGAGATTCGTGAATGAGGTCCATTTATCTTCTGAGGGCTATTCTTCCATGCTTATAAACAAGATGGATCATGGCATGAAAAGAAAGATCTGTGAATATGATCACACACAGGTCTATGCAGACCCTCGTCCTCTGTGGTCAGTGAGTGAGGCCTGGTGCAACGGTCACAACAAGGTAAATGTCACTTACTAGAAACAGAATTTTCACTCTCTCTATTCAGCCATGGTTTAATGAGTTTACAAAGTCCATCCCATCTGCTGAAACCATCAGAACTTTCAAGAAACACATGATGAGGGGGATGTTTTAGGGATGTTTTTTCACAGATGTAGATACTATGAACTGTCTTTGTATTGTAATGATAATGCAATGGTGGTGGCGTAGTGGCTAAAGCACAGGGCACAGGGCTGTTAATCAGAAGGTTGTTGGTTCTAACCCCACAGCCACCACCATTGTGTCCTTGAGTAAGTCACTTAACTCCAGGTTGTTCCGGGGGGATTGTCCCTGTAATAAGTGCACTGTAAGTCGCTTTGGATTAAAAGCGTCTGCCAAATGTAAAATGTAAATGATGATTCTTCAAAAATTCTCCTTTTCTGTTCCACGGGGGGAAAAAAGAGCATACTGGTTTGAAACAACATGAAGGTGAGTAAATAATGTTTTTTCCCCCCTCATAATTATTATTTCTTTTTTATGGGTGGAGCTATTCTTTTAAATAATGCATAACCATAAATATTAGCATTTTCTAATATTAAAATTTTCCAGTTACTTTTCTGTTTTGGCATTTGTATTACAGTACTCTTGTTTACTCTTGAAATTCAGTATTGCAGAACTCCTGTTGCCTCTTGTATGATAAACAGCTTGTTATTTCTTTCTTTTTTTTGGTAATTTACATTTACAAAAGCATATGCAACACATCACAAATGCTCTAAGCGTGAAACAAATGTATTGTTTCTCCTATTATGCTGTCCACATGATTTGTACAACCATTACATGAAGTTTCTAAGTCATTAAAATATGCTGGAGAATGAATTACATTTCCCAAGATTCAGTAAAAGATCATTTAATGAAAGCACAATTCATCAATTAAACTTTCAGTGTAAAGCGCAGAGTTTGGCAAAAATCAAAATTCCGTTTAAATTCATGGGCAGGAATTTGAATTAAAATGGTCAAACCCCACAGGATTTTGAACTGGAATGACAGGAAGTGGAATTTACTGAAATACAATTCAAAGACATATCTGATATATCTTAGCACAAAAATCTGGAATCATAATACGTTGAATCAGACATTTACATTTTGCTTTAGAAGTGCTTTTTCATTTTTTTATATACAGACAGTATATATAAATTATTATTTAAAGGTGCAGTATGTAAGATTCAGAAACCCTTGTTATTAATGACACCTGTGGCCGTTAAGTGAACTGCAGCAGCTACATGTTGCTCGTACTCACGCTCGTGTAAACACTCCGTAGGGACATGAGTGAGCGAGCGAGCGAGTATCAACCAAAACAATGACATAAGTTACAAAGAGACTGAACGTGTTCCACCGGCTTCATCCTGACAGATGAGATAACATAATTTAAATTACACAGTTATGATTGTTTTACTACAAACTTTGAGACTAATCTAAATCTACTTATCAGTATGCTATGTTAGCTGATACACACATACAGCTACATGCTACCGAAGGTCGGGGCCGGGTCATGATGCTACACACCCGGCCCCTAATCAGGCTGATTAACCCGAGAGAGAAAAGGGCCGCTTGAAGACGGCAGTGTGAGAGAGAGTGAGATTTACGGGCAGCTGTCCGACACCTGTGTGTGTGTTTGTCTTTATGGTTCAGTTTTATATGAAACTAATATTTATATTGTCAAGCCGGTTCTAGCCTCCTCCTTTCCATTAATCCCTTTACGCTGGTGTCGGACAGCTGCCCGTAAATCTCTCTCTCACACTGCCTTCTCCAGTCGGCCCTTATCCCTCTCGGGCTTCATCGGCCTGACTGGGGCCGGGTGTGCGGAATCTCGACCCAGCCCCGCCCTCCGCCCTGCCACACCAGCGTATTTGCTTAAATTTATCCTGTATACCTGCAAGGTAGCTTGCAATTCGTAGGGCTAATTTGTTTTAAATTGAGTTACACACCGTTCACACACTGGCAAAAAAAAGAGTTACATACTGCACCTTTAAGTAATTTATATATTTATTTGTGTCGTGAGAATCTCCATAAAGTTTCTGGAAATACAGCACATGTTGCTTATATTAACAACATGTTTATGGGTAATTTATACTGAAAATAAAACTTGTTTTAAAATACTATTATTAAAAAAATGACTCATTATAAAAACGAAAAACGTACAGCCATATTAGAATTTTTTTTTTACCTTAAATTCATTTTAACAGGCATCCACAATTCAATTCTTAGTGATGAAAACCCTGTCAAGTGTTAGAAAACTTTATCTGACCCCAAAGGATTGAGAGCTCTGGTTCAGTGCATGTAAAACAGCGCAGGGATGTGAACAGAGGTGACTACATTACAGCACCGTGTGTTAACCCCTCTGCAAAGGCAAGCATGACCTCAGGCTATCCTTTCAAACAGTTCTCTTGAAACTCACGCTGAACTCATAAATCTCAGTGCAAAGCTTGCGTTTGAAGACCTAAGTAAGGTTCTCTGGAGACGGGAAAGTTGTGGGCATGCCTTTCACCATGAAGCCTCTCTTCGTGAAGTGTTACAGGTGCAAATTGCTTGTACAGAAGTCTTGACTTTACCAGTCAAACATGGTGCCAACATCCTGGCATACATACTACATTAAAAGTATATTGAGGCTTCAAGTGCACACAAGGTCTAAAATGAACATGCAACAAGCACCAAATGTAAGTTAAAAATAGACTTTGGCGAGTAAATAACAGTTTTATTTATTATACATTTTTTTAACTTATTTAATATGTAATATTCTCGCAATTAAACTGTTGATCTAATTTGTAGTTTTCTACAAATTGACCATGCAATTGACCCTCTTTGCTATTTATTTAGTTATACATTTTTTAAAGTTAGAGTAATAAGCTCTTAATTTCAGGTATGCCATTTAATCATGAAATCCTTAAAAATGCCTTCAGAGTTTAAGGGATTAGATCAAATTGTAATAATAATAATCTTGAAGCTGCAATATAGTACACACAGATTAAAACATCTGTCCAAAATTAAAACACGGCAAGCAGCAAATTGGCAAATTGGCTTTGGCAAGTAAATAAAACAGTTTTACTTAAGTTTGATTTATTACTCATTACATTTATTTATTTATTTATTTTTGTTTTATTTATTATATTATACAAGTAATAGCACACGAGCAAGAATGCGATATGTCCCTATATCAGCACTGCTGTGATTCGGCCGCAGGCACGAGTGCCGTAAGTAATTACAGCAGTGCTGATATAGGGCCATATAGCACGATTGCGAGTGTGATTATTGCTTATATACAACAGTTCAATTAACAAGTCAATTTTAAAAAATGAGGAAAAACTGAGTACGGTCATAAAAACGCATTTGTACATGGAACTACTGTCTTATGCAACGGATCAGAATCTGGCGTTGCTGGTTCAAAACAAATGATGCGTCCAAACCTCTGTTAGTAATTTAAAAAGTTGCTTGTGCTCTTTCTAACAAGTTATTGGATAAACAAGGATGGATTGGTAGGTGTGTGCATGTGTGTGTGTGTGTGTGTGTGAGAGAGAAAGAGAGAGAGAGAGACAGAGCGTGTGCGATCCCCTGTTGCCACTCCCAAGCAGAGATGCTGTCAGCTTTCTGAAGATCAGCTTTCTCAGTGTAAAAATAGCATCAAAGCAGGGTATTCCTCTCTATTTCATGGTAGCCGTGCAACAGACATTCACTATAGAAACAGCGATGTCCTCCACAATTTTAAACAGTATGTATCCAATGTGGAAACTCGGTAAGTGCCTCGAGTTCTGTAATCAATCAGTCTGTTGTGTCTCTCAGCTGGGATGAGCCTTAATCCTGATTTTGTTCATTTAAAGCTGTTTAAAACAATGCCCTAGCTTAAGTAATGTAGTGGCAATACCAGTGATCACGGAGCGCTGTTCTATGTAAACAATGACTAACCGATTCGCTTTACATCACCTAACTGGCTCATATTACACACAAAAATTATCATTTGCCACCAGATGGCAAAAATATGTAATTAAAAAAATAAAGACAGTAACTTCTAACAGATATGCACTGCTCTTACATTTGAGTTTAGACCAACATGAACACAAGCGGAGTGATACACACACAGTGAAGCGTCCGAGATGGTGTCAGACCATCAGTGCTCATGGAACGTCTCTCATCCAATCAGATTTGAGGACCAGAACTAACTGTTGTATGTATATATATATATTTAAGCAATATCACAATAAAAGCAATAATAATCTTACCCTCTTTGATCTACAGTAAATAAACAAACAAACTGCCCAGTAAAGTGTTTTCTTCACAAAATTCCCCTATATCACTGAGGGTAAGATTATCAAACAAGTGGAACATTTACAATCTAACCATCTCCATGTTTTTGTGACAGGTGGCATTTCACAGAGAAAAGGAGTCTAGCTCATATTTATATGATGCTGCGAGTGATAAAATTAACTGCGCTGCTTGTCACAAACTTTCAAGGTAAACAGCTAAATAATCCCATTGTCATATGGACAAGAATACAGTTTGAACAAGAATACAGCTGTACATTTATGCTCTAAGCTGTTGAATGTGATCTTTTGTGACATAACCATGTTGCAACATTGAAAGATGCAACTATCGCTACCAGGCTGTCATAAGGAGTGATGTACCTTATTTATTAATGTGTTTAGGTCACTGAAAACATTAATACAAATGACTAAACTGTCAAAGAACGCTTCACGTGTACTGATAAACATAGCTCATGGTCCTTGAGAGAAATTAGTGAGCTAAACCCCTCTAGGTGCGGAAATGTATCTGTTTTTTCCCCATCAATGCTGCATCTACAAAGCACAAATTGTTTTAATCAAAACACTTTATATTACAAATGCTCAGCTGCACAAACAAACTGGCACAAAACATCTTAGTAAAAATCTGCACTTGCTTTAGGGTATTATCTGTGCATTCCAGCAGGGAATGGCCACTGGCACACCACCAGGGAACAAGCCATCACTTTGGGAATGAGAAACCGCCACAGCTGGACATGTCTGTTTACTGCACCACAGCTCAAAAAAAGAGAGAAAGTTTAAAGACATGGCCCCAACTAGCTCTCACACACACACTGTTCATGCCAGCACATTCGTTAGCCGAACGCAGCAAAGAAAAACAAATGTTGTATGAGAGTGCGTTCAATAGAGGTGGGCGGAAAAAAACGCAAAACAAAACATTATTTAAAAGAATTGGGATATTTTACCTCACCCTTTTGTATCAATATTAACACCAATATATTCTGTTGCATTTTCACATTGATATTTTGAAAAGAAGATTGAGTGCCACTCAAGACTAGCACGAAAGAAGATGAAACGTACTGCGGCATTACGTCAATGAACTTACTATTATTTCTAATTACACAAAACGCAAACACAGTACGAGCTAGAAAGTTTGTTTCGTTTCTAATGAGGTCCGTACAGATCCTCAGTACAGCCAGACAGCAAGACTTTTTGTTTAATGATGAACACCAAGGCATGCTATTGTTTTTTTCACTAATGTTGATGTGCCTTTACTTCTCACTACTTCTATGGCTCTATGACAAGTTCAACAGTAAAGTTGGAAGTTTAAAGGAACAGGTCGTCAAAAAATTTTACTTGTCTCATAATTTACTTGCCCTCAGGCCATCCCAGATGTGTATGACTTTCTTTCATCTGCTGAACACAAATTAACATTTTTAGCACTGTCGGTCAAAAATGTTGGTAAGTGAATGGGTGCCAAAATTCTGAAGCTCAAAAGTCCACATAAGGGCAACATAGAAGTAATCCATATGACTCCAGTGGTTTAATTCACATCTTTTGAAGCGATAATATAGGTGTGGATGAGAAACAGATCAATAGATAAGTCTTTTAACAATAAATTCTCCTCTATGCTCAGTCAATCCCTCACTTTCACATTCTTCTTTTTCTGTTTTTGGTGATTCACATTCTAAATGCATATTACCTACTGGGCAGAGAGGTGCATTTAAAATAAAAATTATTTAAATATCAATCTGTTTCTCACCAACACCTATCACATTGTGTCCGAACTCATGGATTTTACCACTGGAGTCTAATGGAATACTTTTATGCAGCTTGTATGGGGATTTTAAAACTACAAAATGTTGCCACCCATTCATTTGCATTGTATGCCCCTACAGAGATGAAATATGTTTTAAAAAAAATCTTCCTTTATAGGTCACTTCCTGTTCCTGACAGCATGCTGCACGAGTGTTTGTAGCATGCTATTCTGCTTCATTCATCATTGCCATTTTACAGTATGATTTTCCGGCTTCTACTGTTTCATCTGTGTATATTATACCATGCGCACCCATTTCTCAAATTGTTTACTTGCTTTTTTCAATTTTCATGTCTCAACAGCATGCATTCATTCTCCACTGTGTTTTACATGGATTATTGCATCAATCTCAAACATCTGTTGATTAGCAACCACATCAATCTCAAACAATCACCGGTCAAGAACAACAAAACAACAACAACAACAACAGCAAACAATTGAGGCAAGTCATGGCATACGCTCATGTTATTGCTTCCTGCATTACATGCCACATGTTTACTATAGCTTCTTCCATCAGCAGTGAGGGATTTGCATGTTATACATGTAAGGAATTAGTCAGGCTGACAGAGAAGTTTAATGAGCAAGAGGCATGCATCCAAACAACTAGTGGAGGTCAGTGAGAAAGAGAAGCTGGTAGATACTGTTTCGGATGTGGGAAGAACAGCGAGCAACACACACACTTTGGTTCCGGCTCTAGAGCCTGCGCAGCACAGCGACTAGGTGATATTTTAGTGGCATACTCGCTCAGAAAAGTGACACCACTCTCCCATTCCTTTTAGGGTTTCTAATCGCTTCTCCCTACTCAGTGATGCACACACTGATAATCATGTTGAAAGAGCCCTAATAATTGGTGACTCTATTGTAAGGAATGTGGAACTAGAGACTCCAGACAACTTTGTTAAATGCATTTTGGGGGCTCGGGTGTCTGACGTCAGATAAAACTAATGATGTCTGGCTTCGCCAGTCGAGATCACTAGAGACAATGTTAAAGTGTGAACTTGAAAAAGTTATGTCAGACACTGTAATATGCTCTGGTCCCCTCCCTGCTCATCGTGGTGACATCATATATATGACGTTGCAGTACACTAATTGTAAATGAAATTATTGTAGATCATAGTTTGGATGCACTCTGTTTGACTGAAACCTGGCTTAAACCGGATGAATATATTTGTTTAAATGAATCTACTCCCCCAGGATATTGTTATAAATATGAGCCTTGTCTGAATTGTCGAGGAGGAGCAACGTTTTTGGTGTTACTCAGTGACAGGATATAAATGTAAGTCTTTTGAACTAATAATGCTTAATATGACACCATCAGATATAAATAAAAAGTCTCTGCTGTCTTTTGCCCTTGCTAAAGTATATAGATCACTTGGGCCTTACTCTGGTTTCCTTGGTGAATTTGCAAATTTTCTATCTGATCTAGTAGTTAATGATAGAGCTTTAATCGTTAGTGACTTCAACATTCACATAGATAATGAAAATGACACATTGGGATTAGCATTTATTGATATTCTCAACTCTCTTGGAGTCAGACAAAATGTGACAGGACCAACTCATCACCATAATCATATGCTAGATTTAATTCTGTCATTTGGAGTTGATGTTGATAATATAGAAATTCTGCCGCAGAGCGATGACATCTCAGATCATTGCATTGTCTCTTGTTTGTTGCGATCAGCTAATGTTCCTCAATCTACACCACGCTATTGTTCAGGTAGAACTATTCTTTCGACTACTAAAGATAGCTTCACTAATAATCTTCCAGATCTATCTCATACACTTAGTAAACCCCAAAGCCCAGACGAACTTGATGAAATAACAAAAAATAAATAAATACAGTCGCCCCCCTTTGATTAAAGAATATTCAAGAAAAAATCCATGAACCATGGTACGATGATCACACTCATCTCAGAAAATGTAGTGCAAGTGGAAGAATACAAAATTAAAGATATTTTGCGTTGCATGGAAGGACAGTGTCTGTAGCTAAGACAGACACTAAAAGCTGCCAGGTCAACATATTTTCGCAAACTCATAGAAAATAACCACAACAATCCTAGGTGTTTATTCAGTACTGTGGCTAAATTGGTTAGGATTAAAGCATCGACTGAACCAGATAGCAGCACAAGAGTAATGACTTCATGAATTTCTTTACTGCTAAAATTTCAAAAATCCAAAATAAAATATGAATTATGCAATCATCTGTCATAGCACCTCAGAAAACAGTGTCTCATAAATATTCTCACAAGTAACGTCAATCTTTTGCTGTCATAGGCCATGAAGAGCTAACAAAACTTATGTATGTTAGATCCCAACACCAATACCAACTAAGCTCTTAAAAGAGGTATTCCCAGTAATCTCAGAACCTCTTCTTAATATTATTAAATCCTCGCTATCCTTTATGAGATGTCCCAAGAAACTTTAAAATGGCAGTTATCAAACCCCTTATTAAGAAGCCACAGCTTAATCCTGGAGAATTGGCTAATTACAGTCCTCCCAACTATGTTCATTTCTAACAATTTCAGTCAGGATTTAGGCCCCATCACAGTACAGAGACTGCACTTATCAGTTACAAATGACTTGCTCTTATCATCTGATCACAGCTGCATTGCTCTTTTGCTTTTAGGTCTGAGTGCTGCCTTTGCCATGATAGATCACGACATTCTCTTGAATAGTCTAGAGCATTATGTTGGCATTAGTGGACTTGCATTAGCATGGTTTAGGTTCTATTAATCAGACTGCTACCACTTTGTATGTGTAAACAAGGAATTGTCAAATCAAACAAAAGTTAAGTATGGAGTGCCACACAGGGATCAGATTTAGGACCTCTGTTTTTTTCCTTATGCATGCTTCTCCTGGGAGAAATTACAGGTATCATGGAATAAGTTTCCACTGTTATGCTGATGATACCCAACTTCATATTTCTTCTAAACACAATGGAAATTCACAATTCTCCAAATCAGCAGAATGTATCGATGAAATCAAAGATTGAATGGCCATACATTTCCTTCTACTCAATTTTGACAAAACAGAGGTTCTAATGATTGGACCAAAAACCTCTCAAAATAAGCAGCTAAAATATAATTTGACTCTCAATTGATGTACTGATATGTCGTCTTCTTCAGAGAACATAGGTGTCCTTTGAAAATCTAATTTCCTGTGTTTGTAGAACAGCATTCTTGCACCTCAGAAATATTGCTAAATTACGACACATGCTCTCTGTTGCTGATGCCAAAAAAATGTATGAACGCGTTCATGACCTCAAGACTAGATTATTGTAATGCATTACTAGGAGGATGTCCAGCATGTTCAATAAATAAACTTCAATTGGTTCAAAATGCAGCAGCCAGAGTGCTGACTAGAACCAAGAAATATGATCATATTAGCCTAATTTTATCGTCATTACATTGGCTACCTGTTAAAATTCTGTTAACTACATACAAAGCTTTGAATGTTGTAGCTCCACAGTACTTAAGTGACCTTCTGACACGCTATATTCAGTCACGTTCATTATGATCACAAAATTCTGGCTTGTTAATAATTCAAAGAATATCAAAATCCACAAAAGGAGGTAGATCCTTTTCATACTTGGCACTTAAACTATGGAATGGTCTCCCTAACACGGTTCGGGACTCAGACACACTCCCTCAGTTTAAGTCTAGACTAAAGACTCATCTATTTAGCCAGGCATACACCTAATTTATCCTTCAACTCACAATATGGCTGCCTTAGTTAGGTCTGCAGGAACCAGAAACATCCATCATGATATATAACTCCGGCATCTACGCTAATATAATCCTATTTGTTTCCATGTCGAACATCCTGAGGTTACCAGAGCCTACCAGATCCAGCTCCATGTCGGACTCCACTGCTACATGTCGTTGAGAGATGATGACAAACTACAGCCGGTGCTAGCCAGACATCACTTCAGTTTTTGACTTCAGAGGATGAACTGATGCCAGCTGCAACTGTAAAACATCGGAGACTTCGTATGCCACTGCCTGAACCTTGGACTTAGGATGGACCCCACCGAACCTCACCGAAATGGCCTGTGATGCACCTCTTCATTTATCTCTGCCTGCATCACATTTGTCTATTGATGTACTACACTCTTGAAATGGAAAACAAATACTATCATTTAATTGCCATAAAAAGCCTTCATCAGCCATCTTCTGCAGTTAATCCAGGATAGACTTCAAAGACATTGGTCATTAATCTTAAAGTTAATCAAAAATATTGCATTTTAATTTTTAAAACACTGGACCTTAACGCTTACTTAATTTACAAATTTTAAACCATGACTTGTACTGCACATAAATAATTAATATTGGCATTATATTCATGCTGTTAGCCAGAGGGGAACTGGCCCCCACAGTGAGTTTGGGTTCTCTCACGGTTATTTTTCTCCACTAACCAACATCTTATGGAGTTTTGTGTTCCTTGCCAGAGTCGCCTTCGGCTTGCTCACAGGGGTTCAAAATACAATTATTATTTAATTTACATACATATTTTACAATCAGATTTAATCAAACTACACAATGATTACTGTGACACATTATAGATATTACAGTTTCATTTTTTTGTTTTAGTTAATGCATGATTTCCTTTTAAAGCTGCTTTGAAATGATGCGTGTTGTGAAAAGTGCTATACAAATAAAAATGACTTTTTTTTTCATGAGAGAATTACATTTTTTGGGTGAACTATCCCTTTAATACTTGCTGTGCAAAACAACAAAGTTCAATAAAGATGAGATTATAAGAGGTGAAGGAAAAAAATCTATATTTTAAAATATGTAGATATTTTACCTCACAATACTTTATCGATATTCAAAGTTAATTTTGTTGCATTTTTTTCCAAGTTATATTTTTATTTAGCATGAGAGAAGACAAAATGTACTATAACGTTAGGAAAATGAAGACACTTATTTTTTTATTCAACAAAAATGCAAACGCACATGAAGACACAACGTCTTCTGAATGGGTTGCCTTCATGTATATCACTTATGTTTTACACAGATGATCTTTCCAACCCACTTACGCCTAGATAAGTGCATCCTTACATGAAAATAACTAAACTTCAATGCCACGCCACTGACTTTGCACATATTGCATAGCACTGCGCTTAAGATGCAGTGGTCCTTAAAGGGATTAGCCACTCAAAAATGAAAATTCTCTTATCAGTTACTCACCCTCATGCCATCCTAGATATGTATGACATTCTTTCATCTGCAGAATACAAATTATGATTTTTAGAAGAATATTACAGATTTTTAGGTCCATACAATGCAAGTGAATGGGTGCCGAATGTTTGACACACCAAAAAGCACATGAAGGCATCATAAAAGCAATCCATACAACTCCAGTGTTTTAATCCATATTTTCAGAAATGTTGTTATAGATGTGGGTGAGAAACAGAACAATATTAAAAGTCCTTTTTTGCTTGAAATTCTTCTCCCTGCCCAGTAGGGGGCGATAAGGATGAAGAATGTGAATCACCAAAAACACAATAATAAGAGTGTAAAAGTGATCAGTTTCTCATCCACAGCTATAGCATCGCTTCTGAAGACATTGATTTAACCACTGGAGTCTCATGGATTACATTTATGCCGATTAATGTGACTTTTGGAGCTTCAAAATGCTGGCACCCATTCACTTGCATTGTATGGACCAAAAGAGCTGATAAATTCCTCTTAAAATCTTCATTTGAGTTCAGCAGATGAAAGAAAGTCATACACATCTGGGATGGCATAAGGATGAGTAAATGAGAGAATTTTCATTTTTGGGTCTGGTTTCAAATGATAGAAATCAATAGCGTACGATACTCACTGCCTTACAGTGGAAATAGAGTTTGTATTATTTCTCAGAGACAAATGTGGGCTTCAGGCAAGATAAATGGTATTTTTGAAGGGAGAGAAAAAAGTCTTAACTGAAAACTGTTCAGCATTACTCATTCGCTGCATTCTCTTTTCTTGAGACACCCTGAGCTCACCTACTATTCACAACCTTCAAAGGATTGTTGTTTACCCTTTGGCTGTTATTTTTGCAAATGGAGAATTTTTTTAAAGAAGCTTTATGCAGCTCTTGCCATTAAACAACAATTCATTATGACCTACAGCAAAATGTCAAACTCCAGAAAAAGACAAAAAAAAAAGAAAAGGATCATAAAATGAGTCCATATGACTTGAGGCACATATTTCGAGTCTTCTGAAGCCATACGATAGCTCTACATTTATACATTTACATTTATGCATTTGGCAGACGCTTTTATCCAAAGTGACTTACAGAGCCCTTATTACAGGGACAATCCCCCCTGGAACAACCTGGAGTTAAGTGTCTTGCTCAAGGACACAATGGTGGTGGCTGTGGGGTTCGAACCAGTGTCCAGTGAACTCTATGTGAGGAACAGATCGAAATGTAAGATTATTAGCTTGCCCTCCACTGAATCTTGCGTCAAGTCTGCATATGTGTCCAGAATTTAAAACTGGTGACTATGCATGTGAGAACCAATCCCTTTTTGACGTCAATGACTTTGATGTGCCATTTTTAAATATGTTTCCTTATCGTGTGGATTCAGAATAATTTGAATATGGTGCACTAGTCAAATACTTTTCTTACACTTCAATGGTGTTTTTTGTCCTTTTTGGAGCTTGACAGCCTCTATGAACTGCCTTTGAACTGGTTGAAGATACCACTTTTGCATTACTCTGAAATAATAAACCATATGGATTTAGAATTACATGAGGGTAATTAATGACAGAAAGTTCCTTTTAGGACAAACAATTCCTTTAAACAAAGCAATGTGGAGAAGATTCCAATCAGCTCTTCATATTCCTCTCCTCTGTGTTCTTCGTTATGCCATGCCATCTTCTGGCTTGCTGATGTCTGCACCCTATGTATGAGCTTGCAGGCATCGAATGCTGCTCTTCTGCCGTGTCCAGGGACAGATTATGATTAGCAAAGGCCCTGGGGCCAATTATCTCCAAGGGCCCCCCTCCACCCAAAACTTGTTGAGCGGGGAGTTGGGGGGGAACCCCCCATTCATTGTTCATGCCCAAAAGGGTTTTCAAGTGGGGGGGTCACCACACTAGGTTGTGCAGCCTTAAAGACCAGGGCACCCCCAGGCAGTCAAGCACCCCCTGGTAGTCAAGGGCCTCTGGGCACTGGCCCCATTGGCCCGGTCGGTAATCCATCCCTGGCCGTGTTTGATAGGTGCTATTAAGCGTTGCTTAACTGTTCTTTTGGATCTGCATCAGTGTGGCAGGGCGGGGCCGGGTCGTGATCCTACACACCCGGTCCCGTATTAGGCTAATCAAGCCTTCGAGAGGGATAAAGGTTGACTGCAGAGGATCGTATGGGAGAGAGAGATCATTTACGGACATGTCCATCATGTGTGTGTTTATGTTGTCTTAAGTTTCTCATTAAAATATTATTTATAATCGTCAAGCCAGTTCTCGCCTCCTCCTTTCCATTGATCCCTTTACAATCAGATACACTTAATCTGCTCTGATTCTCCACCCACCTGAGACTCACCTCCTCCAAAAACTCTACTCTGACGTTTAAGGATTCACATATCCGGCTAGACCTCTGTGCGGGCCAGGTCAAAAAGCCAAGTAGCATCATTTTATTGTAGTATAACCTACAGAGTCATAACTATGTCTAAATATATTACTAAATAGGGGCATGTTTCCAGCACCAAGACATTTCTACACTCAAAGCAAAATATTACAGTGCATGAACAACAACAGCCAAGCAGATCACACACTCACTGAGCACTTTATTAGGAATACTATACTAATACTGGGTAGGGCATCCCTTTGCTCTCAAAACAGCCTCAATTCATCGTAGCATGGACTCCACAAGATGTTGGAAATATTCCTTTGAGATTCTGGTCCATGTTGACATGATTGCATCACACAACTTCTGCAGTTTTCTCAGCTGCACATTAGGGCTGCAACTAATGATTATTTTGATAATGAACTAATCGAACAATTATTTGAACGATTATTCAACTATTCGGGCGATTATTGCAAAGATTAATCATTAGCTCTTAGCAGACTATTCAGCTTGTGCCCCGACTTAAAAGGTTGTAATAAACATGCTTACAAACAATAAAGAGGACAACATAATCCTTTAAAAATACCTCTAAATTACATTCACTGAATTACAAGGAAAAAAACATTTTTTATTATGTTTAATTCATTAAAAAACTCACTGCAAAAATAAATCATATGATAATCAAGAATTTTTTATCTTGTTTTCCATTTAAATGATCTAAAAATCCTTAAAACATGATACATTTACTTGAGAAGCAACATATAATATATATAAATATATATATAAGTGTATTTTGTATATATGTGTATTTATCACTTGATTATACTTCTGCCAGTGCAGTAAAGAAAAATATACTCATATACAAGATATATTCTCTAAAAGTCTAAATATCTTATATGATGCTTATCAGGTAAATGTATCTTGTTATAAGTAGGCTATTTTTCGATATATTTAAAAATATTAAAATATTAAATATTGTATTCAACATTCTCCAATAAAAAATGCATTCTGCAGTATAGCTCTTAAAGTCAATGTATTTTGTTTTAAATGAATTTTAGACATTATTTGTGGAAAACAAGCCAAAAAGTCTAATCAAAAATGTATTTTGTTGCCGTGTATAATGGGCTAAGACTACACTCTCTCACCTTTATGTTCTCTTCAATCCATCTTTAACTCACAAAAACAAACTCTCTCTTCTTAATAGAGCTGCATATTGCCAATTTTCTTCACGATAAGATACACACCATGAAATAAACAGTATATTATGATTCAATACGTCACAAGCAATCATGTTATAATCTAGCTGCAGCAAACGTGCACAAGAGACAAGTGTCCCCGTGCTACAATGTGCATCAGTCAGGTGCAGTTTTAATCTCTACCCTTTTCACGTGAGTCATAGAAGCGGCACTGACCACACAGGGAAATGTCATTTTCTGAGTTTGTTTATGACCCACAGTTTTGAGCAGGGTGGGACAGAGAGGCGTCTGGGTAGAGCAAGGATGGGGGGAATGAGGAATCAGGTCCACCTGTGTGCCACATCGGTCTCTCATTCCAGTGAGAGGGCAGCGGGAGTATTTAAGGAGAGGAGACAGCGGCAGAGAGAGAGAGAGAAAATGAGAGAGAGAGACCACAAAGTTGTCTCTCTGTGTGTCAGTGTTATGCGGAAAAGCAATATGTGTTGGAGCTGCTGAAAAGCAGCTGTGTTGTAGTGTTTAATGTACACTGAAAAGTGCCACATTATAGTGTCTTACGTGTTTGTCAAGCTGGTCCCAGCTTCCTCCTTGCCCATCTTGTGAACTTTGTTACATTGGTGCCGAAACCTAGGAAGGAGGAAGGATGTGCCTTCAAGGAGTCCTTGCCACTGACTGAGGATTGCTTGATCCGGTGGCACTGGAGCACCGCATCAACCGGCAAATGAAAGGGACAACTGAGGGGTCAGTGTTATCACCTGGCGTCATGGACAGAAGCACAGTGAGCTCTCCCTCCCCCTCCTCTCCCTCATCTTGTTCCCAGGAAGTTGTGGGTCATCCTGATGCACCTACGCTCCCTCCTTAGAAATGGGGGGTGTAGGTCCCAGGCTGGAGATTTCCCAGACCTGAGTTTGGTGATGGGGGTATGTGGCGAGTAGGGCAGGGCCGAGAGGGCATCTGGGTAGAGCGAGGCTAGGAAGATTAGTGGTGAATGAGGTCCACTTGTGTGCCAGACCGGTCTCGCGTTCCAGTAAGGGGCAGCAGGAGTATTTAAGGAGAGGAGACAGCGGCAGAGAGAGAGACACACACGAAGCTGTCTGTCTGTGTGTCAGTGTCGTTAGTGTTATGCTGAAAAGCAATATGTGTTGTAGTGTTTAATGTCCACTGAAATGTGACAGAGATTTAATGGACATAAACATGCTCGGCTCGATATATGAAAATCTTTTATATGTGCGATGTGAGCAATATTACTGTCCTGAATTTTAAACAATTTGGCCAATTGTTTCCATTGATTGGTGAATTCTAAGGCAACAATTTACGTCTATAACATTTCTGTGACATTACACTCACTTGTATAATGCGTTTTGGGCACAGCGATTAATAATGTGTATTAAAAATCTTTGATGCTTGCCCAGTCTCAAAGCCCACAGCACATGCCTGGTACAGAGGGGTTAACGTAGCCTTTCTTTCAACTCGAACAAGTCTGGCCACTCTCCGCTGACCTCTCTCATCAACAAGGTGTATCCACAGAACTTCCGCTCACTGGATGTTTTTGGCACCATTTGGAGTGAAAATTCCAGGAGATCAGCAGTTACAGAAATACTCAAGCCCATCTAGCACCAACAATCATTCTATGCTCGAAATCACAGAGGTCAAATGTTTTGCCCTTTCTGATGGTTGATGTGAACATTAACTGAAACCCCTGACCCGCATCTGCATGATTTTATGAATTGCATTAATGCCACATGATTTTCTGACCACACAAATAACTTGGTATACTGTAGGTGGTCTAATAAAGTGCTCAGTGAGTTTATGTCATGTTTATTATAATGCAATGTGGCGTGGGAATATGGAACAATGAGATTATATTGTGGGTGGGGCTAACAAGCAAAGCCTGAACACTGAAGCTTCATTAAATAAAACAAAAATGAAAATGAAAATAAAGATTATATATGGTTTAAATAAGGTATTTGTAAACATTAGTGTGGCGATGTGGGCGTGTCCGAGCGACGTCTGTGGAGAGGTCAGGAGAGGAAGAGTGGTAAGGATTGACACCTGTGGGAAATCACCTCTAACAGCTGTTTTGTGTTGGAGTGAGAGCTGGAGAAGGATAAAATGGCAGGCCAAACTGCCAGAGGGGAGAGAGAGAAACACACAAACCTCACTGTGTATGTTTATGTTGTGCTGAAAAGCAAACCGTTTTGTGTTACACTGAAAAGTGCTTGAATAAAAGACTTAAGTTGGACATTTTACCCGGTCCTCGCATCCTCCGTCAGTAAAGAGCTAGTGATCTGTCACAATTAGTTAACATGAAATAACAATGAACAAAACTTATAAACACTGGTTAATGTTAATCCCAAAATACACTAGTACATATGTTCACATTAGTTAATGCAGTATGAACTTAAATGAACTAATATTGGACAATTATGATTAATAAATATTGTTAAAATTATTGTTCAGTCTTTGTTCATTCATAATATCTAAAGGATTTACAAATGTACTGTAAATGCATACAATTTTGTTACCGTTACATCTGTAAATACAAATTTCTATACAGTGTATTCAGTTATTGAGAAAAAAAAACCCTGCCCGCATCAGTCCAGAGCTGTAAAATCATTGTTAACGTATATTGGGGTCGGAAAATCCCTGTGCCGTCATATTCTATACGATTCCTTTGTGTTTTGATTTAGAGCCAGCGAATGTTTAACATGCCTCTGAGGCCGAGCTAAATATCAGACCTCACTGTTTCCTGTGAGCAAACACACACTTACACACTCTATTAACACACATACACACACTAGGCATTCAGCAAAAACCTCTGTTTTTCCCATCTGGAAGAGGTAAAGTTGGCACATGAAGCGTATTGCGTATGAAGGCACTTGAACTGACACTGGTTTCAGACAGTCTTCTGATCTAAAACAAATTCAAGTGAACTTAAGGCACAAACAAGACCATCAAAATATAAATAAAATAAATAAAATACAATTCTGATTCAGCATTTTTCTTTATTTTTAGTCTTGTTAGTCATTTATTTTTCTCTTTTTGTCATTTTATTTGTTTTTTAGTCATTCGTTTTCTAGTCAAAATATCTAAATATTATCAGAAAAAGACGATATAAAATGATATAATATAAATATCAAATAAATAATAATAATGCAAAATAAGCATGAGATTTGAATTTTTTTTAATGATTTTTAGGCTTAAAACAAAACGAAAAATACACTTAATTCAAAGAGAAATAAAGTTAATTTTGTATTAGTATTATTTATTTTTTATAAATATTATTTAATATATTTGATATTGTTTTAATGATATTTAGACATGTTTTTATATACATTTCGATATTAATGTGAAAACAAAAAACGTAACTTTTTTTGTTTTTGTTGCAGTGAATCAAATATCTAGATAATACAGTGCCTATTATTGAATTAATAAAAATTATAAAGCAGATAATTAAAAACATAATGTTTTCAACTGTTCTTTATTACAAAATGTTAATAAATTTACATGAACCTTCTTACCTCATGCACAATTTTGGGATAAAATACAATAGTCAGTGAAGGACACACCTATTCTGCTTTCAAACTGAACAGATAAATGCATCTCAGAAAGGATCTAATGCAAATATTACATTCTGACATCTCTTGATGCCTTCCTACCTCCGTATAAAGCCTGTCAAGGCAACATTTTATGACACAACCAGAGAGAGATTTGGGAGTTAATCTAGCATCAGATTTCTGGCTCTGGAGGCCCAATGTGTAACTCATCATTGAAGGAAAAGTCTGTTAAATACAGATTAGTGATCCAGAGCAAATGTCAAGCTTGGCGACTACCACTGCCTCACTCTGAACCACTATCAACTGTGTGTGTGTGTGTGTGTGTGTGTGTGTGTGTGTGTGTGTGTGTGTGTGTGTGTGTGTGTGTGTGTGTGTGTGTGTGTGTGTGTGTATGACTAAATTCTTCTGTGATGCACGATTTTGCCTCTCTGCTCCACGTGCATGCATCTGTTACCAGCATGTTTGAAAGATCCCACACAGCAGTTTCCAAATGCAAGTACAGCCAGTTCTGTTGTCTTTCTTGCCAAATATGCTGTTTTAAGACAATGCAGCTGGTCTGTTGCACTTTTAGGATCCTTAAAGCATGAAGAGATCATCTGAGAGGTTTTTACCTCTTGATAACACAAAGGGTGCGCGATTGAGCAGTTTAAAGGGATAGTTCACTTACAAATTAAACTTCCTTCATAATTTACCATTCCAAACATATGAATTTCTCTGGTTTGAACTGACAAAGTCTACGGTAACTCGGATAACCGCTCTGTACAATTGTGGTGAAATGTATAGCATCTCCGAATGCTGTTCTGAGATGCGGGCCGGTGCTGTTTTGGCAGCACGAGGGGGATCTACACAATATTAGGCAGGTGGTTTTAATGGCAGTTGAATTACTTTACATTTTTAGCACTAAACAATGTGTGTTCTGTGAGCTTCTCTCAAGGCGCTCTTGAATGTTCAATGGACGTCAAGATGTTTCCGGATATTAATTCATATTTTAACAGAATATTTTAAGTTGTGTGGGTTTGGAACGATATGAGGGTGAGTAAATGATGACAGAAATTACATTTTTAGCTGAACTATAAGTATACATTCTTCTCCTACTAAAATGGCTCATATAATTTGATCTTTGAAGAAATTAGAAACAAAAAGTTTGAATTCAATTTGACTTTTACTTGCAGAATGGATTGTTGCTTACTGGCTCAAGTCACAAACAAAAAACGATCTTCTCTTGTCATCTCCCATAACTCAAGTTCTCCTGCTTCCAGCTTACTCAAACAGGGTGTGGAGATCAAATAAACTGCAAATGCACGCAGAGTTCACAACCCAAACCAGCCACGGCAACAGCTGCTTTTACATGAACAGAATGCAACGCAAACGACACCCTCTTCCAACCACCATGGACGGCGTGTGCAACCACCAGCTAAACAACACAGAGTTGCTCATTAGCACCTCTAGGCTGTGAGTGTGTGTTTGTGAATGTGTGTGTGTATGTGTGTGTGTGTGTGTGTGTGTGTGTGTGTGTGTGTGTGTGTGTGTGTGTGTGTGAGTGTGAATTTATCACTTTATGGGGACCAAATGTCCCCATAAGGATAGTAAAACCCGAAATTTTTGACCTAGTGGGGACATTTTGTCGGTCCCCATGAGGAAAACAGCTTATACATCATACTAAATTATGTTTTTTGAAAATGTAAAAATGCAGAATGTTTTCTGTGAGGGTTAGGTTTAGGGGTAGGTTTAGGTTTAGGGGATAGAATATAGAGTTTGTTTAGTATAAAAACCATTATGTCTATGTAAAGTCCCCATAAAACTTGGAAACACAACTGTGTGTGTGTGTGTGTGTGTGTGTGTGTGTGTGTGTGTGTGTGTGTGTGTGTGTGTGTGTGTGTGTGTGTGTGAGTGTGTATTTATCACTTTGTGGGGACCAAATGTCCCCATAAGGATAGTAAAACCCGAAATTTTTGACCTTGTGGGGACATTTTGTCGGTCCCCATGAGGAAAACAGCTTATAAATCATACTAAATTATGATTTTTGAAAATGTAAAAATGCAGAAAGTTTTCTGTGAGGGTTAGGTTTAGGGGTAGGTTTAGGTTTAGGGGATAGAATATAAAGTTTGTACAGTATAAAAACCATTATGTCTATGGAAAGTCCCCATAAAACATGGAAACACAACATGTGTGTGTGTGTGTGTGTGTGTGTGTGTGTGTGTGTGTGTGTGTGTGTGTGTGTGTGTGTGTGTGTGTGTGTCTCACAGTGCTGAAGCTGGGAATGAGTCTGAGTGTGGAGCCGCTATCCAGAGCGAACGGGAGGAAGTGTTTCATGGCCAGTGAGGGCGGTACAGCAGGCAGAGGAGCTCGAACCAGTCCTGGCACCAGTCCACTCTGACATGGATTACCTGAAGATGAGAAGAAAAAAAGAGAGAGAGCGAGAGAGAGAGATCAGAAGTTTTGCAAATAAATTATAAGATGAACCCATTGCTGGTTTTATTGTGGTTCATCAGTGCACATTATAAAAAATAAAACAATCTTTCATCATAATCTTTCAACAAATGTAATAACTTGCTCCGCCTCTGAAAAAGCTTTCCTTTTCAGCTGACATCATCAAACCCTCTTACATTTTAGCCCCTCCCCTCCATCCACCATGGTCTTTGTATGTTGCATTCATTGTTTTTCTTTTGTTGTTTCGAAAGTGAAAAACAAAATATAAATTTTTTAAAAGAAATTGTTTAAATCCATATATTCAGAAGCAATATAATAGGTGAGGGTGAGAAACGGATCAAAATGTAAGTATTTTTTTACTCTAAATCTCCACTTTCACTTTCACTGTTCTGAAAGTCACATGCGGTGCCCATTTAGTTTCACTCTCACATCTGAAGTCGAAGGTTAAAGTGGATATTTAGAGTAAAAAGGATTTAAATATTGTTCTGTTTCTCACCCAAACCTATTATATAGCTTCTGAAGATATAGATTTAACCACTGGAGTCAAATGGATTCCTTTCATGTTTACTTTATGTGATTTTTGGAGCTACAAATGTCACCATTCACTTGTATTGTGATGACTTACAGAGCTGAGATATTTTTCAAAAAATCTTTGTTTGTGTTCTGCTGAAGAAAGAAAGTCATACACATCTGGGATGGCATGAGGGTGAGTAAATGATGAGAGAATTTTCATTTTTGGGGGAACTATCCCTTTAACATGATTTTATTGTGATGAGATCATTACTAACTTTTAGTGTAAAGTCCAATTTTACAATTTCTGTGCCATGATGACAAAGCTGCAAACTCTGAAACAACGGCAAAAACACAGTGTGTATATATATATATATATATATACACATACACATACACAAAGTATCAGTGCTCTACACCTAAAATCAATGTCAAATAAATGTGGATAAGTATGTTGTTCAAGCTAGTTACTCCAGCTTTAAACCAAACCCAAAAATCCAGTTGATAGCAATGTTGTTCCTGGACCAACAAGGTTACAGATCTAGAAAACATTATACAGGGCAAAATCCCAGTAAGTGTGGCATTCATGAGATCAATTCAAGCAAGACTTGATGATTCAGAACATTTATTTCCATTCATGGCACGCCACAATGCTTTGCCATTGCCACACACTTTGCCAGATTACTTGCCAACAATCCAGATACAACTAGATATGAAATGACATCATGATTCTCATAACATGTTCTCTGATATGCCGTTCACCATTTATCATGCTACCCCAGTACTATTCATTTTTGTGCAATATGCTTAGTGTCAAATAGATAGACCGTATTGGCTGTTATATGTAATAGCATTAGACAAAAACTCTAGGCCTAGCGGGAGAAACATAAACCAGTGGCGGAAAACAAAAGTAAATGGCTTGTTTTATTACAGTATGAGTTTGTGTGGGAGGGATTGGAAAGGCAGATTTTTATAGCACATTACATTACTACACCAACGAAGAAATAAAAAAAACAGGTTTCTGTATCCAAATGGAGACAAAGCCAAAGAAATAAAAATAAAGACAAAAATTAAATGCAGTGAAGAAAATGGGATTGCTCCGAGGTTACTCTTTCAAATCTCTGGGAACTTGATAGGAGTTCTTGTTTGCATTTCATTTAAATATCAGCTTTATATCAGATGTTTCTCCTAAAATTCCTTAGTAACTATTAATAATAATGAGACAAGTGTTGGCACACTGTAAGAACAGAGCTGTAAAATAACCTCAGCAGCAAAGCTCAGATCATTTAGTCTCAGGAGAACTTTTTGAGAATTATTTTAGTTATGTTGGCTTGAGAAATCTCTTGGTATCTTGGCAAAACCGAGCACAGTGTGAGGCATTGTTGAGAGCTCTTCTGAACTCTAGAACTTCAGCTAAAGTCTCCATTTGTGCTCCTCTCATTGCTGTCTATGATTAAGATATTGAAGAGGTCTCATTTGTGATGTTTATTTCAAATGGGTTTAGGTGTGATATAGCCAAAATAAAATCAATTAGTTTTCCCTCCTAGTTTTGATTGTTCTCCCTTTATTCTCATTGCGGACTAGAAAATGACATTTTATCTTTCCAAAGTGATAGTTTTCTGTGCACCATCTTAAAACTAATTACAAAACACACCGCAACTAATTCTTCTAGTCCTTCAGGTCCTTGGAGAGGCCAAATAAAAAAGAGAATAATAAAGAAACATACCCTTGTTAAAGGCATGGTTTAGTACACCACATGTCTTTGTGCAAGTGCAAGCACGTTTTCATTCTCCCTCAATAAAGCATGTCACCTCCAGGCCTTCACATTCACAACTTGACTCTGACATGAAACATGACATCAGGTTAGAAGAATGCCGTCACTGAGCCAGGCATTGAACACGAAAAAAGAATAAACAAACTGAGTGACAGCAGGAACTGCGGCGGAGGATTCGCTGCTCCGACATTAACCAGGAGGCCGTCTTCAGTGATAAAAGTATCTCTGTTTTATGTCCTTGGGGTTTTGAAAAGTGTTTCAAGTTTTGATTAATGATTATTCATTGTGTGCACCAAACAGCCAAAACATAAACGCTAGTGAACTCCTAAAAGGTGATATAAACTTTTAGCAGATATACAGCACACATTTAAAAAGTACAGGGGGCAGTGCCCCCTCAGCCAGACCACTGTCCCCCGACTTAACTTTTAAATGTGTTTTACGTTTTTGACAGCCAGCTTGAACATTCAGCTCGGTTGTAAAATAAATTAAATGAATAAAGCAAATTCATCTATTCATCTATCAACTATTTGTGGCGAGTAATTGAACGTTTCAGGTGGGGACAGGAGTTACGCTGTCGGGCCAATCGACTGCTCTCTTCTTAATTAGAAAAATGTTGTCTGCCATGTAATTCAATCAGAGGTCAGAGGCTCAATGGCTAAAAGAAGGAAATGCATTTAAGAAAAGGAATTTACCTAGGATAAGCATTTAACTAAAGGCAGAGGTTATTTGCACTTAGTGTAAAAAGCAACAAAAAGCATATTCTGTGCACTAAGTGCAAACAGCGTTACTCTAGTGCAAATAGTGGCAGATACTCTTACACCCCTGTTTAAATACTAGCATACAGTATAGTGGCATCACTGCAGCTTATTGTTTATTTGGAGTCCCACAGACACCCTACACCAACCCCTACTCCTAGCCTTACCTTACAAAAATTAACCATGGTTTAACTACAGTAACCACAGTATCACCATGGTATTTTTCTAGTAAAATCATAGTGACCACAAAATTAAACATGGTTTCTATTAACTACTATTAACAACGCTACTGTAGTAACACCATGGTTAGTACATCAGAACTATATATTTTCCACCAAAACACATTGTTACTACCATAAAACCATGGTTCATTTTATAGTCAAATACGTCTCTCAACACCCCGACCTTCACTGTGACCAAATCACTGTGAGGAATCTCTTTTATTTGTTACTATGAGTAATATTAAAGGAAATATTAAGAGTAGAGACATGGGAAAAATGTAGGTCAAGAAGTGGGATTCGAACCCAGATCTCCAGCATGACAACATATACCATCGATACACCCAGAGCTACAACAGCCGAACATAGGGGCTCCGTTTGTGATAAAATCATGTATTTCCACCAGACTACTGGAGGGCAAATAGTCACTTAGGCTTTGTTCACACTACAGGAAAAATCAGATTTTTCCTCAAATCCGAGTTACATGTGGCCAGATCTGTTTTGTCAGTTCAGACAACAGTCGGTAATGCATTTGTATCCACTTTAGTTGAGTATATTCAGCATGCATGAGATTTTAGCAATGGATGTTTTACCATTGATTAAGCATTTCATGAGGGCAGTATCCAAATATGGACATTCTTCACAGACAATGGCTTAAAATTGGGAGAGGTGGCATATGCAATGTTTGTTGCATCCCATACAGGATGCCTTTTATCTTGGAGTCCTGTATTTTAGCATAGAGCAAAAAAAGATCCCATATTGAAGGCTTTGCGTCCCGTATTAAAGCATAAAAAGGACCCATGTCCTGTGATGAAATGCTCAAAATGCTCAAGCGTCCCGTATTCGCGTGACATTCAATACTTTATCACGTTGTGGTTTCTCACAACCGGTATGGGTTACTGCACCTTAGCACATATCTTTGGGTAAGTTAAGCCAATTTCTGTATCATTATAAGAGGTTTGCAGTGCTTTGCGTGCCCTGTAACATATAAATGACATATGGGTAGGGTGGCCGGGACAGTCCCGTATTAAAGCACTTTTCTAGTGTCCTGACTTATTCTGAAAAAATCGTGTTTTGCTCCGTATTTCCCCTCTCATAAACTTTCTCTATCACCTATTCAGCTTTCTTAGTCACACGAGTATTCTATTTTTTAAAAGCTATTTTTTTAGTTTTTTTTTGTGAAGCAAATTTCCAAATCTGACAAGGTGCATGCAAGTGAAGGACTTTTTGCTTATCATTCTGTTGTGCATGGCCATAGATTTCGGTCAGATGACTGCACTGCGAAATTAATCAAGATATTTTATGATCCGAAATTTTCTTCTGCCCGCACCAAATCTGAAGCTGTCATATGCAATGTACTCGCTTTTGTGCAGCTGGACTATCAGAAATTAATGCAGCATGGCAACACACATTTCATCTCTCTTGGTCCAGCTCTTGAAAGAATACTACACATTTCCAATGGTCGGCGTGCATACTTTCTTTCTCAAGAAAATGCCCAAAGAGACATTTTCAGTGATACTTGCATCAAACTTTAGATTTTAATGGTGTACTGGAGACAGTAGAGCAAGACCACATATCAGCCACAGAAGTGGCTTTGCACATTCAAGACCTGAGAAAAGTCTTGCAGGCTATGCTGGAGGAATCATTCATACCCTCTGACATTAAAAAGCAGTTGGATGCCCTGGTTGAAGCTGGTGACTTGCGAGCGGGTGATTTCTTTTGCGCAGTGAGAAACTTTTATTCAGCATTGGTTAATTACCTCCAAAATTGGAGATGCTCATTGGAGAACACAGAAAAACTTGAGTGGGCCCTACTGAGAGACATCCCAGATTGGAAAGACATTCAGAGCAGCCTCGAACACTTCTACTCCAGAATCACTGCTCTCAGTTTGACTGACGAAACCACGCTCTTTGATGAGTGGGCTTGCTCGAAAAAACATTGTCTCTCGTCGGCCGTGTCTGAGCGATGGACAGACGTTTTTCGTGAGCTCTGGAGAGCAAGACCGTAAACTTCGGTTTCTTAGCCAAGGTCGTTGAGTTTGTTTTATGCCTGCCTGGGACATCTGCATCTGTGGAGCGTGTGTTCTCATTAATGAACGCAGCATGGACACCAGATAAATCTCGACTAAGTGTAACAGTCATGAAGGCAATGCTATTCGTACGTCTTCATTTTGGACTGGACTGCGTTTCATCCAGAAGTGATGACCTCTATGCCCTGTTCCCTAAAGACCTTCCACTGCAAGAGTTTTGTAGGGCTGAAATGTGTAATAAAACAGGTTGAACTCACTCTTGAAGTCATTTTTATTGAAAGTTCAGTTTGTAACGATCCTACTGCATGGCCATCATTATTGTATTACATTCAAAGTGCCCTGTGAAGGCATTAATTATGCTATTCGGAGCACAGTATGTTTTCTCATCACGCAAAAGCAAATTATGAAAGAAACCTCACATGATATCCGATCTGACCGTTCAGACTGAGACGCATTTAGAAAAATCAGATTTTAATCCCATTCCAAACCACCTATGAATGTGGTTTGGATGAGGCTTGTAAAAATTGGACTGAATGTGTTTTTGTCCTGTTCAGACTACAGAAACATAAATGGATTTGATTGACAGCATCCAAAAAAATCTTTTTTTTCTTCCTGTGTGAACATAGCCCTAGTTATCCAATCTCTTAATACACTTCATTTTGAACCCATTAGCCAGTTTAATGTCTCTGCCCCATCGCAAAAAATTTAAATACGCCAGCTTTCATTTGATCAGTAGTTGACCCCAAATAAATCTGTCATGGCTGTCTTGAGTTTGGTCTGAGTAGTGGTGGGCGGAGTTAGTGTAAATAGCCTCTGTCAACAAGATGGGCTATTTGCACTTAGTGTAAACTAAATTATAAAACTAAAAAGTGCAAGCATAAGTGGAGAGATGTGTTCTTGAAGACAAGAGGTTTAACAGCAGCACTCGGTGAGTTCAGTTGTTTGTGAGTACAGCGGTTTACTACCTTTTGCTGTGTTTTGTTTATGAATATAAGTGTAGTTGTCTAAAACATTATTTAGGTTGATAAAAAGACAGAATTCATGCATTTATTTACATTTATGCATTTGGCAGACGCTTTTATCCAAAGCGACTTCCAGTGCACTTATTACAGGGACAATCCCCCCGGAGCAACCTGGAGTTAAGTGCCTTACTCAAGGACACAATGGTGGTGGCTGTGGGGCTCGAACCAGTGTCCTTCTGATTACCAGATTATACCAGTTATGTGTTTAGACCACTACACTACCACCAATCCATGCAGTCAAACAAACAAAATTCCCAGCAAAATTCCATCTAATTGAATAAAGTTTTGGAGATTTTATTCATTTAATTTTAAGATTTCTCAATTCAGTTTCATAACATTTTGTTTTGAAATGGAAACTCTTAAATATCAGAAATATTAAATATAGGCAATTTTTGGGAGTGTGCGTTCCAGAGAGTCATTTGATTAGACATATATTAGACAAAACATTTTCAGATTTTGCTTTTAATTTTGGGCATATTTTAAAGTGCTGACATGCCACGATTTTAGACACATGTATACAGGCAAAGGATAAAGAAACGTCTTCTGGCAGCAGCCTCTGATTCACAACAGTTACCAGGAAGCAGGGCTTGACTGGTAATCTGGCATCCCGGACATTTTCTCAGTGGGCCAACGCACTTTGGACTGCCATCGGGAGAACCGACCGAGCCGGTAGGTTGGCCACGAAACGGGCCGAACGGGCCTCGATAAGCTAAAATAAGCCTCCGCATTATAGAGAACGGACCACAAAACGGCGCCGCAATATGCCGAAAAGGTCCCCCGCTCGCACAACAACTTTAGGGCCGGTTGCAATGTAAAATCCCGGGCCGATTTCTCTTCCCAGTCCAGCCCTGCCAGGAAATGATCATATATCATGCGCTCCGCTTTAGGAGGTGTTTAGGTTAGTTTAGATTGCAAGCCTCAATCCAGTTTTATCGATAGAATGTTTTAGTTCTCTCATTAGTAATTTTAGTTTAGTTTATTATTTTATTAACATTTGCCTCAAGCTTATTTTTAGGTAAGGTAATACTGTACCTAATTCATTATTAGCAAAATGAGAAAATGAGCATGCAAGAAATTGTAACCGTCAAAGCTTTTTTTCATTTTAATAGATTTGATTTATTTCTAACGTTTGGTGATGTTTCAGTTTAGCGTGTGCATCTGAATATCTATCAAAGACATGACTCATGCTGCCTTTCAGATGGCAACAAAATGTAGGCTATTAGTGGGGAAAAAAAACAGCAGCAGCATCACATCTTAGGGTAAAGTGTCCAATCTGTGCCCCCTTCAAAATTTCAAATGCCCCCTCGGGTAAATTATCCTGGCTCCGATTCTGTGAGCGCTTCATGACAACACAAGCTAAGAAAACAAAACAAGCAATTTTTAGTGTTTTTTTTTTTTTTAAAGGAGCAGGACTTATTAAATTGTGATAGTTATGAGACTTTTTGACACTGTGCCCATTGCCTGAGGAAGCATGTGGTCTTTTACGGCTCTGTTTTCTGTTTCAACGAACAGTACTCTGGAAAATATCCAATCTTCTCTGCCCTGCAGTCAGTCGTTATGCTGCTTTCGGTGAGCTGTATTGTCAGCACCTTCTTGCTCTCTTACTCAAGAGTTGAAAGAAACCTCTCACACTTCTAAGGAATTATCTAAGTCCTTTTGAAAGGAACTAGGAGAAAGCCTTGCTAAGAGAAGATGAGATTGCACAGTGGCTCAAAGTGTAATTGGACACTCCAGGATGAACTTCAAAGACATTAGTCATTACTCTTACAGTTCATACAAAATCTTTGTTTAAACACTGACCCTTAACACTTAGTTTACTCATTGTGGCAGGGCGGAGGGCGGAGCCGGGTCATGATTCTACACACCCGGTCCCTTATCAGGCTAATCAAGCCTCCGAGAGGGATAAAGGCCGACTGTGGAGGATGGTGCGGGAGAGAGAGATCATTTACGGACATGTCCATCATGTGTGTGTGATTGTCTTTGGTTTAAGTTAATCATTAAAATATTATTTATGTCGTCAAGCCGGTTCTCGCCGCCTCGTTTCCATTGAACTCCATTTACACTGGTGCCGAAATCCAGGTAGGAGGAGGGATACGCCGTTGCAGATTTCTCGCCACTACCATCCACCCCAACGGAGGAGCCCGGCCGCCTGGAAGTGGAGGAACGGCCGCCGACCGCGAGGGATGAAGGGGCGGTCAGGGCCGCTGCCAGGGGCAGAGGAGTCCCCTACCAGCCGCTGAAATGCGCCGAGGTCTGAGACCACCGACCGCGAGTGGGGAGGGGCTCGCTGCCGACTGCCTGGAGCAGGAGAACCGCTGCCAGGGGCGGGGGAGACCCCTTCTGTTCCCCGAGAACGCGGCGGGGCGTTCCGTCCGCCAGGGGCTGGAGGACTGCCTCCGATCCACCCAGAGGGGCTCGGTTGTCATCCGTTAGAGGGTGGAGGATTGGCCGAGGAACAAGCTATGGCATATCGGAGAACTGGCGAGTAAGTGTTTTATTTTTTTCATCTCTCTCTCCTCTCTCTCTCTCTCTCTCTCTCTCTCTCTCACTGCTGCTCCGCGTTGGCCTTTTCCCTCTTTTCCCCTTAAATTTTACAGTGTTTTTTTGGGGGGTAATACATGGTTACAGGAAGTACCCCATCCCCCCCCATTTTTATTTCTGTTTCCCTCCCCTTGTCCCCTCCCTCATCCAGGTAGATGGGAATGAGGCACGCCCCTCCCCAGGGAAAGAGGGGTGTACGTCATGCCTGGGGCTCTCCAGCCTGAGAGAACAAGGGAGAAATGTGGCAGGGCGGAGGGCGGGACCGGGTCATGATTCTACACACCCGGTCCCTTATCAGGCTAATCATGCTATTTGCACCCTGGCACCCATTACAATTAGTGGCAAATACTATTCGCAATACAACCCCAGTGCAAATAATGGTAGATACTAATTGCAGCCTAGTGCAAATAGTTTCAGATACTATTTTCATCCATATGTAAATACTAACATACAGTATGAACATCTCTGCAGTGTTTATTGTGTTATTTTGAGTCCCACAAACAAACTACATTAACGTTTAAACCTAACCTTAACCGTACCTTAGAAAAAATAAACTTGGTTTTACTACAGTAACCATGGTTTCACGTGGGAACGAGTACAGACCCCACCTCTGGATCAAACCCTTCTGTGCACTATCCGAAATTCACTGTGACCAAATCAATGCAAATTATTACATTTTGATCTATTATTTTAAGCAGTATTAAAGGAAATATTAAGAGTGAAAACAGGAAATCGGATGGGAAAAAGAGTGGAACAAAACGCCTATTCAAATCACGGTCGCTAGGACAACACTATACATTCACACACTGTCTTTACACCCCATGCCACTGCAGTGACAAATATTGGTTAGTTTGTCCTATATTTCTGTGGCTCCACCAGACTGTTGGGGTGCAAATAGCTGCCCTGTGTGGAAGATCCTATTTACACCGAGGTGTAAATAGACATTCAGAATACTTTTTGGGGTCACTGTTGTTGAGGCCAAGAATAAACCTTTGACCCTATTCACTCATCAACACCCACGACCAGCCAGGCCCATTAAACATCGCTTAAACACACAGCTATCTGCTCATATCTCTGCTGCAGCGATCGCAATAAGGCAACATAGGGAAGCGAAGTGTGTATATGTGTGTGTGCTGAAGAAACTGCCTGTAGTGCCATCTCCGTATCTCCTCATATGTGCCCGTCAACTTAAAACAGTTTGCAATGCTCGCAGCAGTGCTGACTGAGAGCAAAAATTATTTCTGGAGGACAAAGATGCCGTGTAAATAATTAATGAACATCCTCCGCTGTGTTTGCCCACCGCTCAGTTTCTCCTAGACTTGATCCAGACTGCTTTTTCCATATGTCACTTTATATATCAGACTAAAAATTCACACTGCATAGAGCAGGGAGCCCTTTCCTCTCAAACTTTCATTGAACACTTTAAACTTTAAAGGAATGTTCCGGCACAGAGATAATATTATTGACTTGCCCCTCAATTAAAGCAGGTAAAGCTAGCAGCTTTAATAAAATACGCACAAAGACAATGTGCACATAGGAAAAAAAATCTGCCTGATCTCATGGAAATTATGTAACTGAAGTGACACATCACAGCAAAATGATATTACCTGGTCCATTACACCTATTGCGGAAGTTCCGAGGTGAAATGTCCACTAAGTAGCGCTAAAAGCAAGTATGATTTTCTCCAAAACAGGTTTTTACAAGTTTTATGTTTTGACATCTTTTATCACTTGTCATAACTAGACTGGACTACTGTAACGCTCTCATTGCAGGCCTCCCTGCATGTGCAATTAGACCCCTGCAAATGATCCAGAATGCAGCAGCACTTCTGGTCTTTAATGGACCAAAGAGAGCGCATGTTACAACACTCCTTGTCTCTCTCCACTGGCTGCCGGTTGATGCACGTATCAAATATAAAGCTTTGATACTGGCATACAGAACAGTCACTGGGTCTGCTCCAACATACCTAAAATAATTTCTGCAGAGCTACACACTCACTAGAAGCCTGCCTAAGGAAAGTCGCCTTTTCTTACCAACTCAAACAGGCACCAAAACACTTTACCAGACTTTCGGCTTCATCGCACCACGTTGGTGGAATGACCTGCCCAACTCCATCCATTAAGCTGACTCACTTTTCGTCTTCAAAAAACAGTTAAAAACACATCTTCTCCATGAGCACTTAACCAGTCACAAAAAAAACTAAATAAAAATTATTCTTGTTGCACTTTAATCTGTTTTGAATATCGCAAGTGCAGTCCTCTATTAGTTGAGCTACCACACAATCTGACCTCACATAAACAAGCCTGTAAATGCACTTGGTTATGTAATGCAAACATAAACTGTATAATCTTACAAGTCGTGCATGACAGTATAGTGTTTTGATAGCATTGTATGAGGACAGGAGGAAAAGTAAGTGTTTATGAACTGATAATCTGCCATTTTACTCGTGATTTGTGTGAAGGGGAATAATGCGCAATTGAACCGCACAGTATGGGCTCTGTTGTTAATTAAACTAAATTAAATAATTAATATGTACCAAGTTTTGAAGTTCCCTGTATAATTCAAAGCCTTCGCAGAGAGAACATTTCTATCATATGTTGGCAAAATGTACATTCTTACTGAAATATATCTAAATTAATCACAATCAATTAAAATCAGAACAGTGGCATAGCCACGGGTGTGCCAGGGTCGCAACTGCCACCCAAAAATTAAGCTTGCACACCTAAATTAAATGACAGGTTTTTTGATGCTTAATTATAGTATGTAGGGATGAAAAAGCATTATTTTTATGCTGTTACAATGCGGTTCAAAAATGTGATATGTATCGTGATGATTGGACATTTTTTTATTTTTTATTATTATTATTATTATTATTATTATTTTACAAGCGTCTGTATCCAATACACGCAATGTCGTACACATGCGTTACGAGGGCATACACATCTGTGGGAACTGAAAGTGAAACCATTTAAGCGAAAGTAATACAGGGTGCGGGAGAGAGAAGGACCTTTTTTTAGTCGGGAGGGATCTGATATCCATCTGATGTGTGAGAGAAAATTAGGTTACGTTCACACAGTCATTGTTTGGTTAGGGTTAGGTCATGGCGACGTCCATAACATCAGTCTCTCTAATAAAAATTGACACTGTGCTATTAAATAATACGTCCAAACGTGGCGTGAGTTCATCCAACAGATCATAATGAACCAACTGCAGCTTTGAATGATTTTTTACCGTGTGTAGAGTGCAGCTTTTGTTTCGTGCAGGTCGTGCCCGTGAGCAGCAAGTGGAAAACGGCAGCTGAATCTCCGCGAGTTAACGAAACAGCACATGTAACGCACGAGACACGCGCCAGTACAGTGGCTCTATGACATTAAATGACATGACTGCCAACAAGTTATCCAGTACAATTGCGTTCACACAATGCAGGTTTGCAGAAAATGTGGTTGTGAATCCTGAAATTTTGCGGGTGTCAGTTTGGTAATAGAATGCAATTGTCATGAGCTTCAATGTTAGTGCCATTTTATTCTACTACATATAATGCTGAATAAATATGTATAATTATTTGGGCTGTCAATCGATACAAAATTGTAATCGAATTAATTACATGGTGTCCCGATTAATTAATCGCGATTAATTGCATTTAATCGCATATACAAATATTTGCTGAGAAAGCCCCTCATATAACAATAATTCAATATATAATGATGAAATAGTTATACATAGTTATATTTAAATATTTAACAATTATATATATACATATAAAAATATACAAAATATTCAGATAATTAAAATGCATTACATTCTTGTGGCAGAAGAGTTCATCATTAATAAGACAATACACAAGTGAATTTATCAATCAGTTTGAGAATTATTATGAGGGCTTGTTTAAGGACCCGACAATTTACACCTGCATCAGACATGCTTGTGTAACGTCTCAGGTGCATTGCATCACAAACATAAAATTTTTAGGTCACTGTGTCAAGTTAAATATAGTTTAATACTTAGAACACATCTTGAGATCCCTTAGTTCAGATTTGCGCTCCATCAAGTGTTTTTAACGCAAGAACATAACGCATGTTTGTGTTGTTGCTGCTGAAGTGTTTTCTTCACTGTATAAACCGCGCATTGCTCATACAGCTGAAGTTTCACTTACTGCCCTCTGGAGTAAACAGGTGGTACTACAAGCTTGCACATTTTGTATGCAAAATTGCATACATTTTTTAAACTCGTTATTTTTTATCAAATTAATCACACTGAATTAACGTGTTAAATCAAGAACCCTAATAATAATGCAATGCCATGTACAATGTCTGATGTACTGATGTACAATCCCCAAGTCTGATTTTATGTCATCAGTACATTTAAGTAGGGTTTTAAGTTGGAACATTATTTAACTGGATAAGCATGTTTTTTTAATCCCAGAACACCTCTGATGGATCATATAGCACATATAGACAGTGCTAATTTTTTTTTGTTTTGCATATGTCTTTAAAATAATAATAATAATAAAACTTTCAAACAGAATTGTTCACGAAACTGAACCGAATCGTGAGATGAGTGAACCACCACTTGGATGATGCAAAGGCAGTCATAGTGGACCAGTATGCTCACCACACACCAGCTATTGGTGATGAGGAGAGTAGGGTTAAAGAGCCAATTAGTGGATGGGGATTATTAGGAGGCCATGATTGAGAAGGGCCAATGGGGGGAATTTAGCCAGGACACCAGGATTACACCCCTACTCTTTACAAGAAGTGCCCTGGGATTTTAATGACCACAGATAGTCAGGACTTCGGTTTAACGTCTCATCCGAAGGACGGTGCCTTTTTACAATAGAGTGTTCCCATCACTACACTGGGGCATAAGGACCCACACAAACTTTAGGGTGAGCACCCCCTGCTGGCCTCCCTAATACCTCTTCCAGCAGCAAACTTAGTTGTCCCGAGGAGGTCTCCCATCCAGGTACTGACCAGGCTCAACTCTGCTTAGTTCAGTGGGCAACCAGTCTTGTGCTACAGGGTGATATGGCTGCTGTTTATGAACCCCTGATATGCAAATCTATTGTGCATAATCAGCGGTCTACTTACAGTCTGTTTGCCTCATGTCAGACATGGTATTATCCTTTATTTATACTGGCTTAATAGCCTCCCTGTACTCCATAAATACAAAATGTTCAAAAAAGATTTTGAATCTTCTTACAGCTGTGCATACTTCTGTTCAATGCAATGCATTCCTGATTTATTTCTTATGCACATTTAAGTTTTTATCACAAATTAATGTAACTAAAATCTGGTGTATTATTGGTGTACGTTTTTTCTGTATTGTGCATATTGTACCACCATTTATATTTTTGTCTTTAGCATATTTTTTTAAATAATGACGAATCATTCCAGAACATATTATTAAGCCTCATATTTGTATGTATATTTACAGGCCTACCTACTCCATGTATTTATTTATATTTAAAGTAATTTAAACGTAACACAGAGCTTAAAAAAATATAGCCAACAAAAAAATGTGATTCAATGGTTGTTTATGGTCATTTTATTATTTTACTTTAGTTCTTGCAGACCCAGTTTTCTCTTGGCACACCCAACATTTTGTTTCTGGCTACACCACTGAATCAGAATCGAAATTTGAGCTTCCGAATCGGAAACAAATCAAATAGGGACACCCGGCCCCCAAGTGAAGACAATAGAAATGTTTAAAGAGTTGTTTTTTCACCCTTGAAAAGATTATTTTCCATTGTTTCCAGATTTATAGTTTAAAATTCCCTCTAGTAAAACCTTCCTTGCAGTGGTCAGGAAACACTACCCATATGCTCTACAATCTGAGGTTATTAAACAAATAAAATAAAAGCTCTGAGGTTGACCACACGGCATTTTGTGCTGTCATCAGCCACATCAAAACAAGATCTACACTGGGCTAAAGACAGAAAGGTAAAAATGACGCATTTTTGACATTTCTACCTTTACAATAAATCTATTCATGTCAGGTAATAGTTCACTTAGAGATAAGAATCAACACAGATACGATCCAAACCAGCATCCGTGTTCGACTACTCAACCAGCACAAAAAACTAAATAACGATTCTTGCCCTGGAGGATTACGTGTATGAACATGTTCAATGTTTGCATTGCATGTAATCATACAGCTGACATAACACCATGGATCTGTCCCAAAACCTAGTAGTGCGCTTTACGTGAAGCACATGAGAGATTCGACTCTCAATTGATTTAAATATAAGTTTGAGTTATTGAATACTTAACCAATCAAATTCATGGGTAAAATGCACAGGTATTATTTATATTTGTAAATATCATATTTCAGATGGACAAGGGGAAAAAATGCCACACAAATGACAAACAAATAATGAATGCATCAAACATAATATCTACATCAGACGCCTATTGTGAGATCCTTTTTCTCCTTGCATTCAGAATGAAATCAACTGCAAGACACATTACTACAGACTACAAGCTGTCAAACACGTTTCCTAAAATCCTCTAATCCTTTCTATTTTGCCGTGGCTCTTGCACCGCAAACCACATCCCCGTTTACTCTCCTCCTCTGCAACAAATCAAGTGTCAGCTTCTCTGGAATGCTCTACATACAAAATTCCCACTATGAAGCCAAGAGTCAGGTGAATTAAGGACTGACTTCAAACTTCAAATTTGAAAACAAATGTTTAATTAAGCTTGAATATGTGGATCCCACAGCATATACAAGGGCCCTCCAATAGGAGAAAACTGGCCCCAGGGCCCTTGCTAGTCTTAATCCGCCCCTGCCAATAGTCTATAAGTGAGTCAATAAAACACAACCGCAGACTTTCAAACAGCACTCACGCTGGGGTCATTGTTGACAAGGCGCAAAGTCTGACTTAATCCCAACAGTATTGCACTGATTTGTGGAGTGAATAGAACATCAATCCCCTTCTTTATACAAAGGCATGCACTTACCAAAATACATGCTCTCCATGGTCCTCACGCGTCCAGATCTGTGGCATCCCCATACACCGCTGCCTTCAAGAGTGAGTCCATGTTCTCAGCAGCGTCTCATCTGTATGTTTGACAGAGCGTCCGTGACACTGCGAGCTTCCACAACACTGTGGTCCGTAATTTTCTCGTGTTGTCTTGGTGGCTCTGTGTGTTTGTGGCTGTCTGTGTCAACTGGCTCCTAACGCTCAGTGAGATCCTACTTTAGAAGAACTCTCGGTCATGTGCTCTCAGTCTGTCTCTCTCTCTTGCAGCTCCCAGCTCTGTCCTCTTATCGTCAGCTGTGGCTCTGCGCGAGGTGATTCTCTCACCTGTAATCTGACTCCTCGTTGAATGAGCTCTCTCCGTGGTGCCAATATCAGCATCTGTGGTGGGAGTCGAGCGGCGGCTGCTCATTTGTTCTGCCTGAGTGTTCCTCAGCGCTCGCTCGCTCACTCTCTCTCTCTCTCTCTCTCTCTCTCTCTCTCTCTCCTTATCTCTATCTTTTTCTTTCACCTCCTCCATCTCACCTCTCATATGCTCTCTCTCTCTCTCTCTCTCTCTCTCCAGTGATATGGGGACTTCTTTAAAAGGTAAAAATTATTCATGGATAAAGTAAACAAGATTTTGCAATAAGTTTGCTTTATTTATCTAGAAAGAAAATGTGGTGCTTGCTCATGCATATGTCACTGCCTTGATGCTAGCCCATTGCTATGTGCCTGCTAGGGTGTTCTGAGTAGTTGTTAGGGCATTGCTAAGTGATTATTTGTGTGTTGATAGGTGGTTTCTTTACTGTATTCTGAGTGTGTTGTGAGTGGTTGCCAGAATATTACTATGCTGTTGCTGAAGTATTTTGAGTAGTTATTAGAGCATTGCTATGCAGTTGCTGGGGTGTTCCTGTAATGTGTCCTGGGTTGTTGCCAAGATATTGCTATTCGTTGCTAAGATGTTCTGAGGGGTTTCAAGCACATTGCTTTGTGGTTGCCAGTGCCACCATTCTGGATGTTTGTTTTGGCATTTCTTGGTGGTTTCTTGTGCATTGCCAAGTGATTGAGTGTGCTGTTGGTGGTTTTGAGGGTGTTGCTATGCTGTTGCTAAGGTGTTTTGAGTGCTTATTATAGCACTGCTTTGCTGTTACAATGGTGTTCTGGGTGGTTGCCAAGACATTGCTATATTGTATATAAGGTGTATTCAGATGTTTCTTGTGCGTTATTATGAGCATTGTTAGTGCAGTTAGTTAGTGTGTTCTGGACAGGTGGCTGACAGTGTTGTAAGGTGGTTGCATAGAGTGTTACTGAATGCTGTTGCTACGGTGGTTGCTCAGTGTTTACATTGTACATTAATGCATGGTTGCTAGGGTGTTCTGGGTGCTTTGTAGGTCGTTTCTAGGTGGATAAATGATTTCTAAGGTGTTCTGAGTGTATTATGGGACAATGCCACGGTGTTGCAACCATGGAGTTGCTAGGGCATTGCTCATGGTTGCCTGAGCATTGCTGTGCATCTTGGTGGTGGGTTCTGGAAGGTGGCTGCACCTTCTGGTCAAGGTAGCTTCTGAGGTGCTCTAACCACTGAGCCACCACTGCCCCCACAGTGTTGCTATGCTGTTACTAAGGTGTTCTGGATTGTTCCCAAGATATTGCTATGTGGTTGCTAAGATGTTCTGAGGGGTTCCAAGCACATTACTTTGTGGTTCATAAGGTGTTCTGAGTGTGTTGTGGGTGGTTGCCAGGGTGTTGCTATGCTTTTCCTAAGGGGTTTTGAGTGGTTATAAAAGCACTGCTATGCAATTTCTATGGTATTCTGGTTGGTTGCTGTGGTGTTGCTAGGAGGTTTCTAAGGTGTTATGGGTGATTGTTAGGTCGTGGCTTGATTGATACTATCGTATTGATTAGTGGTTTCTAAAGGTGTTATGAATGGCTGAAAAGGAATTGCTATGGGCTTGCTAAGGTGTTCTCTGTGAGTTCTGGATGTTACCAGGGTGTTGCTATGGTGTTCTGAGTGGTTATTAGTGCATTGCTATGCAATTGCTAAGGTGTTCTGGATGGTTCTTTGGGCTTTGATAGGCAGTTTCAAAGATGTTCTAGGTTGCACTGTGGCATTGCTATGTGGTTGCTAACGTGTTCTAAGGGGTTTCAGCACATTGCCAGGTGGTGGCTAGGGTGTTCTGGTTGGTTGTCATGATATGTGGTTACTAGTCTATTGATAAGTGGTTTCTTAGGTGTTCTGGGTGGTTGCAAGTGTGTTGCTATGCTGTTGCAAATGTGTTCCGAGTGGTTATTAGTGCATTGCAATGCAGTTGCTGTGGTGTTCTGGGTGGTTGTTTGGATGATGCTAGGTTGTTTATAAGGTGTTCTGGGTTGTCATCAAGGCATTACTTTGTGGTTGCTAAGATGATCTTAGTGGTTTCTAGCACATTGCTGCCAGGCCATTGCTCTGGGGTTGTGGGTGGTTGCCCAGAAATATTTTACCATTCATTTTTTCATAGCGATTTTATAAAGTCCTTCATAATGGTGTTCTGAGCTATAAACCAAACCAACCACCTCCACAGTACATCACAATGTTACAAACTTGGATTTACAGCACAAAAATGATAACACCCTGTCTAAACTGCACAAGTGCGTCACATCAAAAGTAATGTAGCCCATTATAATCAAGGATGCTGTCTCAACCGTTAGCATCCGCTGCGGTGCATCCATCAACAATAAACGGGTGTTCCATTCCAGTTTGCGCTGCATGTGCTGGCACTTCTACACAAATTAAACAGTTTAGAACATTCATGTCAAAACGGCCGGTGTAGACAGGGTGGAAATGCACCCCAAATCACACACTTTAGCACTGTTCTACCACATTTTGCAAGCAGTGCAAGTATAATGTTTCCATTTGAAATGCAACAAAAAGAAATGTATAACATGTACCTGGATGATGTACTTCTTCAACCGAAAAGAAGGAGTGTGTATGCACTCAACGGTCGCAGCTTGCCATTTATAGCAGAATGGGCGTAGTTACCTGACCGCAATGCTGGACTGAGAAAATTATTGTAATTAAATGTGATTATGGCAAAATTAATTTGAAAACAAAAAATAAAAACACGCACTGATGGCTTCAGCAGAAGCAAATACCATATTGCTATTGATAAACAACCTTGGAGCTCAAAGTAGGACTCACTAAGCCACACGCATCACTCATCTCCATAGCACAAAATGTACCTGTCAAGTTACACCACCAAATTTAATATTTATGTATGTTGAGGGGTTTGTTAAAATCTCTAAACCAAAGTATGAGCAATAATAGAGATGCTTGCCTTTGCAAACATTACTAATAATGCAGTTTTTTTATTTAATTAAAAAAAAAAACACATTACTTTTACGGTTAGTGTGTTATCATAATATTTAGTCTTATATAAAAAAAAAAAATTCATAGAAGTCTATGGTATATCCTTATTTATAAGTAAAGTGTGTCCAAGGGTTTTTCTGTTAGTTTATAAGAGTATTGTCATCACGGACACAAAAACACACATACACTTGGCCCTCGTCCTCCTCCTTGGCTCACTCTCAGATCATTCCTTGATTAGTTCACTGTAATTCTTCTGAAGGTCAGGAGGAATTGACCACTCCAAAGCCGCCACGTATCGCCTACAAATCAGAGGCTTTGCTTTCGAACAACAAAACAAACACATATGCAGAGACAAAGTGATTGTAAAGCAGTCTCCTCCACTCACAGAGTTCAAGAGAGACATAAACAAAACACAAATCAGCAACAACAAACGCATTGTCTCTACGGGCTGTACGTTTTGCGCGCCTGCAGCTAGTAGATGACAGATATTTTGCATTGTAGCACAGATGTTTTCAATTAATCCTGAATTCTCAATCCTTCATGTACCTCTCACGTCCCGCCTCCAGCATACTCTGGGTAAATACATTTATTCTGTATCTACAGCCGCAGAGCCTCTACTAGTCCTAGCTGGCAAATGTGTTTTTTAACCTTGACTCGGAAGTGTCACTGCTGCGATACTGTATTATTTGTCACCATGAATCGGGTTTAACAACAGCTGTGCCCAAGGGAGTCCACAGCGAACCACATGCAAGTGCAGCATGGGAAACTTAATTAATCTTTCTGTCACTTTCATGACGCTTTTCATTAGTTAAACCATTATCTGATCAACAGGCAGATTGCAGGAGGTTGCATGTGTTTCAAACGCTCCAACCAGTATCTGAAGGAGAGGAGAGGAAATCTGGGCAACACAAAAAACAGGAATAGGACGTTAACGTACGAATTTTAAGAGCCTAGCCCTTTAAATACAATTTTAAGGCTGAAAAAAACAGCTCAAACTAGCTTCACAGACTGGCCATGGTGTCTGTTTTGATGGTTTTAGAGGGGTTTTGGGGGCACTTATCAGCTATTCAGACTGGAAGACCAACTGGCCGACTAGCTAAGCACCTGTTTGGAGACCAAATAGACCATTTTAAACCAGCAAAGACCAACTAACCACCTTAGGCCTATTAGAATGGTCTGTTTTGTAGGTTTTAAATAGGTTTTTAGCCATTTGTCAGCTGATTAGGCTGGGAGACCAACTGGCCAACTAGCTTAAACAGAGACCAACTAGACCATCTTAAACCTGAAGAAAACAACACTTGGTATGTTTTATGGTTTTAAGGGTGTTTTGGGCACTTGTCAGATGCTTAGGCTGAAAGACCAACTGGCTGACCATCTAAACAGCCATTTGGAGACCAAGTAGACCATCTTAAATCAGCAAAGACCAACAAACTTTCTTAGGCCAATTAGGCTTATCTGTTTTGATGGTTTTAAAGGTGGTTGGGGCATTTTTCAGTTGTTCAGGCAGGAAGATTGAATGGCCAACCAACTGAACACATGTTTAGAGACCAACTAGACCATGTTAAACCATCATTGACCAACAAACCACTTAAGCCGATTAAGCTGGTCGGTTTTTAGTGATTTTAAAGGTTTTGGGCACTTGTCAGCTATTCAGGCAGGGAGACCAACTGGCCGACCAGCATTACCATTTAAACACAAGCTTGGAGACCAACTAGACCATCTTAAACCAGCAGAGACCAACAAACAACTTAGGCTGGTCAGTTTTTAGTGATTTTAAAAGGGGTTTTAGGCACTTTTCAGCTATTCAGGCAGGGAGACCAACTGGAAACCAGCATTACCATCTAAACACAAGCTTGGAGACCAACTAGACCATCTTAAACCAGCAGAGACCAACAAACCACTTAGACTGGTCTATTTTGGTGATTTTAAAGGGGTTTTGGGCACTTGCCAGATTTTCAGGCAAGGAGACCAACTGGTCAACCAGCATTACCACCTAAACACAAGATTGGAGACCAACTAGACCATCTTAAACCAGAAAAGACCAACAAAACCCCTTAGACGATTAGGTTGGTCTATTTTTATTGTTTTATGGGGGTTTTGGGCACTTGTCAGCTGTTCAGACTGGAAGACCAACTGCAAATAGCAAAATAACCGTTTTGGGACCAACTAGACAATATTAAACCAGAAAAGACCAACAAACCACCATAGGCTGATTGGGCTGGTCTGTCTTGATAGTTTTAAAGGTGGTTTTGTGCACTAGTCAGCTGTTCAGGCCGGAAATCCAACTGGCTGACCAGCTAAACAACCGTTTGGAGAACAACAAGACCATCTTAAACCAGAAAAGACCAACAAATCACCTTATGCCGATTAGGTTGGTCTGTTTTGATGGTTTTAAGGGGGTTTTGGGAGCATATCAGCCGTTTCAAATGTGCTTCTCGGTGGTTTCTCCTAAGAAAAAGGAGGGAAAAAAGGTTGTACTTTATACAGTGTTCATGTTACTGTGTATTTACATATGTTGACACAAACATGTCTCATCAAATTCTAACAAGACAAATTATCTAAGCTATGCCAACGCACGCACGCATGCACGCACGCACGCACACACACACCATTAAAAAAAAAACAATTTTCATATACAAATTAAATAACATCATGATTCCATCAGCAGAAAATGGCCTTTAGTGAAGTAATTCTGCAGCAATAATACAACGACCTGTTTGTCATTCTGTGCTGCACGTCTGTCTATAAAACAACATATTCCGACATAAGTGCAAACAAGCATATGCATTTAAATGGCTGTTATTGGCTGTGACTGTGGGCTATAATGGCTTGCATGAGGGCCCAGCAGACGCCCACAGAAGCAGAGGTGAATATGCTGTTCACCTTTAAATTAGTCAGACATGAAGGCAATGAATACTATATGAAACCATCAACCCCCTTCAAACACTTTATGATTATCAGCAACAAAAAATGACTATTTCTAGTCTACTAAATAAGTAGTTGTTTAGCAAAAGGCTGCGATTAAAAAAAAAAATGATGTTATCCTTTAATCAACCTCATATGACTTTAAATCTTCCGCAGAGCATGAAAGGAGATGCTGCAAAACGTTAGCGTCAGTCGCCATTTACTTGTATTTAATGGGGGGAAAAATGGTGCAGTGAAAGTCAATGGTGACTGAAGCTGTCAATCCTGAATATTCTGCTGTGTTCCAAAGTATTGGAAAAAATAATGATAGAATTTTTACTTTGGGGTGAAATATCCCTGTAATATACAATGATAATTCTGTGATGCCTACGTAAATTCTCATGCTGACCCTTGTAGTCATTAGTCCAGCATTCTCATGAACCCCTTTTATTAAAAGCAGATTTTCAGTGAGGTAACTGTACTGTGATACAGATCACATTTCTGTTTGCAACCCCTCTGCTCATAGATCCTCGTCGCGCCAACAGAACATATATTAAGCATGCTCCAGCAATCTCTAGTGTTCTTTTCTGTCTCGTGCTGGCCCTCTCTCACGCCTCCTTTTTTAATAAGATTTCGCTGCGTGTAAGTAGATGTAGTGCTGAAACAAGGCAGTAATTTGTTTGGGGTTAGAGAAGCATTTCATATTACTGGACTCAAAGAAGCGTTTCGTTTTCAACATTAGCCACAAGAAAGATTTTATTACAGTGCTAAGTACCAACATCGAGATAAATCACTGACATTTAACAAGCTGTGATTAATCAAATCAAACCACGTTTGTGGGCTCTTTTAAATTTGGACGGTAAGTACCAACCACCTAGAAACCCTTTCAACTGCATAATGAGATAAAACCACGGAAAACCTTAGCAAACTCCACTCACTCACCACTTTCTACAGATTTGTTGATTTTTTTACATCTGATGTTTATAGTTCTGAATTTAATTACAATTATTTATTGTAAATACTGATAAATTATCCATTTCAGACAACAAAATCACAAATAAACATGCTGAGCATTTGTGGTAAATGACAAAGTTAATTTTCTATTTATTTAAATTTCAGCCGCACTGTCACCATTATGCAAGAAACACGATTTCCTTTCATGGTGAAGTCTCAGGTCCCAGGGAAAATAATGAATGCAGCCAAACTCTGCATGAACACCCTGAACAGCTGATAATTAAATTCTGATGTTGGCCTGACATCATCGCAGCTCTAGCATGTTCACTGAGGGGCCGCACCAGATGTCAAATGGAAAAACAAGCCCCTTCGGCAACAGCAGATCCTAACGTAAAGATATCTCACTAAAAATGCTGTGAATTCTCTGTGAAAGTGCTGCGTTTCAGATAGGAACTTTTACATTGTGAACTACAGCTTTGTTCTGGTAAATCTTTACTTCTCTACACGCTAAAGCAATGTAGTTAAAGGGATCACCCAAAAATGAGAATTGTCATCATGTAGTCACCCTCATGTACTGTACTTTCTTCCGTGGAGCACAAAAGGAGAATAAAAGCCTCGGTCACCATTCACTTTCATTGCATCTTTTTTTTTTTTCTCCATACAATGTAAGTGAAGGGTGACTGAGACTAACATGCTGCTTAACATTTCCTTTTGTGTTCCACGGGAGCAAGAAAGTCATACAAGTTGGAAACAACATTTTGGGTGATTAAACAATGACAGAATTTACATTTTTGAGTGAATATACCTAGAAGTAGAAAAGGAGGTATTCATATAACGTGCGTTCTTGTGTTAAAAGATGGAGCAGAATGGAAGAAGAAACTGTTAGTTTATAAACAAATTAAAGGAACGTACCAAGTTCTATACAAGTTTACATTTATGCATTTGGCAGATGCTTTTATCCAAAGCGACTTACAGAGCCCTTATTACAGGGACAATCCCCCCGGAGCAACCTGGAGTTAAGTGTCTTACTCAAGGACACAATGGTGGTGGCTGTGATGATCGAACCAGCGACCTTCTGATTAACAGTTATGTGCTTTAGCCCACTACACCACCACCACTCCTAGTTAAGCTCAATTGACAGCATCAACCCTCCTTTTCTTTAAAAACATACATTTCTTCTTTCACAGTGCATCATGGGAATGAGCAGTCTCTGCAGAGCTCTTTTAGTGCACTTTGTATGCCGTGGTTCTCTTATTGGTGGATCTTTCTCTATAGGATTTTTTGGCAGGGCTGGATTGATAATCTGGCATACCATGCATTTTCTCGGTGGGCTAACGCATTTTGGGGCCGATCAGGGGCAGACTGGCCATCAGGAGAACTGGGCGAGCCGGTTGGGCCACGATAAACTGAAATGAGCCACCGTGTTATGCAAAATGGGCCACAAAACGGTGCTCCTATATGCCAAAGAGGGTAGCGATATGCAGAAAAGAGACCAACCCCGCTCAACAACTTTTGGGACAGTTTCTAAGTAAAATCTGGGGGCGATTTCTCTTCCCAGTCCACCCCTGTGTTCATGGGTGGTGTAGTGGTCTGCTATTAAACACTTTTTATGGACTGGTGGCTTAAACAGAAGCATATGCCAATGATTAAAAACCTTGCAGCTCACGGTATGTCTGTTTATCGATCATTGGAAGACAAGAGGCCTACCTTTTGGAACAGTCTTTGAGTTGGGTGCACATTAACAGGACGATGCCTTAAAATGCTGCTCATAGGTTTCAGAAACAGAAGCACAGTACAATACAGAAATGTTAATTTCTGTGTTTCTCTACTAATTGACAGGACAAATATTTTATGGTATTAACTATCATCATGTTAACTAAAAACAGAGAGTGCTGACTTACATCGATATTCATCATCTCATTAGCGTAGACAGTAACTTTGAACGACTTGGACAGTAATTCAACAAATTCAATCATCTAAAACAGTTCTGAACACCATCAGGCTCTTATTTCATTCTGACTTTCCATATTATAAGCCACAGCTGTCTTGCTACTTGAGTTTAGCCAATCAGCAGTTAATTGGGTGTTTGGCACACAGTGAGTTTTTGTAAACATGAATCAGCAGAGCAGCGCAATAACTGGTCGGAAAGTACAGCTGAAGCCTATCTCTCTGGTCGAGGCCATCGATTTCTGCCAGAGCTTCTTAAGCCTTCAGCACGGCAGGTCAATATGGATTTGATATACACGAGTTTAAAATGAGTCAGGCTTGGTGAAAACATACAACCCATATAGCGCAAAGAAACTGTGCAGCTTATTCAGCAGAGAACTAATTTTAATAACAAAGGTGGCTTTGGAATGCAGATATCGACCGGGACAGTGTTTGCCTCACTGATAATGTCCATGCCCCAGGAAATAACACGGCCTTGCGAAACTCCTAAAGGAACCAAAACATTGTCTGTAATCACATTTCCTAGGAACAAGCAAGAGAGAGAGTGGGAAGATGTTTGCGTGAGATGGATTAATAGAAGCCTGTGGATACACACAGCCGAGGGCGAGCCTGAATCGCAAGGAGCTTTAAGCACCACACTGAAGAGGAACCATATGGGTCATAGCCTACATGTTTATGTCCCCAACATATGTCTTCACAAATTGGATAAATTAAATTCTACATTTTTTGAGATTTAGAGATCGTATTAGTTGGTTCTTTAATCACAGTATCACAATCAAAAGGAATGTTCCGGGTTTATTACAAGTTCATTACGACTCTATCGACAGCATTTGTGGAATAATGGTGATTACCAAAAAAGTTATCTATTGCAATTTATTTATTGCAAAAATCACAGTTAAAGTGGGGCACTTACAATGGAAGTGAATAGGGGCAATCCATAAATGTTAAAATACACACTGTTCCAAAAGTATAGTCAAAAGATGTAAACATTATACATGTTAACATGATTTTAGACTGATAAAATCACTAACCGTATCTGTGTAAATTATATCCAATATGACGTTGCCATGACGACACACTGCTTGTAAATCCTACAAAAACAATTCCTTGACAATATTCAATTTGTTTCAAAACATTTTCCATTTTCCAGTTCCATTCTCTAATCAAAATATTTTGAACAAAGCACGTTTTCATGGGAATACTGCTTTAAACAGTAATCAATTTATAGGTTTGTCCAATATCCTCAATTTCACTTTCCATCCTGTTAATTTCCCTTTCACTAACAAAAGGCAGTTCTTTAATGACATCATCCTCCAGAAAGAGGCATTATTTGTAGTGGATAATGTATAGTGCAAACATCGGTAAGGATTAGCAATGGAGTTGATGAGGTAGGGCACATACAATACGTTTCCATTATTGTTTGTTTGTTTGTTTGTTTAAATTTGGCTTTTATTTTCAGGCTGTCTACATTAATCCAGATACATTTGAAAAGGCCGTTTTTGTTTTTGAAATGCTCCACACTGCCATTTTCAGGAGTTTTCCAAAAGTTGCTCGTCCACACTGAAGCATCTGTGCCCCATATGGAGTGGTGGTGGCGTAGTGGGCTAAAGCACATAACTGTTAATCAGAAGGATGCTGGTTCGAGCCCCACAGCCACCACCATTGTGTCCTTGAGCAAGGCACTTAACTCCAGGTTGCTCCGGGGGGATTGCCCCTGTAATAAGTGCACTGTAAGTCAATTTGGATAAAAATGTCTGCCAAATGCATAAATGTAAATGTAAATCTGAAAACGGTTAAATCCCCTTACTGCACTTGTGAAAAATAGCCGTTGCATTGTCGGTCTGAAATCCAATTGTCCTCATGTTTCGACACTTGCCTCCAATTCAGAGTAAACTTCCCGTTGCCTTTGAAGGAATGCAATGTGAATGTTGTAAAAAGTAATATTTATCTTTAACAATGATTTCAAAGTGAATATCAGTCACAACGGCGCAGCTATAACATAAATAAAAAAATTAAAAATTAAAATTTTGGATTAAGTTGGCATCCTTCAGATAATTCTCAATCTCTCACAAAGTGCTGGATGATTTAAGCGCCATGTTTCCACCGTATTAATTTTCACGCAGTTGTGTTAACAATTATATTATAAATGAATAAAGTGCCTGAGCTTGACCAGAGCATATTTCTAAAAGTCTGGTATAGCTTTTCATAGAAATGCTTTATTAAATTACAACACAAGTATATTCAATTTCTAGAGTTCAAAAGGTACTGCATAACAGCATCACCCATATGAACACATGCTGTTCTGCAAAGTCGTTTTTATGCATTTCTGATTAGTGTACTGCCACACATCACTATGTGCTGCAATTTAAGGGCAAGTTAATTTCAGACTGCACTGTTCTCAAGACCAGGTAAAATAGGAGGTGACCATTATATCTCATACTTAGATGCAAACAGCACAGTAGGGACTGCCTGAGTGTCTTCAGCACTGATATTGAGCTTTCAAATAGAGTTACATACTCTCTTGACATGCCGGTCATTTAACTTGATTAAAGAAATAGTCATAATTTACCCCCATGTCATCCCAAACCCTGATGGCCTTCTTTTTTTCAGTGGAATGCAAACATTTTATGAAATACTCTAAAACAATTAAATTTAACAAAACAAAAACATTTTTCTTTCTAACAAATATTTGTTTCAACAGATTTGTTGCGATTTTGCAGTAAAAAATGCCTTATGCCATAAACGGCATAAGTAAAAATAAATAAATAAAAATTGAAGGACTTTTTATTTTTCCGGACATAGTCAAAATGATTTATGTAATCCCAATGCAAATGGATTAAATTAATTTCCATTTTAGAAATTTAAAGGGTCACATTTTATATTAGGTGTCCTTAACTACTGTGTACTAACATTAAATATATACAAGACTAAATATTTACTGTGTAACCCACATTTGCTGCTACTGAGGTTGAGGTACAGGTAGGTTTATGAGTAAGGGTAGGGTTAGGATTAGGGGTTAGAGTTTGGTTTTTGGGTAAGTGTTGGGTTATGGTTAACAGTGTTACTACAAACGTAATTAAATGCAAACGTAATTAAATGGTTAAGGGGCGGCTGTGGCTCAGGTGGTAGAGAGGGTTGGCCACTAATCTCAGAGTTGGTGGTTTGATTCCCGGCCCACATGACTCCACATGCCGAAGTGTCCTTGGGCAAGACACTGAATCCCAAGTTGCTCCCAATGGCAGGCTAGTGCCTTGCATGGCAGCTCTGCCATCATCGGTGTGTGAATGTGTGTGTGAATGGGTGAATGGGACACAGTGTAAATCGACTTTGAATACGCAAAGGTTAAAAAGGCGCTATATAAGTGCAGACCATTTACCATTACCATTTAAGTATATAGTAAATTATATATAATATAAAATGGGTTCATTTAAAGGGACAGTATATAATGAGAAAGAGACATTAGCATTAGACACTATTCAAAAAGATACAATGATAGTGAATGGTGACTAGGGCTAACTTTCTGCTTAAAGTCACCATGAATTCAAAATTGTTATTTTCCTATTGGATGTTGCTGTTTTTCTTCTAAACGTTTAATGCGTATCAACTTATTTATTTTTATATTTTTTTATGGGTTGCCCTTGTAATCTTTAATCAAAACTTTTTTTGTGCAGCTGGAGATTACTTGGGATGTACAGCTTGAGTAAGTGTTCGTTATTCATTATGTACTGTATGTAGCCAAGTGGAGAAATTTAATGTAATTATACTCTAGTCATAAATTGGACGTGGCCCCTTTAAGAGTTTTGTGACACCCGCCTTCCAGCACTCTCTTACACACAAGAGAGCTTGTGTGTGCAAGAGAGCTCACAGTTTTGTTTTCATCGGTTGAGAATTATTTCGGTAAATATAAAATTTTACACACAATGTTGTTAAATTGCATTTAATTTGTTCACAAGAGTCATATCTTAAAATTGAATTTTTTATTTTAATAATTTTAGAAGGATGCATGTGTGGAGTTTGACAACATTTTGCATATGCAAGGACTGGGTATGTCAATTTTGTATTAATCATATCTTATTTAATGATTTATAGCCCAGAGTTTTCCAGTTTAGAGAGTAGGTGTAATAAGTTATTTGTGGAAAACATGTTTAATGAGAGTTTTATTCTTTTAAACTGTTGTGCATGTCCTTAAAGCCTGGTTAAAAATGCTTTGAGTGTCTTGTGTTAAATGCATAAAATACTGAGTGTTTAAGCAAGCACTTGAATACTCGTGATCCTACACACCCGGTCCCGTATTAGGCTAATCAAGCCTCCGTGAGGGATAAAGGTCGACTGAAGAGGATCGTGCGGCAGAGAGAGATCGTTTACGGACATGTCCGTCATGTGTGTGTTTGTGTCTTCTGTTTTAGATTGAAATTAATCTATTATTTATATTGAAAAGCCGGTTCTGGCCTCCTCCTTTCCATTGATCGCTTTACACATGTATTAAAGTGATGTATGCAAATAGGGCTGCCCCAATCAAAGAATTTCCTTGGCGACTATTAGTCATTCGTTTATGCCATTAATCCACTACCTTTCGCATGTTTATGATATTAATTAAATTATTAAATTAAACCCCAAAATATATTTTTGTATTCGTGATGATTATTTACAACCCACCGGCTACATATGAAAGATCATTTTACAGGATTGGAATGACATTAGGGTGAATAAACAGAATTTTCATGTTTGGGTGAACTATCCCTTTAAAGAGTTTGTACGCAATGAAATAAAATATAAAGATAAAGAGCAGCCATTATTTCTTCAAAAAGTTCATGCAAGTACTCGCATTTACTTCCTAGTGTTTCACGGAAGAAAGAAAGCCATACAGTATTAAACAACAACATGAAGGTCAGTAAATAATGCAAAATGTGTATTTTTGGTTGAACAATCCCTTTAATAATATCAGCACAATCCAAACTGTGGTTACACCACTAGGCTTTATTCTGTTTTTCAGAGACCATCTCTAAATTCTTGATGCTGTTCCAGCGTCAAAAGATCTTCCACAGGATACCCTTGTATCCATAAATTTCACTGAACTCTACGAAGCTCAAATGCTCAAGGTTATTTACCGTCTTCTAACAGCTGTCATACAGCCGTTAATGCCAGGAAAGAATGTGCACATCGTCAACCTTTGACAACGAAAGCCCAATAAATCCACAAGAAGCCACTGAACCAACGATTGATGATTGAATCCTCCCAAGCTACTGTTATGGCTACAAAACCATGACTTTCATAAAGACGAAACTTTTCTTTATGATGTTGCCTGTAAAATGTTCCTGGGGTTGGGTACAGATAACCAATTCTTAGAACCATTTTATTTATTTTTTAAATACTGGAACTGAGCGATTTTCAATCCGAACTGTATTAAAATACTGCGCTGCAACTGAATGTACAGCGCCACCCACAGTGAAAGAAATAATTTTTTTAGCCAACATGTGAGCTTGCAGAAAGACTGGGCGGCTCGTGAGCTCAAGCTCTTAATCATCGCTCACTCACTCACTCACTCACTCACTCACTCACTCACTCACTCAGTGTTATGCATATAATGCTCGAAAAACTTAAAGGGATAGTTTACCCAAAAATGAAAATTCTCTCATCACTTATTCACTCTTATGCCATTCCTATGTGTGTGTGAGAAGTCCTTTTTTTACTGTAAATCTTCACCTTTGACTAGCCACAACCAGTAGGTGGCGATATGCACAAAGAATGTGAATCACCAAAAAATAAAAGATGATGAATGTGAAAGTTAAAGATGACATTTATAGTTAAAAAAAAAAAGGACTATTACTCACCAACACCTATCATATCCCTTCAAAAGCCATGGATTTTACCACTGGAGTCTTATGGATTACTTGTATGCTGCCTTTATGTGTTTTTGGAGCTTCAAAATTTTGGTCACCATTCACTTTCATTATATGGACCTACAGAGCTGAAAGTCACACATCTGGGATGGCATGAGGGTAAGTAAATGAAGAGAGAATTTTCATTTATTGGTGAATTGCAGAATTTGTGATTCATCCATCCATCCATCCATCATCAACCGCTTATCCTGTGTACAGGGTCGCGGGGGGCTGGAGCCTATCCCAGCTAACATTGGGCGAAAGGCGGGGGACACCCTGGACAGGTCGCCAGTCCATCGCAGAGAATTTGTGATTAATAACTATAAATCACAATATTATATATATATAATGTTCTTTCGCTTTTCTCTTTTAAAGAGTGAATAATGTTGAAATTTCAACATGACAAAGCAGCTGTTTGCGACAGTGGGAGGCACTCCTAACTCAAGTGAGTCATGAGAGAGAACGCACATCTAAACCATCTCTCATTCTAAACAAACAGCTGTCTGTATAACCTTATGTCAGGAAAATTCACCATTTCTTTTGTCAGAAATTAAAAAGTAATTCTGACAGTAATCCCAATTTTTTGAAAATGTAACTAATCTGATTACAATGGTATGTAACTAACATATTACAGGTACCTAACTAAATTACCTAACACTGTTACAAGTAATCTGTTACTCCCAGAGCCTGCGTGAGCATCAGAACAGGACCATGGAACAATGTAAGAGAGTGGCCTGGTCATGTGGACGGCCGGGAAAGTGTGCGTCATTTACCTGGGGAAGAGATGGCAGTAGGAAGCACTATGGGAAGAAGGCAAGCACCTTCGGTCCTGTTATTCATGTGCATGTTACTTTGACACGTACCACCTACCTAAAGATTGTTGCAGACCACGTACACCCCTTTATGGCAATGGTATTCCCTGATGGCATTGGCCTCTTTCAGCAAGATAATGCGCCCTGCCACACTGCAAAAACTTTTCAGGAATGGATTGAGGAACATTGTGGTGTTGACTTGGCCTCCAATTTCCCCAGATCTCAATCTGATTGAGCATCTATGGAATGTGCTGGACAAAAAATCCAATCCATGGAGGCCCCACCTCACAATTTACAGGACATAAAGGATCTGCTACTAACGTCTTGGTGCTAGATGCCACAGGACACCTTCAGAGGTTAGAGCTGTTTTGGCGGCACAATGGGGACCTACACGATATTAGTCAGGTGGATTTAATGTTGTGGCTGATCGGAGTATATACTGTATATACACTCACCTAAAGGATTATTAGGAACACCTGTTCAATTTCTCATTAATGCAATTATCTAATCAACCAATCACATGACAGTTGCTTCAGTACATTTAGGGGTGTGGTCCTGGTCAAGACAATCTCCTGAACTCCAAACTGAATGTCAGAATGGGAAAGAAAGGTGATTTAACCTTTCAACCGTGGCATGGTTGTTGGTGCCAGACGGGCCGGTCTGAGTATTTCACAATCTGCTCAGTTACTGGGATTTTCACGCACAATCATTTCTAGGGTTTATAAACAATGGTGTGAAAAGGGAAAAACATCCAGTATGTGGCAGTCCTGTGGGCGAAAATGCCTTGTTGATGCTAGAGGTCAGAGGAGAATGGGCCGACTGATTCAAGCTGATAGAAGAGAAACTTTGCCTGAAATAACCACTCGTTACAACCGAGGTATGCAGCAAAGCATTTGTGAAGCCACAACACGCACAACCTTGAGGCGGATGGGCTACAACAGCAGAAGACCCCACCGGGTACCACTCATCTCCACTACAAATAGGAAAAAGAGGCTACAATTTGCAAGAGCTCACCAAAATTGGACAGTTAAAGACTGGAAAAATGTTGCCTGGTCTGATGAGTCTCGATTTCTGTTGAGACATTCAGATGGTAGAGTCAGAATTTGGCGTAAACAGAATGAGAACATGGATCCATCATGCCTTGTTACCACTGTGCAGGCTGGTGGTGGTGGTGTAATGGTGTGGGGATGTTTTCTTGGCACACTTTAGGCCCCTTAGTGCCAATTGGGCATCGTTTAAATGCCACGGCCTACCTGAGCATTGTTTCTGACCATGTCCATCCCTTTATGGCCACCATGTACCATCCTCTGATGGCTACTTCCAGCAGGATAATGCACCATGTCACAAAGCTCGAATCATTTCAAATTGGTTTCTTGAACATGACAATGAGTTCACTGTACTAAAATGGCCCCCACAGTCACCAGATCTCAACCCAATAGAGCATCTTTGGGATGTGGTGGAACGGGAGCTTTGTGCCCTGGATGTGCATCCCACAAATCTCCATCAACTGCAAGATGCTATCCTATCAATATGGGCCAACATTTCTAAAGAATGCTTTCAGCACCTTGTTGAATCAATGCCACGTAGAATTAAGGCAGTTCTGAAGGCGAAAGGGGGTCAAACACAGTATCAGTATGGTGTTCCTAATAATCCTTTAGGTGAATGTATATAAATATAGTCTATTAGAAGTCTAGTTAGAACCAATTATTCTTCAAGTACAAAAATAATAATTAATGCAATAATTAAGGAATTGGAATTGTTAAGTGTAATCCGAACTAGAATAGCTAAATTCTGTATAATTCCCCATCTCTCGCAGTATCATCCCACCATTATAAGGCAGAGAACACAAGGAGGAACGGAAGGAAGAAAGTTGCACGGGATGCTGCTCGGATGACAGCTGAGAAATGGTCACTGCATTGGGTGGGATACAAGGGGAAGTATGTCCTTGAGGAATTCCAGCAAGATGTTTATTAGACAGACACAGATGAGTGCGTGTAATTACCAGTCAGAGTTCTGAATAGAAGAGCCTTGAGAATGATGCACACACACACACACACACACACACACACACACACACACACACGCACACACACACACACATCACACACACAATCACACAAACACACAAACACCGGTTTCAATCAGAGTGATGCCACTGCCAGAAACAAAATGCATCCCCTTGCTTTCAGGAAACGGTCACACACTGCTAGAGAAATAAATCTTTTACCATTGTTACAATGAAATGAGGTGGAGATGGAAGAAATGAAGTGTTTGAATGATTTAAAGCACAAAACAAATAAAGGGTTTAAATCAGTAGAGCAAAATTTCATTTTAGACCAGGCGACACAATTTATTTACCTGTAGCATTCCTCAACTTCCTCGGGAGACTCATTTTAAAGGGATACAGTAGTTCACCCAAAAATCATCTTTTACCCACCCTCATGTTGTTTCAAATTCATAGTATTATCTTTCATCTGTGAAGCACAAAGATATAAGCCAAAATGTTTGACCTTCTGTTTTGTGAACAATGAAAATGGATGGTGATTTTTACTGTCAAGCTTTAAAAAGACAACAACAAAAATAAAAAAGCACTTGTAAAGCAGTTCAATGGAAAGGAGGAGGCGAGAACCGGCTTGTCAATATAAATAATATTTTAATGTTAAACTTAAACAAAAGACAAACACACACATGACGGACATGTCCGTAAATGATCTCTCTCTTGCACCTCCATCAGCAGTCGGCCTTTATCCTTCTCGGAGCTTAATTAGATGAACAGCCGCCGACTGCGAGGGGAGGCCCCTAGCCGGTCAGAGCCACAGCCAGGGGCGGAGGAGACCCCTACCAGTTGCTAAAATGCGGCGGGGTCAGAGAACCACTGACTGCAAGCGGGGAGGGGCTCCTGGCCGACTGCCTGGAGCAGGATGACCGCTGCCAGGGGCGGGGGAAGAACCCTTCCATCCACCGAATACCAGGGGCCGGAGGACTACCTCCGGTCTGCCAGGGGAGGAGTGGCCGAGGACCAGGCAGACCTTAGGCATGCCCCTCCCCAGGGAATGCGTGAGAGAACGAGGGAGGAATGTGAAAGGGCGGAGGGCGGGGCCGGGTCGTGATTCCACACACTCAGCCCCTAATCAGGCTAATCAAGCCTCAGAGAGGGATAAAGGCCGACTGGAGACTGCAGTGGGACACAGAGAGGACAGCTGTCCGACACCTGTGTGTATGTTTATGTCTTTTGGTTCAGTTCTACATTAAATATTATTTATGCTGGTTCTCGCCTCCTCCTGTCCCTGTAATCCCTTTACATTCATATATGCAGAATAGAGAATGACACTTGGAAGGCAATGGAAGAGAAGTTTATTAGTTATTAACAACTTAAATTACAGTCTCTTTCTCACATAAAGCTATTTATGACATCGGAAGACTTGGAAAATATCACAAAAATCATATTGACTACTTTAAAAAATACGTTTGTTGTATTTCACAACTAACTTTTGCTGTATGTAAAGTTTTTTGACTGATTTCAGAGTCAAAATTGGATGTACAGTAGTTTGTGAAAATAAACCTGCTTTGGATTAAAATATTTTAAATTCACTTTCTGCAGTAGCATGCTATTGATGGAGAAGAATAATTCAGGAAACTGCAGAGACTAAAGTGTCGAGCACTGCTACTCGAATGCTGCCCTCTTAACACAATAAGTCCCATCAAAGTCTATTTGAAAGTCAATGAATCTGTGCATAATGGAAAACCTTAGATGTCCGTATCCCTTTCTTATTTAAAACTATTCTTCTAGCACAATCAAGACAAGTTCAAATGTAATTGAGGCAGGTGTGGGGACCTGCTTAAAGTCTGAAGCGATGGTTAAGAATTATTCATAAGAGAAGCCTATGAGAATATCTGAATGCGAGACAAACAAGAGGAGACAGACATACAAAAACACAGTTGAAAGGATAAACAGAAGAATAAACAGAAGGAAAGATTCTGCACGAGTGCTCTACACCAGCAAGAAGTGAAGGAAATAGGAAGTCAACCCAGCCTTAAGTGGTTTGCTGATCTTACCTGGCCACCAGGCTTGTTTCCACTGGTCAGTTTGATGGTTTTAGGGAGGTTTGGGGACATGTGACTGCTGGTCAGTCTGGGAGACCAGATGATGAACAAGATAAATTTACTATCAATTTACCTGGTTAGGATGGGCAGGCTGATGAGCCAATTAAACCAGCAAACTGTTTTTTGTCTTTGCTAGTAATGAGCTGCTTGCAGGGCTGGACTGGTAATCTGGCATACCGGACATTTTCTCGGTGGGCCGATGCACTTTGGGGCCGATCAGGGGTGGACTGTCCATCGGGAGAACAGAGTGGGCCAGTGGATCGTCCACAAAATGTGCCAAATGGGCCACGATAAGCTCAAATGAGCCCAGTCTCTTCCCAGTCCAGCCCTGGCTGCTAGTAATGAGGACTGATATGAAAAAGAGAAAGAATAGTTATGGTTTGCTGGTCTTAGCTGGTTTAGGCTTGTGAAGATGGTTTGCTGGTCTGATGGTGGTTTTTATTTATAAGTTTGATGGTTTTAGAAAGGTTTTGAGCTCTTGTCAGCTGGTAAGGCTGGGAGACCAGCTGGTGAACCAGAAAAATCAACTAAAAACCATCTTGGGTTTTTTAAGAATCTGAGAGACCAGCTAAACAAGCTAAGGCCAGCAAACCACAACTATTCTTTAATTTAGCAATTCTCCAGTCCCTGCTGAAAATAAACTGCTTAAACCAGCTTAAGATGGTTAGCTGGTCTCTTGACCAGGACACACAGGTTAGACTGGTCTGTTTTGCTTGTTTTAAGACACTTGTAAACAGGTCAGGCTCGAAGGCCAGCTATTTGACCAGCAAAACCTGTGAAACACCTACTTGTCCAGGATAGGATATCAGTTAAACCAGCTAAGACCAGCAAATCACATTAGGCTGGTTTAAACCATTCTTTTCAGCAGGGAAAACCCACAACTATTCTTTCTCTTTGCAGCTTTATTTTCCTGCATTTTAGCTTGCCATGATGCTAGTTGAATAAATTGGACAGAGAAAAATCTTGGATGAATGAGATAATGAGACACAGGGAGAGCAAATGAAAGAGATCCGATTCGTAATCTACCAATCAGTTTCAAAGTTGCATCACATGGATTTATGCTTTCTCAGCCAAAGCGCTAAAACTTCAAAATGCTCTTTAACAGATGTCATGTGCTGATTACATAATATTTGCTGTGTTATTATAACATGACAACAACAGGATCGATATCCATGATTTGAAATTCCCAGCATCATTACAAACAACCAAATGTTGAGCACACTGCTGAGTAAATCGCCAGTCAAAAACAATTTACAACTTAATAAAGATTTTACAGTTCTGTTTAGTTCTTTGCTGGCACTGTATTGCAGCAGCAACAAAACTCTGGTGTGGCCTGTTCCTTTGGAGAGTTAGTTGAGGAAGATGACATCAAGGGAATGTTCACTGGAAACAACAACGGGAGCGGCAAAGTGCCAGCTGAAGCCGGATATTGAAAAAACAGCACAGTGCAATCCATAACTCTGTCCACGAAATTATATTTCTTTCTCAGATAGAGTGAGTTGAACAGCACAACATGGCCCAGAAACATTGTGTATTTAGTCCAACTTTCAAACAGTTGGCTGTGGTTCACCAATTTCCTTTCGACATTTGTTCATTCTGGGTGTGGAGCGGAGGGGGGCGGGGCCGGAATATCGCGCACCCCGTATCCTCAATCGGCCAGATGAGGCGTGCGAGGGATAAATGTGGCCGGTGACGATGGTTCGAGAGAGAGAGAGTATTACGGGCATGTCCGTCATGTGTGTTTATGTTTGTGCGTTTGGTTTTGGGTTTCATAAAATTATGATTTATATTGACAAGCCGGTTCTCGCCTCCTCCTTGCCCATCCTTTAACTGTGTTATATTGGTGCCGAAACCTGGGAAGGAGGAGGGATGCCCGTCGCAGAGTCCTCGACACTCGTCGTCTGCGGGGCAAGTGGGGACTGGATACCCCGACCGCCTGGAGCGAGGGAGCCGCTGCCGGGGGCGGAGGAGTGCCCGTCCATCCCCAGAGACACGGAGGGGTCGAGGGAGACCGCCGTCCGCGAGGGGAGGGGGGAAGAAACTCTCCGACCGCCCGGAGCGGTAGAGCCGCTGCCAGGTGCGGAGGAGTGTCCCCATTTGCTGCCAGAAAAGCGGAGGCTCGTTCTGCCCGCTGGGGGTCGAAGGTTTCACTCCGGTTCGCCCGCCTGAGTGTGGAGGAGTGTTCAAGGACCACGCGACGATACATCAGAGAACCGGTGAGTGAGTTTTTTCTCTCTCCCTCTCTCTCTTTCGCACAGTATTGGCCTTTTCCCTCGCCTATTTTTTTTTTTGTTGTTTTCTTCCCCTCCTGTCTCATCCCAGGGCGAGGAAGGCGGGGATGACCACGCGCGGCGCAAGATACACCCTGTATAATTAATATTATAATTAGGTGTTTCTTTAACCACAGGCACTTTTATGTCCCAATGGTTGATTTTTATTAAAATTCAGTGCAAGGACATTTCTCCAAAATGTAAGATCTTTGGCTGCGATGGACTGGCGACCTGTCCAGGGTGTCCCCCGCCTTTCGCCCAATGTTAGCTGGGATAGGCTCCAGCCCCCCGCGACCCTGTACACAGGATAAGCGGTTGAGGATGGATGGATGGATGGATGGATGGATGGATGGATGGATGGATGGAAAGAACTTTGTCCCCATGTGCACTTGCAAACTGTAGTCTGGCTTTTTTAATGGTGGGTTTGGAGCAGTGGCGCCTTCCTTGCTGAGCAGCCTTTCAGGTTATGTCGATATAGGACTCGTTTAACTGTGGATATAGATACTTGTCTAATGGTTTTCTCCAGCATCATCACAAGGTCCTTTGCTGTAGTTCTGGGATAGATTTGCACTTTTTGCACCAAACTACATGAATCTCTAGGAGACAGAATGTGTCTCCTTCCTGAGCGGTATGATGGCTGCGTGGTCCCATGGTGTTTATACTTGCATGCTATTTTTTGTACAGATGAACGTGATACATTCAGGCATTTGGAAATTGCTCTCAAGGATGAACCAGACTTGTGGAGGTCCACAATTTTCTTTCTGAGGTTTTGGCAGATTTCTTTTGATTTTCTCATGAAGAGGGACTGAGTTTGAAGGTAGCTCTTAAAATACATCCACAGGTACACCTCCAGTTCAGTACACATCCTATCAGAAGCTAACTGGCTAAAGGATTGACATAATTTTCTGGAATTATCCAAGCTGCTTAAAGGCACAGTTATGTTAGTGTATGTAAATTCTGACCCACTGGAATTGTGATATAGTCAATTAAAAGTGAAACAATCGGTCTGTAAACAATTGTTGTAAAAATGACTTGTGTCATGCACAAATTAGATGTCCTAAACAACTTGCCAAAACTATAGTTTGCTAATATTAAATCTGTGGAGAGGTTAAAAAAAATTGTTTTAATGACTAACAAGTGTATGTAAACGTCTTACTTCAACTATATATACACAACGATCAGCCACAACAAAAAAAACCACCTGCCTAATATTGTGTAGATCCCCCTCGTGCCGCCAAAACAGCGCCAACCCGCATCTCAGAATAGCTTTCGGAGATGCTATACTTTTCACCACAATTGTACAGAGCGGTTATCTGTGTTACCGTAGACTTTGTCTGTTCAAACCAGTCTGGCCATTCTCTGTTGACCTCTCTCATCAACAAGGCGTTTCCATCCACAGAACTGCCGCTCACTTGATGATTTTTTAGTTTTTTTGTTTCGTGTTTTGGCACCATTTGGAGTAAATTCAAGAGACTATTGTGGGTGAAAATCCCAGGAGATCAGCAGCTACAGAAATAACTCAAATCTGCCTGTCTGGCACCAACAAACATGCCAAGGTTCAAATCACTGAGACAAAAATGTTTCCCCATTCTGATGGATGATGTGAACTTTAACTGAAGCTCCTGACCCATATCTGCATGAGTTTATACACTGCACACTCCACATGATTGGAAGATTAGATAATCGCATGGATGGTTGTTGGTGCTAGATGGGCTGGTTTGAGTATTTCTGTAACTGCTGATCTGCTGGGATTTTCACACACAACAGTCTCTAGAATTGACTCCGAATGGTGCCAAAAACATCCAGTGAGCGGCAGTTCTGTGGATGGAAACGCCTTGTTGATGAGAGAGGTCAACAAAGAATGGCCAGACTGGAAGTGATTAAGTCTACGGTAACTCAGATAACCGCGCTGTCCAATTGTGGTGAGAATATCATGCAGGTTGGTTGGCACGAGGGGGACCTACACAATATTAGGCAGGTGGTTTTAATGTTGTGGCTGATCGGTATATATAAATATAAGGGATTTTCATAGTTTAAAAAAAACAGTGACATCTATATATAAAAGGCATTTGATAAGTACCAAAAAATTATTTTGGAAGGCCTGGTAAAATAGTTCCCAAGTCAGTTTTGATGTGACATTTATAATAATAATCAAAAAATAATAATAATAAATAAATAAATAAATTAAAAAAAGGTAAATATCTGTTAGTTTTAAGAAGAAAAAAATTAATAAATCAACCCTGGGACATGAAAATGCTTAAAGTTGGAGAAACACACAGCTTTAAGATATTCGCTCTAGAAAGACAAAGGAGTCATTTAATCCAAATAGATTTTAAAGGCAGTAACTTTCGCCATAGTATGTATGATAATTTGATATGCGGTGGAAATTAACTTTTTTGGCTCAGCAAAAGGACAAAAATGAAAGATTTCTCCTGATGCACAATGTAGACTAATTAAATAAACTCTAATGAGAGTGAAAGAATGGAAAGTGTGTCTAAAGAAAGCTTATTTTCTATCATCCCCGCTATGGTAATTTAAATTATGAACATTTTTACCATAGATTTGCAAAATATTCCTCCGATCATTATGTATATGTTCAGTTTCTTCATGTGAGCAAAATAAGCAAGGAAATAAAAAAATATAAAGGTAATAATGCATAGAAGGGATAGGAACTAGAATCAGATGGTTTTCATCAATGTCTTGGACCAGATGTTTTTTGTTCATATGGACTTGTTTAAGATGTTGGCTAAATTTAGTCTCTCTTCCCCAACAGTCTATTAAATAGGCGCCCAATGTCATCACTTTGACAAGGTTTCCAATGAAAAATATTTCAATAACTCTCTTTACAACCCCCAAAATTCAGAGGTGAACGCAATTTCCTCAGGACCTTTAGTTCAATCTTGCCCCAGGTTTAGCGAAAGCCCTCCAGGGCCTCTAATATCCGCTTACGCTTTTAGCCATAAACACGATGGGAAAGCAAATTGTGCAGCGGGATTCATTTATTAGTAATATCACAAAACCGTTAACCAAAATAAACAAGCAAGCCCAAAAACCCGAATTCCATATTGTTATTCCAATCCAAAATGTCATTTGTCTAACTAAACATGTCTCAAACAAGGGTTCTTTATCTGGGATATCTAAAGAGGTTTGTTTTCATCCAACGCCTGGGTCCTCCAGCACTTGAGAAATGCACAATGAATTCGCTCATAAAACCCACCCAGGGTTGGATGGGGGCTGTTTGTGAACCATCAGAAGTCCTGCCGTGAAGGAGCGGAGATGCTTCCCCAAAAGCCACGGGGAGCTTTCGTGTTTGACATCAGGAAAAGGCTGATTTCCTGTTTTTTGTGCATTCAGCATAGCTTCTGTTGATCAGAGTCATCACCAAGTGAACAACTGTCAACAGAGGGAGGGAATTAGCAAATAAATATGCAGATTTGCCTCACAGAAATATGCTGGTTGTTGTTCTTTCATTTCTGTGAAGATGAACTGATAATTACTCTATTAAATCCTCCAGCACACAAAGAGAATCCAAGAATGCCGATACAACTGACGGTGAAATGAATACTAGCCTTGTGCGACCCCCTTGTCCACATGTGTGGATGTTGTATTTTGGCTTTGTGAAACGCAGTGCATAATTTAAATGAATTCAAACAGATTGAATACTGTTCGCAAGACTCTACACTGTTATTTAAGGGTTAAACTTCTGGTGCACTGCATCACATAACAGCATGACATTGATTTCCAAGAAGCACACTTTCAGGCGCAGCTCCAACAAAAGCACATCAGGTAAAAAAAACCTTTATGTTTTTGATTGAAACCTGATTGATTGTAAAGAGTAGCGTCTCTAGTTTCATTTGAAATGCAGCTTTAAAAAAAATCAATAAATATTTTGCACGCCACCGCGCTGATAAACATGAAGTCCACATATGAGGAAAATGGGACCATTTTCCCTCAAAAGTTTTTTGTATTTCATTTTTTATAATTTTCAACTGTAACACATCTGTGGGTCTTTTCGATTAATTTTAATATGCATTTTATTTTTTTAACACTGTACAATAAAGTTCTTTACCATTAGTAAATGCATTCCTATATATTTACTATGCATTTTCACATTGAGAATAAATGTATTCATGTAAAAAGCTGAAACGTGCTTTCAGAGGCTTTATTTGGAGTTAGAATGAGAATAAGGTGCATTTCAAACTGTTCTGAGACCAGTGCAGACAGACAGCACACTGGAGGTTAAGTCATTCACTAAATAGGGAGCAAGGGTGCATCCTATAGCTGTCCCATGCAACCTAGTGCATTCACTCCTAAAATCCGACCGAAAGTTCAGTTTCAGGCTGCCGATGGTTTTTGGACCACTCAACATGTTTGGCAGACACGGGACGATGATAATCAGTACATAGATAAAAAATGTATAATGCAAATTCATCATGGTTGGCAGTGATTTGATGATGCTCTCCATTACTTTTAATCAGAATTATTTATTCAGCTTTATAGAAAATGAGCTGTCATGTCTGTAATGTCTCAAAAACACGAATAACCAATTCTCTTGGACACATCATAAATAATTTGATGAAACAATATTACTTTTCACAACTTAGTCCCTCTGTCCACATATGTGGACATTAAGGAAGACTATTTGCTCTAGAATGTTTTATTTTTTTCTTGCTTACAGAGGTGGAGGACTTGAGTTACATGACTTGACTCAAGTCGCAAGTTTAAGGACTTGTGTCTTGCTTGACTAATTGAAGAAAATGACTTGATTTTGACTTCAGAGCCAGCGACTCGAGACTTGACTTGAACTGCATGACTCGACAATGACTTGAATGTTTTTTTTTAATTATCATTTTCAATAACTTATTACAAACAGTAATTCAATGTGTTTAAAAAAATATTGCGACATCATTTAATTCATATGCAAAAATGTAAGCCCGCCAGCACCACCGATCTGCATCTGCGCAGTTAACGCTGTGCTCACAACATGCCAAAATGACACGATTGTTGAGTTCCCAAAATAATCTCCGTTGGATATAAAGATTTCGAATTGGACCGTGCAAATTACTGTTCAAATGTTTGAGGGTCGTCATTAAATTAAAATGATTCACAATTAATCTCATGTTTTGTAGCATTGCCTCTAAATGTGTGTGCGCCTTTTCTAAACCTTCTCAACAGTCCACAATATACCATAAACATTTGTTGGCATTATAAAAACATAACAGGCAGATTTACAGTCACAACACTTTATTTAAAACATCTCAAGTAGTGTAAAATATACAGAATGACTTGTGATGAAATTCAAGTGCTCTCATAGTGATTAAGACTTCTGAAGACTTTAACTAAAGCCCTTGAAAGCAATACCTTTATTACTATTTTATATAAATGTATCTCTGAAGGGAACTGACTGTCTTGGAGTTAAGTGCCTTGCTCAAGGACGCAATGGTGGTGGCTGCGGGGATTGAACCAACAACCTTCTGCTTAGCAGTGCAGTGCTTTAGCCCACTATGCCACCACCACTCCTACATAAGCCTCCCCACATAAGCGCCACCTACTGTCAGAGAGCAAATTTGCATTTTCATTCAGCCTGCCATTTTTGTTTGATCAATTTGTAATTCTCCAATTTTATCCAAAGTAACTTACAGTGCACTTATTACAGGGACAATCCCCCCAGAGCAACCTGGAGTTAAGTGCCTTGCTCAAGGACACATTGGTGGTGGCTGTGGGGATCAAACCAGTGACCATCTGATTACCAGTTACCAGTTATGTGGTTTAGACCACTACACCACCACCACTCATGCTTGAGACTCGACCCGAGATTTGATGGTTAAGACATGAGACTTGCTCCCACCTCTGCTTTTTTATAAGGTGCTACTACAAATCAAAAAGGGAAATGGAAAATGCACACAGGAGTCACGCTCTGGTCTCAGGAGGCTAGAGGTGCTACACTAACAACAATTCACTTTTACGCAAATCACGTAACACTTATTTTCCCCATTGTTATGACATCTATACAATCTTACTATAGCGCATGACTTCTATGGCGATAAATGTTAACATTTGCATTACATAACCAACTACATTCATAGCCTTGTTTGTGCGCTATTAAATTGCATGGTAGCTAAACTGAGATAGAGCATTACACTTGCAGTGTAAATGACCGCGCTAGGAGTCCTGAAGAGCACTATTTGAGCAGCTGCTTCATTATGAAAACCGCTTTAGTACCTCTTTGCTTGTAAAGAGCAGCAGGAATGTAGTTTGCACCAAGCCTAGTGACATCACACTAGTTAATGGTGCATTCGGTCCTTTTTGGAAATTCACAGTCACTGATGACTACAATCTTTCGTTGTATGGCAGGAGATATGTAAAAATAACAGCAAAATAGTTTTGGAATGACATGGGAGTCTTTAATGTTTTATTTTTAAGTGAACAACTCCTTTCAGCAAACCCCTACACACGTTAACTCCACCTGTTTTGCATTTCTACAAGATATATTATTTATTTTCACCAAACATATCAGAGAGAAAAAGCAAGGCAAACATTAAGATGGATAGATTCAGCCCCCTCCATCTCCTTCTCCAGAGGGTTAGATGGAATTCCAGCAGTCTTTGGTTCTCGGATATTTGTCATCCCTCATCTACCCTTTGATCCAAGTGCAAGTCTTTGCTTTCCAAGCCTCCATCTCTTCATTCCCTCCCATCATCCTTTTCTAATTAAGGCCCTGGCTCTTGTTGTAGACTCTATCTGAGTCATTGAATTTCCCTGGTTCTGTGAGCCCAAAAAAGGATCAGGCAAGAGCAGCAGCTTCATGGGTAAACTGAGAGGAATGAGGGAGATTTAATTTTCCTGATTGTAAAAGTATGAACTCCACCTCCAGTAACTGCATTGTTGGTAAGCAGCACCATTGGACCCCAATATATTGCCATTATGACTTGGGGGGACATTGGGACATTGTTTTATTAAAGGTAACTTTGGAAGCAAGAGCCATCTTGTCAATTTGGCTGCATTCACATTGCAAGGACCAAGATCTAATATCTTGACACATATCCAATATTTATTTTTTTCTGTTTATATTTAATTTAGAAATAACTGATTGTGTTATTATTAATACCCTGCCAGACAGTGCAGTTTTGTTAATTTTTTGGAGCATTTTGCATCACATACAGCTCATAACTACATTTATGCATTTGGCAGACGCTTTTATCCAAAGCGAATTCGAGTCCTTATTACAGGGACAATCCCCCCAGAGCAACCTGGAGTTAAGTGCCTTGCTCAAGGACACAATGGTGGTGGCCGTGGGGCTCGAACCAGCAACCTTCTGATTAATGTGCTTTAGCCCACTACACCACCACCACTCCAGCATGGTGCATAATAGATCCAACTATGCAGATATATTCTATAATGTTAATTGTTCTTGCTCTAATTGCTCATATAAAGGTCCCAATGTAAGTTTGGAAGGAGCTTGTTCATCTAGGCCGGCCAATCCTATTTCAAGGATATATTAGCGCCTGCCTCCCTCGCTCCATCTACGATTCTTCCGGCATCCCTCCACCTACTATATATTGCATAATGCCCATACCATATCTTTCCATTTTTCTATTTAGTCCAATAGTCCAGGGAGGGAATCTCAGAGCTCAAGCCCAGTCCCTCTCTTGAGCCCCCAGTACGCCAAATATGTTTACCTTAACGCACTGCGTAACTACATGTACCTACGAACTCATGAATTGCCAATAGTGGCACATGTGTTCTCCCTCCATGTCTCACATAAAAGACATCCAATGGATTCAGAACCTTTACCCGAGCCTATCTATTATGCACCGTAAAAATAAATGGGTTTCTATCCATGTATTTTTATGCAAATTTAGCGATACCGTATGAAAAATGCTGGATGTAAACACCAATATGCAAATTAAATATCCAAAATTTGCATTGACAAACTTTGTGTTTGCTGGCAAAGTTGTTAGTGTGTCGGTGCATTCTCAATGGTGCAGCTCATTTATTATCACTAATAAAAAAGCCACTGTAGCTACAACTTTGATTTCCATTTCTGTTTTGCACTATTATCCCTAAAAATGATTCTTTTGTTCTCATGAACACATGGCATGGAAATGCTGCTTTATTCACATTGTTTTTGCGAAATTAAGATTATTTATAGCTTGGATGGAAACCTGACTAATGATGAAAAATACTGAATTAAGAGGACAATCGGATACAAGAGTTTATATGTCATTCTGTAGTCAGATGAACAGATGTTGGATGTATATCAGATTTAGAAAGTGGCCCAATTTGGTTGATGAAGGCCAATTAAATAATTCAAAATGTATCTCTACATGTCAGGATTGGCAACTGATATATTGTTGATTCTGTTTCTGTGTCTTTGTGTTCTGTTTATTCCCTCTGCGTTTCATTGTTTAGCCATGTGCTGCCAACTAGCACAGGGTTTCCCTGCAGGGACAGGAGCTGTACTAGATAATGGCTTAATTAGTGTGACCTGTTCCTTGTTAGTTGATTGCCTCTCCTGCCTATTTAACTCCCTTGTGTGTGCTGTCTTGTGCCGTTCTGCTATGATGTGTAGCCAGGGCCTGTCAACCCATTAGGACACATAGGTGAGTGCTTAGGGTGACATTGCTTCAGGGGTGCCGATATACCGAGCCAATAAGTGTGTTCAATCTGTGTCGAAAAAAATACGCCCAATGTGTTCTGGTGACATGTTGTGGCTGCCCCCAAGGAACAAATAGAGGAAGTACTAAATGCCTTACTACCATACAACTCTTACTGTTTCCGTTACTCTTACATCCGTGTTTTGGACGTCTCCTTTATCTAACACACCTGATTCAACTCATCAGCTCATTAGTAGTGTCATGAGGGAGTCTAGTGTTCGGGGGACTCCAGGACCAGGAATGTCCGTCATGTGTGTGTTTGTCTTTTGTAAAATTAAACTATTTTTTAATATTTAAACTATTATTTATGTTGAAAAGCCAGTTCTCGCCGCCTCCTTTCCATTGATCACTTTACAGCGATATTCAGATAAAAAAAAAAATACAATTGCAACTTGGATGGAAACTTGACAAATGAGAAAAAAATCCTGAATTAAGAAAATACGAATGTTTGGAATTAATTGACAAACACACACACATAAACAAACACATCTGGGGAGTACACCGTGTTTGTGAAAACACTAGCACATTAGTCACCATTACATTATTACTCTAGTTAAAAACAGCTGTTAAGGAGTTTTAGGGGAAAACCTTCCATTGCAACATTAAGAATTCTTTTTTTTTTTTATTGAATTTTTTTACTTTGCAACTTTCCCAATTTATTACAACACCAAACGTCCTAACCAGAACACAATACGTTCAAAATTTCTGCACAGAGCAAGAAAATCACAGGCAGTCAGAATATTGTAATTATGTAGTGAGATGAACAAATGCCAGATATATTAATATAGGATTGTGACACGACCCGCCCCCCGCTCTGACACAAGAATTTAGAAAGTTTGGATTAAAAAAAACAAACAAAAAGACATTTTTGCTGTTTACATGCATGCAAAAGATCTGATCTGTGTCAGATGACAGTGAAAAAACGACATTGGTTCACAGTGTAAAAATGGCCTCTCTCTACCCAATTGATATATTTTTTGCAAGACGATTTGAGACTATGTGGTTCCCTTGAACACATGTAATGGAAGTGCTTTATTTGCAAATTGTTTTTGCGATTTTCTAATGTTTCGCACAAATTCGCAACTTGAATGGAAACTTGAATAATGGTGAAAAATTCTGAAATTACTGGAGAATTGGATACGATTGTTTTATGTAGGTCAGATCATTTAGATAGTAGCTGAAATGGATGCTTTATATGTATGCAACAAGATCTGTTCTGTATCAGACATCTGTGAGAAAAACAAATCAGAATTGCTTAACATTGTAAATGCAACCTTTATCTCTACACAAATACTTCTTGTTAGGGTTAGAGTTTTTGCAGTTTGTGTGACTATTTGAGGAACATTTTTCTTTGCTAAAATCAACACTTGCCTTCCCCATGCTCTTCTGTGACTCAGAGTGCAACGCATGCATTATGCAAAGAGTCGCCATGACTACAGATGACATGCATCAAGAAAAGGTAGATTTCTATCTAAGACAGTTCTGAGAGCTTACACGCATGCACGCACTAAAGGCAAGCAAAAACACGCAAGCATGCACAGGGAAGAACAATGCATGGCTGTTTCAAAATGTATAAGGTACATTTGATGTATAAGAGCATCATTTTTCAGAAAGACCTACTGAGTGACCTTTAAAATAAGTACTGTTGCTGTGAGCACTATATCATGGCTGAGCCATTGTCCTGAGTGTTAAAGATCCAGTAAAACAAAGTGCTGTGACCCCTCATCCCCTCTATTGTGCGTTATCTCTCGGCCTTGTCATCTCATTCCATTCTCATTCCACTCGGTTGCACCTGACCTTCCCAGAACAATAGGGATGGTGAGTTAAAGGTTTCCCAGCCCGTAAACATACCTGATGCACGCTCGCCCTCTCTTATACTTGCTTGGGTTTGTTTTATAAGCCTCATGCCAAGATTCAGAGAAATTAAAAACCATCCAATTAAATAAAGTATCTGATTTCGTGCCAAGTCACGAGTCTATGGAGGAATATTGTCAACACCCTTTGTTTCTAGCGAACATTACCGGTGAGGTAAGATGTAGGCATACTCATTTGTGTTTTGTTTTTTACTTTAAACATTTTCAATTTAATATTTCATCCAATATATTAAGATATAAATAATGGGGACTTGAAAATGTTTTGCATAGTAGGAATGCCCTAAATACAAAAAGGCTTTACTTTATTCCTACTATGCAAAACATTTTCACGTCCCCATCATTTATGTCTTAATTATTTCATTATGCATTTTTCAGAATTTCTTGTAGTTTTTGCTTTTTTTTTTACAAATGTACAAATCCATGTATTCCATTAATAAATATGTCTTGAATTTGCATTTCTTATATTGCATATATATAGATTTTGTTACATGTTTATTGTTTACTGTTGTTTCCATACAGAATGTAAAACTAGTGGCAGTTCAGGGTCTTATAGAAGTGTTTTGGTTGAGTGCATATGAATGAGAGGAGTCGAATGGCTTTTTTAATGCTTCCATGATGTGCGGGATAAGAATTAAATGTTTCTATTTTTGGTGTTTTTGATCAACAACTGACTACAAAGAACAAAAAGGGTATTAAGTAAGGGATAATGTACAGTCGGTGGTTATCACAAAAAATAAAAACCTGCTGTCAGGGTGGTCATGAACACATAATCCCATAAAGGAATTGTTCATGCCATTCCAGATGTGTATGACTTTCTTCTGCAGAACACAAAGAGGGCTGGATTATGACTTGCAAAGGCCCTGGGGCCTATTATCTCCAAGGGCCCCCCTCCACCCAAAAGTTGTTGAGCAGGGGGAGGTTGATGGGGTTCGTTGTTCATGCCCAAAAGGGTTTTCAAGCGGGGGGGATAAACAAAGTAGATTGCGCAGCCTTAAAGCCCAGGGCACCCCCAGGCAGTCAAGGGCCCCCTGGTAGTCAAGGACCCCTGGGCATTGGCCCCATTGGCCCAGTCGGTAATCCATCCCTGAACACAAATGAAGATTTTTAGAAGAATATCTGAGCTATGTAGGTCCATACAATGCAAGTGAATGATGACCAAAACTTTGAAGCTCCAAAAAGCACACGAAGGCAGCATAAAAGAATCCATACAACTTCAGTGGTTTACTCTGAAGCAATATGATAGGTGTGGGTGAGAAATAGATCAATATAGATGTCTTTTTTTGCTATAAATCTCCACTTTCAGATGTGAAAGGGAAGCTTAACATGCACCACATGTGACATTCCAATGTAAAAGTGAAAGTTAAAGTGGAGATTTAGAGTAAAAAAGGACATACATTTTGATCCGTTTCTCACCCACACCTATTATATCACTTCTGAAGATATGGATTTAACCACTGGAGTCATATGGATTACATCTGTTTCCTTTATGATTTTTGGAGCTACAGGTCTGATCCCCATTCATTTGCATTATATGGACCCACAGAACTGAAAAATTATTCTAAAAATCTTTGTGTTCTGCAGAAGTCATAAACATCTGGGATGGCATGAGGTATGTGTGCACACACACACACACACACACTATTTTTTTGGGGTGAACTATCCCTTAAAAGTGAACTTGGATTTGTAACAATGTTTCTTTTTTAAGATACAGAGTTCAGAAGGTAATGACATAACAAGAATGACCCCTTACTAAATTTCTTGATGGGTAAAAGCAGCAAATTTCATATGCGGTGTGCTGAATATGACAATCAGATAATGCAGAACATATAATATTTATACCGATTATATGAATTGACTCCAGGCGGCAGGCACAGGGAAGAGAAATGACTTGATCATGTTAGAGCTCGCAACCCTCCTGCAGGGATCACATTAATCTCATAGAGGACTTCAGAGCAGGGGTAGAAAGAAGACTCATTTGTCTAAAGATCTCCCTGAGATTTTCTGTCATTGAGATAATGCCACCTCAAGCTACTCCTGATGACTCATTCACTGTATTGTTTCTCTGCATCAATGCGTGACGTTTTTAGTCACATCTCATCACATCCTACACAGTGTGAAATACAGTGATGAAATTTGGACCCAGTCACTTCAATGTGATCGAGAAACACACAGGCATAAAGTGTATTTTTTCTTTCCCTTTAAAGCTTATAACAAACGCCGTAAATGTCAACATGAAATGCCATTTGCAACTCATTTTACTTCGAAAATCACGACAATGTCGGACGGGATTAGGTTTTACCCATTGGGAATTCATTGGATTGTGAAAAGTGGGTGTTACAAAAAAAGGAACAGGGGCTTGGTGATGTCAGCCGAAAAGGAAAAGCATTTAAGAGGGAGGGATTTCTATTTTTGACAAAAGATTACGAATGCAAATCATTTCTTTGTATTTTTTTGGGAGTACCATATACTTGATGAATTATGCAGAATAAACCAGGAACATGAATTAACAAAGTAAGGTCAGTTTTTATTTCAAGTTAATTTAAAGCATCATTAGGCGGCGTTCACAGAGGATACGTACTTGCATAAAAAAGAAGATTTTTCACACTTAAGCTTCATGTCAGACCATTTTATTTGACCTTGTGAACTGTTTGATTCACAAAAGAGCCTCTGATGACAGCAAAAACACGAGATGACAGTAAGTTCCTCACTTTCTTTGAGATGCTATTGTGTTTGCTAATTCCACATTTTACAATGTGAATGCATTTAATTCATTAAAAACTATTGAATTACTTTTATGCTTAAATGTTCAACGTATTTACTAGTGCCTTGCTTAAATTGGATTTAATGGCCATGGATTATGATAATTGTGAATGAAGGTGCACACGCCCCCTATATACGAATGTTTGGAATTCATTGACGCACACGCACACACGCGCACACACACACACACACACACACACACACACACACACACACACACACGGTGTACAAAGCATTTGTGAAAACACCAGCATGCATTATTCACCCATTACATTATTACTCTCATTAAAAACAGCTGTTAAAGAGTTTTAGGGGAAAACCTTCCATTGCAACATTAAGAATTATTATTTATTTTTTTTACTTTGCAACTTTCCAAATTTATTACAACACCAATGTTTGAACAAGGACACAATATGTTCAAATATTCTGCACAGAGCAAGAAAATCACAGTCTGTCAGAACATATTTTATGTTTAAAGGGACAATTCAAGAAAATCTCATCTCTGTAGGTCCATACAATGCAAGTGAATGGTGGACAGGAACTTTAAGTTCCAAAAAGCACATAAAGGCTGCATAAAAGTAATCCATACAACTCCACTGGTTAAATCCATGTCTTCTGAAGTGATATGATAAGTGTTGGTGAGAAACAGATTATGTTTAAGACCTTTTTTACTATAATTTCTCCTTGCTGCATTTATGGCTCAAGTTCTGGCCACCATTCACTTGCATTGTATGGACCTACAGAGCTGAGATATTCATAAAAAAAATGTGTGCGTGTTCTGCAGAAGAAAGTCATACACATCTTATGAGAGTAAATGATGAAAGAATTTTTATTTTTGACCGAACTATCCCTTTAAAAAACAGCTGTGAGGTGCAAGAGTTTGGACCATTTAGATCTAACAGTGGGTGATATAAAAACAAATTATAATTATAATTATAATAATAAAATAAATGGCATTTAGCATCAACATGGCATTCTAGTTGCCCATGCAATTTTTGTAATCCATTTCAGGGCTTCAGCAAAGGGGAACATGATCAGTAAATAATGAATTTGAATTGTCTGTCCCTCACACAAGCAATCATATTGTTTCAAAACAGGTATAAGTCGTATGAACTACATTTCTGACTATTTTAAGATGCTTTGATTATTTTGAAGCTTCAGAAATTCACCTTATGTGTTGCACGCTAGAAACTCATATGGTTTTGGAACAAGAGAATATTCATTTTTGGGTGAAAATGTACTTTAATATCTCCGACACCGTTCAAAACACCATTTTTTCTATTCTCGTATCAAGTCATATTTTGATGCTCATAAAACAGTATCTGCCGCCTTTGCACAATTTTTCCCCATGCAGCATTTTGCAGGTCTGTCAAACTGCAGATAAATGGAGGAACCTTTTGACTTGACACAAGCTGTATTTAAAACATGCGCTCACAGAACACGCATAATGACAAACTTGCTACTATTGATCACGCAAACCTGTCAATGCAGCAAGGACTCTTGTGAAACATACCAACTTATACACAAAGCGGGTGTATGCATTTTTTACAGCCTTAACATACTGAGTGAATATGCAAAAAAGGTGGTACTGGTGTGTGCTGTGAGGGTGTTTAGTGGGGAAGAGTTCTATCACAGAAGCTAAAGGGGTGTTCAAGCATATGGGAGCCATCTGGTACCGAAGGCCAACCAACATCATTACTGACACTCACCAGCATGGAAGTGTCAAAGTGAGCATAAGAGAAATAGCGACAGAGAGAAGGTAATCTAACAATCCACATTGCAGCTTCTGGCTGAGAACTGCCCACTTCTGTCTGAGGCTCAATTTACACCTAGTGTTAAGATGTGTTTTGGGTGATCTGTTTGAAACGAGGCAACACTAAACTAATAGGTGTAAACAGGGTTCAAAACGTTTTATTTACATTTGAAGGAGGTTGAATGAGGTCCAAAATGCTTTGTACCATTATACCGCCCAGCCCAAACCACAGCTCATTAAAAAAAAAGATACACAGATACTCATACAGGATTCACAGGATGTACCTGGCCCAGGAGAACAGTACAGGGATGCAAGGGGATGAGAGAACCGCGGTGAGTTAGTTAGCGTTCATTACACGCTTCACTACCTCCAACATAGCCCCATCTCAAAGCTCCAGCCATCAGTCACGCTGACACTGTCCTCACTGCAGTCCTGTAGACACGGTCCATCACTCTCAAAAAGCTCTTTCCCCTGCGGGCTCATACACACACACACACACACACACACACACACACACACACACACACACATTTCTTGATACACACCAGATGAGACATATCAAATCAAGGCATCTACACACACACTTTTCCTTCACAAAAGCACACCAAGAGAGGAAAACAAAACTACTATGCAACATGCCCAAAAGTAGGTGGACACCCCTTTGTAATTAACTGGCTTGGATATTTCATCTACAGTCATTACTAGCAGGTGCATACCCTCCTGAAAAACACTATGGTTTAAGCTATTGTTTCCAGTAGAACTTAATGGTACTCCAATGTGTTACAACCCAGCTCAAAGGCTGTTACAAAAACTATGAAAAAATATTAAATTTTAACATAAGTAAAACACCAAAGCAAAAACTGGGTGCTAGGACAAAGCTCTCAGATCACTTCCAGGACACAGCTCCATTCCCACAAGGATGCTGTCATCAACAAAGACCTATCCGCCGCCTCGTGAATACTTCTGAGGATATTTAAAGCTCCCACTCTCAAGCGTCAGGTGTGTCAGCCACACACCCCAGAGCCCGAGCCACCTGCAACAACCACTTACACAGGCACAAGACTGGGACGTCACAAATATTATATGGATATTAAATATTATTTTTTTTTAATTTAATTTATCAATTGTCACACATTATACATACATTTCTGCATATACATGGTGAAATTATTTATTTTTCACATATCCCAGCTAAGCTAAGCTAGGGTCAGAGTGCAGGGTCAGCCATGATATGGCGCCCCTGGAGCAGATAGGTTCAAGGGCCTTGCTCAAGGGCCCAACACTGGCATCTTAGCAGTGTTGGGGCTTGAACCCCTGACCTTCTGATCAGTAACCCAGAGCCTTAACCGCTAAGCTACCAATGCCCTAAGTTTTCGCACATCCCAACTAAGCTGGGGTCAGAGCGCAGGGTCAGCCATGGTACAGCGCCCCTGGAGCAGGTGGGGTAAAGGGCCTTGCTCAAGGGCCCAACAGTGGCATCTTAGCAGTGTTGGGGCTCGAACCCCTGACCTTCACGCTACCAAGCCACCACTGCCCCTTATGTGGATATTGTATGATATCACATAAAGTTTTAAAAAGTTCTCCTATGGCATCATATGGAATTTAAAAGGTTCTTCTATGACATCATATGGAACTTAAAAACATGCCAATATGACATCATAAGGAATTTAAAAAGGTTATCTTATGAAATCATATGGAATTTAAAAATGTTATCTTATGAAATCATATGGAATTTAAAAAAGGTTCTTCTATGATATCATATGGCACTTAAAAACATGCCATTATGACATCATAAGGAATTCAAAAGTGTTCACCTACGACTTCATATAGAATTTAAAAAGGTTCTGCTTTGGAATCATATTGAATTTAAAATATATTCTCCTATGGCATCACATACAGTAGAACTTAAGTTCCATTACGGAACTTAAAATATATTTCTATAGCATCATGTGTAATTTAAAAAGGTTCTCTTATGATTTCATATTGATATGGAACTTTAAAAATGTAAAGGTACTCCTATGTTGCATCTAAAACATCTTTTAATGGCATTGTTACATCCTCCCCAGTCTAGGGTTTGGGAAGAGTAATAAAGAGGTTTGGGGTTTCCTTCTCCCATCACAGCACTGAAATCAACAGTAGAGTTTAAAATCCAAAACAAAGTATTTATTTAATCAAAACAGGAAGAGAAATAAAGAAAAGAAAGAGAACTGATGTGTGTGCACACAATGCTAAATGTACACACAGCAAATAATCAGTGCATCACACATGAGCATCTATATTAATCGCCTCCACATTAATCAAGAAGGCATGAGAATATTTGCTAAAATTATCAAGGATGCAACAATGAAAAGATCTGAGAATACACCCCCTGACTTTGAGGAGAGGGCGAGACAGCTCTGCTGCTGTTGTGACAGGAAGAGGTAATGCATACCCAACTTCAGCCAGATAAAAAAAAAACATGCTGAAACTTTTGTGTGACAATTTATTAGGTTGATTAGCAACAGCTTAATTTAAACATTCATTATTTTGGCTTGAGAAATCCTATTTAAACTTATTATTCTTCTTCTGAGACTACGATTTCTGACTCTAACTCCTCCTAGAGCTTTGAATCTATAAACACCAAACTCGGCATAGACCTTCAGACTGATCTCGAATAGTCTGCTATATCTTTTCTAAATGATCGAACTTACGGTATTCCAGTATCGGACTTCCGAAAAGGCCTCATGTCACATTGACTTCCATTCAAGATGTGTCATTTTTTTCCTGTAATATCAATAGAGGATTCAAGCTACATGCTATAACTCCACCACTCATACTTTCTATCACTCCATCACTTTCTTTTTCTATCTTGTGCCAACACAGGCTAACAACGTCTAACGAAGAGCTAAAATGTGCTAAAACATGCTAGCATTTGTGCGAACACATGGTAGCAATGACTAGCACATTTTTAAAACATGCTAAAAACATGCTAGCAGTATAGATGTCTGTCTGTCTGTCTGTCTATGAACTTTCAGGCTAAGCCTTCTCAAGCCAACATCAAAATATGTCTTGATGAACTGTTTTTATCTAGTTATATATTTTACTGCATCTTTTCTTTTTGTTATACAATTGATATACTGAATTAAGTGAAGTACCTTAGAATATTTAATTACATAATTGGATCAGGAATCATACATTCTTATTTCAGGTAAAAATCACAATATCTTCACTTAAAATCACAAGCTACAGCATTCAGGGAATGTTTGTTGCTGCTTTTGGACAAAAAAAGCAGAAACCTGATTTTGTTAATATTGTATATAGTTCAGATATCATAATATTATTTGAGGCATGGAGTCAATTAGAGTCTAAAACCTACACTCCTTTAAACTACAGCAAATTACATATACCATCAGTGAAACACCCTCATGTTAAAAATGGAGAAATGATTGTTTGGTTTAAAGAACATAATTTCCAGTACATTCAGCCTGTTAACACATTACAATCGGAGATCATTCAGTTTCAGTCTCTTGGCTCAGAAAGAAATGGAAAAGAACTGGATTATATCTGTTCTGTTGGTGATACATTTATTATTAATAATACAAACATACTGTACATCAAATCAAACATCCCACTAAACCATGTCTGAGCTATGACAACACAATAAACAGAATGGAAATCAAATTCTTTAGTAGTATCACAGTGGACTGTGCCATCACAGATCTAGACCAAAACAAGATAAATGACTTCACATTGATGCCACAGCTACCTTTCTCAGACCACTGTCACACAGTCATTAGTCTGAACAAATCTGCCAGTCTTAAACCATCTTCAGCTCAGATGTCTAAACTATATCCCCTCCCAACCAGATTCTTCTGGAGAAAAGACAAGTGTTGTAGTACTCGAGATCGGTCTTGGTCTCGAGACCACTTTTTCACACAAGGGATGCTAGCAAAAGCTAGCAAAGCTAGCCAACTAATGTTAGCAATCTGCCTCTTGCTGCATTCCATTCAACTCGGAAAGTCAAGTTTTCCAACTTCCTACTGGGAATAGTGCAATGGAACGGCACTTGAAATCTTAATTACAATATGGAAAGTCGTGGAACTTTTAAACTCCGATTTTGCAGAGATGCAGGTGCGTGACGTCAATCTTGTCGGCACTCAGGAAGATGTACAAAATAAGTGATAAACATTCACTTTTATTAATAATATTGATAAAAGAGTCAAAGTTCCTACATTACATGATACTAAATCTATTTTAACAAATGTTAGAGTAGCAGGTGTTCAAAACATGGTAAATTATAATCCCTTTTGATGATCGTACACCTGTAGCACAAATGCAAGCGTTCCAGATGGTTTATGAATTGGGCTGATGGGAAACATCTCTGGTGACAGTCAAACAGATTTAGATAGATTTTAGATATCAAGTGGAATATGCAGTGTGGGACTCGCACTTGTCTGGACTTGGCTCGGTCTCACCCTGCCTTGGTCTTGGTCTTGACTTGGTCTCAACCCCTCAAAGTCTTGGTCTTGTCTTAGTCTTGACTTGGTCTCGGTTTAGGTGGTCTTGACTACAACTCTGGAAAAGACCGTCCAGCCCAGTACGAAGCTGAATTCCACAGCATTTATGCTGAGAACAGATGTGTTTCTCTTCACCACATGAAAAAAAGCATCAATGTGGAAACAAAACAATGAAATAAAATCTTTCACAATTGCCAGCAAATCACTGAAAGAAAATCAAAATGAACTGGTGTAAAAAAAGAAAGTGGTTTGACAAAGAATGTCAAATGTCAAGAAAAGAACTACGATTGTTATCAAATACAAAACAAAGAGATCTTTCAAACCAACAAGCATGTGCCATCTATCAACAAGCTCTTAAAAAGTACAAGTTGCTATGTCGCGGCGGGGGCTTGGTTGAGCGTTCGTCTGGAGATTGAGAGAGAGAAAGCAGTAATGGTGCACACATCTGAGCACTATAATGTCTAACACCTGTTTCTGACTGCTGTAAGCACTGGGTCCTCCTTTCCCACACTTCATTGAATGTTTAAACACTACCAAAAAGCAAAACAAGATTGAGGAAGCAGTTGATCAATTTATCCTGGGAATAATGGTGCAAAGTCCAAAAAAAAAGAACAAATTCCTATCTGTGACCCAAACACCTGGACAGAACATTTTGGGAACCTTTATACACAAAGTGAACAAAACCCCATCCAAAAAAATATGACCTGCCAACATCAACTAGAATACACAATACAGGGTCAGTTAAATAATCTGGACACCCCCATATCACTAAAGGAATACATCTAAATGATCGAACTTACGTTCATCATTGGAATACCAGTATCGGATGCTCGAGCAGCTGCTGGAAAATGTGGACGATGCCATAAATCTTTTTTGGTTTTCACCCTTAGCATAATACAGTATCATGACTTTTTGTGGAGTGACAGGGTTTTAGGAGAAAGGTGATTGGCCATCCTTTTTGTGAATATATTATACACTCACCTAAAGGATTATTAGGAACACCTGTTCAATTTCTCATTAATGCAATTATCTAATCAACCAATCACATGGCAGTTGCTTCAATGCATTTAGGGGTGTGGTCCTGGTCAAGACAATCTCCTGAACTCCAAACTGAATGTCAGAATGGGAAAGAAAGGTGATTTAAGCAATTTTGAGCGTGGCATGGTTGTTGGTGCCAGACGGGCCGGTCTGAGTATTTCACAATCTGCTCAGTTACTGGGATTTTCACGCACAACCATTTCTAGGGTTTACAAAGAATGGTGTGAAAAGGGAAAAACATCCAGTATGCGGCAGTCCTGTGGGCGAAAATGCCTTGTTGATGCTAGAGGTCAGAGGAGAATGGGCCGACTGATTCAAGCTGATAGAAGAGCAACTTTGCCTGAAATAACCACTCGTTACAACCGAGGTATGCAGCAAAGCATTTGTGAAGCCACAACACGCACAACCTTGAGGCGGATGGGCTACAACAGCAGAAGACCCCACCGGGTACCACTCATCTCCACTACAAATAGGAAAAAGAGGCTACAATTTGCAAGAGCTCACCAAAATTGGGCAGTTGAAGACTGGAAAAATGTTGCTTGGTCTGATGAGTCTCGATTTCTGTTGAGACATTCAGATGGTAGAGTCAGAATGTGGCGTAAACAGAATGAGAACATGGATCCATCATGCCTTGTTACCACTGTGCAGGCTGGTGGTGGTGGTGTAATGGTGTGGGGGATGTTTTCTTGGCACACTTTAGGCCCCTTAGTGCCAATTGGGCATCGTTTAAATGCCACGGCCTACCTGAGCATTGTTTCTGACCATGTCCATCCCTTTATGGCCACCATGTACCCATCCTCTGATGGCTACTTCCAGCAGGATAATGCACCATGTCACAAAGCTCGAATCATTTCAAATTGGTTTCTTGAACATGACAAGGAGTTCACTGCACTAAAATGGCCCCCACAGTCACCAGATCTCAACCTAATAGAGCATCTTTGGGATGTGGTGGAACGGGAGCTTCGTGCCCTGGATGTGCATCCCACAAATCTCCATCAACTGCAAGATGCTATCCTATCAATATGGGCCAACATTTCTAAAGAATGCTTTCAGCACCTTGTTGAATCAATGCCACGTAGAATTAAGGCAGTTCTGAAGGCGAAAGGGGGTCAAACACAGTATTAGTATGGTGTTCCTAATAATCCTTTAGGTGAGTGTATGTACTGTACACAGCGGGAATAGAAGAACAACTCTTTGAATATCAGCCGTTCAAGACATATTTGTATTGGCAAAATCTATTATAGAGAGCACATCAGTTATCTAGCTTTGGAAATGTTCAGTTTGAAAAAAGTTCTGTGTTTGTCTTAGGTTACAGTGACTAGCACTAGGGAACAGAGACCGTGTCTGACTGCCCTGTTGCCTGGAGGATACTGTAAATTTGCAGATTAATCTGCCTAGTTGGTGAGTGGGTGGAAAAATGCACTTGCATTTGTTTTTCAAATATATATCTGTAACACAGTTAATGATGGGCAAGGAGGAGGTGAGAACCGGCTTTTCAATATAAATAATAGTTTAATGGTAAACTTAAAAGACAACATAAACACACATGACGGACATGTCCGCTAACGATCTCTCTCTCCCGCACGATACTCTGCAGTCGACCTTTAAACCTCAGCGGCTTGATTAGCCCACTAAGGGACCGGGTGTGTATGATTATGACCCGGCCCCGCCCTCCGCCCTGCCACAATATCTTTCTATAAACAATTCATTTATTTTTTTTATTAAACATGCCCTTTAAATTTGCAGGAAATTTACATTTGGCTGTCCTATTGCCCAGATGGTGTGTATATACACACACTGTACATTTGCACATAGTTAGTTTACCTGGTTAGAGAGTGCAAAGTAAAAAAACAAAAAACAATGATATTTGACCAGGGTCAGATTGACCCCAAACACAAGTAATGTTACCATTTTGAAGAAAAAAAATAAAGTGATTTTTTTTATTTTTTCCAAACAACAGGGATATTTATATTTGTTCAATAAGATATACAGCTATTTTTTTTTTTTCGTTATTTTTTGGTAAATTAAGAAATGATATGGTAATTTTAGTTTAGTTACTTTTCTGAAATGCACATTCCTACTTGAGTAAATGTAAGAATTAATGATACACTCATTTCTATTCTTTTATCAGTTCAATAAGCTCAGGCTAAATAACAAGGAACATTTAAGCAGGAAAAAAATAAAAAATGGTTGATTTCATAATTTTCACACTTTAATCATTGGGGTAACGGTGACCCCAAACAAAGAGGAAGTGAAGCAAATCAACAGAACGTAAGGGTTAACCATGTTACCAGTTAAAATTATTTAGGTCTGACCATTTCGGCTTCTGGACTTCTGACTTGGCAATAAAAGACCTAACAGACAAGGCTCACGGGGAATAATATAGTATAAGAAAATCACTATTTAAATTTAACCTCCCTATAAGACTGTGACTGAAATTGTTTGACAGTGTCATCAAGCCCATACTTAAGTTTGGAAGCGAAATCTGGGACCCCAAATATAAAGTGAACAGGTTTACACTTTCCACCTTGAATTCTGTAAAAACATGATGAGAGTTCACAGAAGTGCTTCTAACCTGTGCTGTCGGGCAGAACTGGGCAGATTCCCTCTTTTGACTGACATTCAAAAGAGAGCCAGTACATTTTGGTTCCACCTGCCAGACTCTTCTCTAGAATATCACCATCACTGGGCATTTATACACAGAGCAGCACACCCAGAGAGTGAACCTTTACAGTATTTAGTGGACAAACAGCAGCTGAAATGTATCAATTCTATTCAAGCAGGCAAAACTTTAAAAAAAATTCAAAACACAACTCTACTAAGAATATATTCATCATTGGCACAGCAAACTCAAAGAAATGAACAAACCAAGTTATTTCCAAAAATTAAGACAGAATATAAATTGGCATCATATCTGACCAAAATTGAAGACTACCATCACAGGAAGCTCCTTACGAAGTATCGTGTGAGTGATCGCAGTCTGGCTGCGAGACAGGTCGGCACAGACAGAACTAGAGACCCAGAGAGGACAGACTCAGGAGTCATAGAGGATGAACTACACTTCCTCACTGAGTGCAGTAAATATGAGAGCATCAACACACACTTTACATTCATAGAGCACATTTAAAGCAAATAAAGCACATTTGATTTTGAACAAAACACGAAATCCACAGCAAAAAGCAGGCAAAAATCTCCAATTGCAATAAGGCCAATGCCATACATCTGTAGATTTAAACAAATAAGTTGGCAAAGAAAAACAAATATAACCTGGGACGTACCATCCCCACACTTAAATTACAAACCTGGGTTTGAACAATGGGCACAGATATGGGGTCAGATAGTTTACACCCAATAGGAGTTGACTCGTAAATCAAGAATGAGTCAGATAGATCCACATCATCTCTGAACTTTTGTGATTGTCCTCACATTACGGTTTAGAAACATCAGACTGATCACAGGCGTTAGGCTCATTTACAACAACTGGACAGGGAAACACTTTACCACAAGCAAGGTCATTCCCCAAGATGACAAACACCATCCACAGGTAACGGAGCGCACACCCAGCTTAACAGGACCTGTGACATTGTGTAAAAGTGTGTTAACACTGCCCAGTTCAACATGTCGGTGCCAGTATAGGACTCAGAACAGAAAAGGTAATGCACTCAAGAATGAGCGACTGCACCATTCCTGTATCTCTCAATATCAAGATGGGACACAGAACCAGTCAAAAGGAAAGGTTCGTACACAGACTGCAACTGAGGGGGATCAGGAACAGACACATGTCAAGCGGTAGCCACACTTATAGGTTTCGCAATGGAATTCTTCCGCTTCCAGGCCATGCAATCAAAAATAGAGGACCAGGATGCAGGCAGTAAAAGCAAACATGCATGTTCCCTGCATGTTTACAAACAGATTTACGACCATTTACTGATTGAACCTCATTTTTGGTAGACTGCAAGAAAACGAGACATTTCTCTCAGTGGACCCTCAACATCTAGAGACAGACTTTTGGCCTGACACACAGAAGGAAACGCACTTCTGTGTGTCAGCACAAATTCGTCAGCTACAACCGCAGCATCAGAAAGCGCAGCCAACTTTTGCTCATTCACGTGAACAAAGTTTTCTGGCAAACAACTTTTAAAATCTCCTAGCAAGGTCAATACTTGGAGCGGTTCAAAAATGTTGGACTTGCTAGACAGACACCACTTCTCAAAAATAAGTTATTTCTCTCTGGCAAAATCAACAAAGGTTTGTTTGGGTGTTTCTGAGTCATTGCGGAACTTTTGTCCACCAATCATAATCCCCATGCACCGCAGATTTGACACTGTTGTAATTGAGCGACTGTTCAATGGGCAAGGCTGAGGTTTACCCACCAGATTGCATTGCAGAAGTAATGCCCACATATCCTTCGGCCACTTCAGCTTTGCAGCTACCTGCTCAAATATGGTAAAATAAGAGTCAACCTCGACCTCTCAAAATGGGGGATCAAGTTTGATGACGTCAAAATCAGACTGCACCTCAGAAGATGTGCAACCTTGATTTTGGGCAACAGGTGCAGTCACAGAGGAAGCAGAGGGAGGTCTGGAACGAGGCAAAGGATCAGGTCTCCTACACACTTCCAGAGCCCGTAGATCTAATTCACACAGTTTAATCTTGCTATCCCACAACACAAAGCCTAATAAGCGGAGCATCAAACTTGCATTTAAAGAGTTCTAACTCATTTAGCTTAACTGATAACATGGGTCATCATGAGGCTCAATCGAATCAGTCTTGGGAAGAACCTCCTTGGCTACAGTTTCCACTACAGCCCCAGGTTGTTCCTCAACACCATCTGCATAACGCCAATTTGTCAAACAGGTCTTCTTTGGTAACCTGTTTGGTAGACCCTTTTGAGATGTCAATATTAAAGAAGTCTGCTATCAAAAGTAGATCCTTTCTACACTGATTGAAAACATCCATGGTAGGAGATGGAACAATTTACACAACCATGGAGGTTTCTTCCCTCATCAAAAAACAAAAACAGCCAAACAAATAAGAGAAAACTACTCACCAAATTTTCCACAGCAATGAAATGATAGCTCACACAAAAAGAATGGACAAGCAACTCAACTGTTACACCCCACCCCAGTCTAGGGTTGGGGTGGAGTAACAAACATTTTTGGGGTTCCCTTGTCACTGCACTCAAATCATAGGTTGAGTTTTAAATCCAAAACGAAGTATTAATTTAATAAAAATGGGAAAAGCTTGTTAAAAAGGCTTCAGGAGGGGGTGAAGGCCAAAATAAGCAAAACTTAAATATCTTTTGGGGAGTCAAAACTACATCTCCCTCACTAACAAAAACAAAGGAGAATAAGCAAAAGGTTGAACCAGGACCAACCATGCAAAAAGTTGAACCCACCTCCCTACAACTCCCACACTTAACTAGTATTTACAATATTTACACAATGATTAAGGTTAACTTTAGAAACAGTTTCCTTCAACTCAATATTTACAACGATGTACGACTACAACACTATGTAGCAGCAATACCACAACTGTCTAGGATGGGAAAGGGGAAATTCCATTGTATGAAGATCTGCTTGGGATGTATGTTGTTTCCCTCTCCTCAACAACCAATCCAGACAGGAGAGTGATTGGTAATCATCATTGCAGACACCTGATGTTAATCGGCCAACAAGGAGGACTGAGGAAGAGAGAGAGAGAGGCAACAAAACAGGAAAACCACAACAAAAAGCGGGCACAATCTCCAATTGCAATAAGGCCAATGCCATACATCCATAGATGTAATTAAACAATGTTGACAAAGAAACAAATACATCCTGGAATGTAGCATCACAAGGGATTTAAAAAGATTTTCCAATGACTTCATGTTTTATGGAACTTTAAACAATTTTCAATGCAACAATTGAAATGTAAAAAGTTTCTCCTATGGCATAATATGGAACCTAAAGATACTTCTATGTTGCATGGAACTTAAAATATTTTCTATGGCATCATATGGAATTTAAAAAGGCTCCCTTATGACATCATATAGAATTTAAAAATGTTCTACTATGACATCAAATGTCATTTAAATAGGTTATCTTATGGCATCATAGCAAATTTAATAAGGTTCTCCTTATCCAGTAGATGTTTAAAAAAATGAAATATCATATGTAGAACCTGGAGATTACCTGCCCTTCTCAAGTGTATTATAATTTGGGTCTTTAAAAATACACACATATTTACACATTCATTCATAGAAGAAACAATTGAAAAATATGATGCTCTATCCATCTGATTCTTTCCAAATGGACATCATTATTTTGATCTGGCTTGACTTGATTTGCCCAACCCATAGAAAACATTCAGTTAAGTCTCCATTCTTTAACTGTCTTTATTAAGGATGGTTGGACCTATATAAAAGGACATGCTGAGAAGCCAATCTGCCCAGATAAAAGAAGTGTCTTATTCTTGATCTCTGGGATGGTATGAACATCTGTGCTCAATTCTTCCATCTCAGGAATATTTTCCTTTTATGCTTTCTGTAAATGAATAATATCCCACTTCCACATTGTCATCTATAAAATCATCTCTTAAATTATCTTGAGTTGGCTGAAATTCCCCTGGATAGTTCCTACATGTAGAAAAGATAATATTTCAGTTGTTTCTCCCAGACTGCAGTGAGATTAAAATGTGAAGCTGTGTTTGCAACCCATTTTATTTCTATAATGTTATGCATTTAAATGTTTTTATCCCCTTTTCTCCCAATTTGGAATGCCCAATTCCCACCACTTAGTTGGTCCTCGTGGTGGCGCGGTTACTCACCTCAATCCAGATGATGGAGGACAAGTCTCAGTTGCCTCCGCTTCTGAGACCATCAATCTGTGCATCTTATCAGGTTCACTGTGCATGACACTAAGGAGACTCACAGCATGTGGAGGCTCATGCTACTCTCCACGATCCACCGACAACTTACCATGTGCCCCATTGAGAGCGAGAACCCCTAATCGCGACCACAAGGAGGTAAACCCATGCGACTCTACCCTCCCTAGCAACTGGGCCAATTTAGTTGCTTAGGAGACTTGGCTGGAGTCACTCAGCACACCCTGGATTTTAACTCACAACTCCTGGTGTGTTAGTCAGCATCAATACTCGCTGAGCTACCCAGG